>NW_027256886.1:25838345-26428345 GCF_029215685.1 Pituophis catenifer annectens
TGGTTAGAATGCAGTATTGCAGGCTAATTCTGCCAACTGCCAGAAGTTTGATTCTCACTCAAGGCTGACTCAGCCTTCCATCCATCCGAGGTGGGTAAAATGAGGACCCAGATTGTTGAGGGCAATATGCAGACTCTGTAAACTGCTTAGAAAAGCCTGTAAAGCACTAGGAAATGGTATATAGCAATAGCAATAACACTTAGACTTATATACCACTTTACAGTGCTTTACAGCCCTCTCTAAGCAGTTTACAGAGTCAGCATATTGTCCCCAACAATCTAGGTCCTCATTTTACCCACCTCGGAAGGATGGAAGGCTGAGTTAACCTTGAGGCTGGTGAGATTCAATCTGCCAAACTGCTGGCAGTTGGTGATCAGCAGAAGTAGCCTGCAGAACTGCACTCTAACCACTGCGCCACTGTGGCTCACCGTATATAACTCTAAGTGCTATTGTTATTGTTATTTTAGGCTCAGCAAAGCCAGGTAGTCCAACTGAAATTTATATTAGGAATTATGAAATTCCTCTGCAGTGATTCAAAGCCACTTGATTTGAGGCCTCAAAGTGATTGGAAGATTCAGTTCAAATATCCAATTTCAAGTGAAGTGGCCACTGAATTTCCCTCAATTTGAAGCATCTCTTTCAAAACTTCACAGAGTCATATTAGTAATTTGGGCATGGAAGTGAATGTGAACAGAGCAGTTGGACCTAGGATTCTCTGTGTTGTGTAAATGAAGACAGAAAGTACTTTTAAAACATAGTATGCTCAAAACACACTTTTCTATAAATCTTTGCTTCTTCTATAAATCTCTGCCTCTTCTATAAATATCTGTTTCTTCTGGAGCCGTGATGGTGAACCTATGGCACATGTGCCACAGGTGGCACACAGCGCCCTCTCTGTGGGCACACGAGCTGTCACCCCAGTTCAGCTCCGCCACGCATGTATGCGCACCTCCCGCTGGCCAGCTGGTCATTGGGTCTCTGCTACACATGGCTGGGGCAGGGTGCATGTGGGGGGCTCATGCACAGGGTCAAGGGGGATGCAAGCAAAGGGGACTGTGCACGCATTGCATTTTGCAAAGCACATGCATATTTTGGGCACTCGGTCTGGAAAAGGTTAGCCATCACTGTTCTAGAGAATTAAAATTATGTGATGTACTAACATTTTGTACCCATCACTCTCCCAGTTGCGTCAATCTATGTGAGAAAGGATCTTTGGAAGAGGGGAGAGGAGGGGAAAGGATAGGAAGGGAAGGGAAGGGAAGGGAGGGAGGCTACTGAAGCATTTTGTGAATGTTAAAAATGTGGCAGTTGTCTGTATCCTTTCACCATGGCAGTGAAATGTGCAAATTTATTATCAATAAAATCCATGACATTTATGTTTTAACTATATTCTAGTTGTTAACCAGTTGCCGTTTGGGATCAGTCATGGCAAAACTGCATTGTTCTTGGTAAAACATCATTGGGAGACTGAAAGTATTCTTTAGAAATGCAAACCATCCACTGAGCAGGCTGGGAGGTGGTCTGACTCATATCTTTCACTGATAAGAGATGACTTATGTGGGCGGTTGAACATTGGTAGTGATTATAATTTAAAATGCTGAACTCTTATTAAAGTTTATGATGTTCTGGTTATATTGATTGCCATCTAGTGGTTCACATCAAAATAGCTAAGCTTTTTTAAGGAAAAAATAAATGATAATAAACTTTAGGAAGAAATACTATTATGTGCAATTATTTAGCTTATAAAAATAAAAAAAATATTGTTTCATAAGATAAATCACTCATCAAATATACATAATTTTTAAAGATATATTTGACAAGAATAAGTTTTCGTGTACAATACTCCAAGAGTCAACTATTTTAAAGGAACCAGTTGTTTTCAGATTTCAATCACAGAAGAACTTAAGAAACATATTTTGATCTTAGCATAGAGCAGTGGTTCTCAACCTTCCTAATGCCATGACCTTTTAATACAGTTTCTCATGTTGTGATAACTCTGAACCATAAAATGTGTGCCAAAACACAGAGCTCTTGCGTGCAATGGGCGCCCCCATTTGCGCATGCGTGCATGACCCCTATGCTCCTAATGCTCATGCACCTCACACCGTGCATATGCACATGCAACCCGCACTGCACATGTGCGCGCCCTCCATGCATGCGCCCCCACTTTTTCCAAGTGGGCCGGAGCGCCTCTTACCGGAGGACAACCAGTTACTGGCCCATTCCCTGGTGACACAGCTGTTCCCAAGCCGAAAACGCAGGTATATGTGTTTTCCAATGGTCTTAGGCGACCCCTGTGAAAGGGTCATTCAACCCCCAAAGGGGTCGTGACCCACAGTTTGAGAACTGCTGGTATAGAGTGGCTTAGTACATTTGACTTAGCACATTTGTAGACCTATTTATAATATATTTGAGTTTTCCTTCGACTACAATCTGGAATAGTGGTGTTGATGAATGCTATCATTCATAATGAAACATGAATTTTAACCATTTCAAACCAAGTACTTTTCCTTTATGATTAAAACAAAGTATTATGAACAAAACATCCAATTAAAGAAAGTTAACAAGAATGTGTTCTTCGTGAATTGTGGAATGTGAAATAATTGGAAATTGAAATAAACCAACTGAATAATTGTTCCATAAAACTAACAAATCAGTAATGATGTGATAATGTTGATTTGAAAATGAAATCAGCCGTAATATTGACAATATTGTTACTTTCCACTCTTTCTCTGACTCAAACTATACCTTCAGCTGGAATAAAACTTCTTAAATGCATAATTTTTTAAAAGCAAATTATATTAGAAAAGGGAAAAAAAGATAATTAAAAGTGATGACAAAAGAATGAGTGAGAATACCAGTAGCAGTATTTCAATTTACTTTCTGCTCGCTGTTCAAATTACTTTTTTTATTATTATTATTATGTACAAATCCATATTTCTTCCACAGAATTTAGGTAGCCGTGTTTCATTCAATCTATCAGGGAGACTTAGCTGAAAGATAGTGACTGTCCCAAGACCATCCAATGGCCCTCAGGACTAGAGAATCTTCTCCCTGGCTCTAATCTGACATGCCACTGCCACTGGCTGGGAGATTCTGGGAGTTGAAGTCCACCCATCTTCAAGCTTCCAAGGTTGAGAAACACTGCTCTAAAGCATTGAATTCTATGGAAGATTACTTAGACAAGACACTTGAAATATCTATTCCAAAAAGTTGCTGGAGCAACAATTCATTTATTACATATTTTCTACTCATAATTCTGCAGCTAAGGAATGTATCTATAAAGTATTTAGGAGCCCACTTGAAGAAGACTTCATTTATTTGAATTTCATTTTTGTTTCAAATAAGACATTTCAGGAAAAAAGTACCTTTGTGAATTAGTTAATACTGGGCCCATAAATTCTTCCTTGAACGAGGTCTAGGCATATCTTTCTTATTAAAACATAAAAAAACCTACAACTTTCTCTCTCAAGTAGATAATCAATCATGTTTTTGATGTGACAGTACTTAACTCAAAATGTATTAATTAAAATCTACCTTTTAATTCTAGTCTTTAGTGTGTTTATACTTTTATTTTTGCCTACAAACTGAGAAGTACATGTTTTAAACCTAAATAATATAGTTCTACAGCTCTGCGCTCCTTATATAATTATTTCATCTTACGTCATGAACTTTATTTAAATTATGTAGATAGCATGCAAATCAGCATGATCATTAGTTTTTTAACATCAACTATGCCAAATTCCCCAGGAACTTTCTTATGTCTGCTCTTTAATACAACTGCTATTTTTTTTTTAACTTATTTTCAATTAGTTAATTTACTTATCACTTTTTACTTTCCAAATTGTTCTTAAATTCTATTAGAATTTAATAGAATATTGATGCTGAATGAATACAGATTTAATACAAATGTGACTAATCAGTATGAAATGAGGATGGTTAGTCATACAGAAAGAATGAATGAGGATCAAAATGTAAAATAAACATATAATGGAATAGGGTGAAAGGAAGTGAAAGGCTGACAAAGGTACAGTTGGATGGAGTTGGTGAGGTCTTCTTGTGCACGAAGCCGAAGACACCAGCCTGAAGATGACAAGTGGGACCTCATTGAAACGTCGCCAAGATACTCTCAATCTTACATGGGAAAACACCCAAATACACCAAGACTTGCATACCTATACCCGTGAAAATCTACGAAAACAAATATATATCTATCTATCTTAGATTTTCACACTATTGCTTACTTTTAAAGGGAACAGCATGATGGATATGTATATTTGTGGGCATTTTCAATAGTTTTCTGCTGAATATTTTATAACAAATGATATTGTTTTGAGAAGGGATTTGCCTGGCCCATAGGCAATTTTAATAAAGCTAATTCATTTGGGACATGGTGACTTAGTGGCTAAGATGCTGAGCTTGTTGATTGAAAGGTCGGAAATTCAGCGGTTCGAATCTCTATTGCCACATAACGGGGCGAGCTCCCGTTACTTGTCCCAGCTTTTGTCAACCTAGCAGTTCGAAAGCACGTAAAAAATGTAAAGAGAAAAATAGGGGCCACCTTTGGTGGGAAGGTAACAGCATTCCGTGCGCCTTTGGTGTTGAGTCATGCTGGCCACATGACCACGGAGACGTCTTCAGACAGCACTGGCTCTTCGGCTTTGAAACGGAAATGAGCACCACCCATGAGCACATGAGGAACGACTAGCACATATGTGCGAGGGGAACCTTTACCTTTACCTTTAATTCAGGTAAATAAATTCTTAAGGGTTCTTAGTCTAGCAGCCTTTTTCAGGACTTCCATATCTTTTTTGGATATGGTATAAATAAAGAGAGGCAAATCTTTAAAAAAATCAGTGGTCTATATTTTGTCACCTTCCTTTTCTGTCACATCATGCATTATAGTTCTCTAGCAAATTTTGGAGAGATCCTGATGGTCACACAATCCATGGAATCTCCACTTGCATACTCCTACTGTAAATAAAGAAGACTAAAGGAGAGAAGTAAGAATCACTTGTGATTCTCTTTATAACCGTGGGAACATTAGTTAAATAAATTCTCCTAACAAATGCCAAATAATTACAAATTACAATGTTTATTACATGTCCTGCTAATATTAGTAAGTGGGTATGTGAATGTGATTTATAATTTGAAAAATGTATTACATGTTTTAAAAAGCTTTTTTTACTTTATCCATATATGAATGATATGTGTGCAATATTCCGTATACTGTATACAATATACAGTACATGTTTGTGCATTTATGTAAATGTGTATGTGCATGTGTGTGCATAACATCATTAATGTAGATCCAAATTGCTAGCAAATTACAGTGACTTAAGGAATATGTTAATGATCCTACTCCAACAAATAATTATAAAGCAGGTGCACTTGAGATGTGTTCATTTAAATGACAGCCATCAGCTTCTAATCTCCTGAATATCCATGATAATGGTGATGTCATACCAGCTACTTAATATCATCGCTCACATTCTCCATTTAATACACTAGAGAACTCTAGATATAATCTCCATGTAGAACCATTGCCCTGCCTATTTAAATAGCAGTTAATTTATATACAAATCAAGGAGACAGTATGTATTGTTCTTAGACCAATATATTTCTAATGAAATACATCATTTGAGATGGGGAAATAAATATTGAATATATTGAGGCTTTGATGCATCATTGTGACATTAATGATGAAGCTAAACATGGAACATTCACACTGATGAGAACTTATAGGAATATCTACTTAAATTGAGGACAGTGTATATATTCTTTGTCTATACTGCAGGCTTCTGCTTTTTCAGATATGTTTGCTAATTTATTTTTCTCTATTCTTTATTAATTCTAATTATTTTCTAACATCCAATATAACAAATATTAATAGATGTAGTTACTTAAACTAATACTGTACAATATTTATGTCTGTATTAGTGACATAATACAATACTAACAACTTAAGTTTAACCTGGCCATGAACTATACTATCAGAATAAAATAGACAAAACTTTCTGGCCATTCCCTGTCTTCTACACAATGTTTTTGTCAATGAATTGGTTTGTGCTTTGACATTGCTATCCAAGACAAAGGGAAAGAGGTTATGATTTGCACTTCATTGGATGGGTCCAAGCTAGGGATAAAATCCAGTAAGTTCTGACAGGTTCTGGAGAACCGGTAGTGGAAATTTTGAGTAGTTCAGAGAACCGGCAAATACCACCTCTGGCTGACCCCAGAATGGGGTGGGAATGGGGATTTTGAAATATTCTTCCCCCAGGAGTGGGGTGGGAATGGAGATTTTGCAGTATCCTTCTGCCATGCCCACCAAACCACACCATGCCCACCAAGCCACTCCCACAGAACCGGTAGTAAAAAAATTTAGATTTCACCACTGGTCCAAGCCAAGACTGAACAGCTGTCTGTTAAGGATGTTTTAATTGAATATTTAATAACTTAAAACTATGCCTTTTGGACAACTTAAAACTATGATCATACCATGAACCAAATTGAGAAAGGACAATTTATTTATCCTCTTTTAAAGAAAGTGCTATATTTAGCATGATTTAGTGTATGTATTTGGCAGCAGTTTTTTCAAGTTTCAAACCTGAGTTTGTTGCAATATTAACAACAATTAACATGTCAGGAGTAAGGTCTTTGTCATTAAAATATAACTAATCTTGCCACCAAAAGCAGTAATTGAAATATACTTTCCAAACTAATTTCAAAATTTCACTCCACTCTGTTGTTTTGTCCTTTCAATTCCTTCTTAGGTCATTAAGTATACAGATTCAGACAATTTACTATTCTTTCAGCTAGTCTGTTAGAGTTGTTGAAGATATCCCTTGATCTTGGGAAAAAAATGATTTTGAAGGTGCTATAAACAGATCCTCAGGTGATTAAAAACTTCATCATTTTAATTAATAATTGCTACATTTATGACACAAAGACATCACATTTATGACTTGCAACAAAATCAGTTGTGGAAACTTCTGAAAGGACATTTCTGCTCTCTTTTGAAGAAGGGGCTCTTTCTAGAACAATTCTTTTCACGGTAGTATGTATAACATAATTCTTTGAAAGGAATCTGATCCAAAGTTTCATAAAACAGGTGCACCTTAATGCTAGGAATGTTTTAGCTGTTAGCATTTTATAGATAATCTGGCTGAAATGTCCTGTTTTCATAACAAGGCTTATTGTATATTAAACCTGTAATAGTTCTTTCTGGGATTATGATGATTTGTAAAACAAAAACACACATGCAACACAAACCCTCTTATTTTTTTTTTTAAGTAATCATTTATGCATTTAGAAAATGTTGCAATCTAGAGATCCCACAGATATCTATGTCAAAAGAAAAGAAAAGAAAAGAAATCAGCCTTAGGGGATATAACCTAGCCTGCACATTGCCAGGACTGCAATCTGTTTTATGACAAAACAGATTCATTTATCTCCCAAATAAATAAATTACTTTTGTGAACATTTAAAAACATTTGCATAATTAGGTTGTAAGATCAGAGCAGTCTTTTTCATAATAATTAAACTAATCTAATCTTGGACAGGGTAAACAGACTTAGTAAGACAAGAACAGCCTTCAGGCAAGGAAGTTACCACATTCTACAGGAACTGTAAGACTGATGATGTTTTTTAATTATGCAGAGCTTTTACTCCCCAGTAATAGCAATGTCTGTATGGCCTGAAGCTCAAATAGTTACTCCTGGGCACATAAAATTACACTCTGCTTTTTTGACATCTTTGAAACACGCCACACATGTAAGTTTTCACAGTGTAGATACTTCAAAATGATTATATGCTTTCAACAGAGAACACATGAACCTGATATTGATGGACCTGCTATCTGTATCCATTGGCTTACTCCTCAGTCACATGATCTCCTTGATTATCTTTAAATTAGGGAGGCTTTCATACCAAACTATACCACATCAGCTAAGGACGGATAAAGCAACAGCAGATAGAAAGGTTTGGCCTCCCAAGCAACAACTATTAGAGAGGACAATTACACTAAATTGATGAAGCAAATTAGAAAAGACTTGGAAAGATGGAATAAGGTACAACTATCATTTCTTGGCAGAATAGCGTCTGTAAAGATGAACATATAACCAAGACTCCTATATCTCTTCCAAGTGATACCAATTGGTCTGGGAAAAGATTTCTTTAAGGATCTCAACAAGACAATAATGAAATACATCTGGCAAGGAAAGAAAGCTAGAATTAAAATAAGATGCTTACAGGACACAAAGGAGAAGGGAGGCCTAGGTCTACCAGACTGGGAGCTATATTACAAGGCGGCGGCATTGAATTGGATCAGAGAATGGATAGATCTATCAAATAGGAGAACACTATACTTAGAGGGATTTGATCTGAGTCGAGGTTGGCATGCCTTTCTGTGGGAAGGCACAGACAAGCAACATCCGTACTTCCAGAGACATGTAATAAGAGGTGCACTATATAAAACGTGGCAAGGTATCAGAAGGCAACACTATAGTAAAATCCCACGATGGTTGTCGCCTATGGAGGCGCTAATTTATCCAAACACTATAGAAATAGGAAAGATGCGGAAATATCAAGAATTGTTGAGTAGTGAGGGAGACCTACTTACGAGACAAGAACTGGAAAGACGAGGCATTATGATTGATTGGTGGCCATACCTTCAAATTGAGTCAAAATATACAGCAGACCGGAGACATTATGATTTTCAAAGCCAACCAAGTGAACTAGATAAAATTTTAAAAGGCACAGATGAGAAAATAATATCTAAAATTTATGGATATTTAATAAGGTATAAATTAGAGGAGGAAACAGTGAAAGAAAACATGGTAAGCTGGGCAAGAAATATAGGTCACAATATAGAGTTGGACCGATGGGACAAGCTATGGGCAGAAAATTATAAGATGACACTGTCAATTCCATACAAAGAAAATTTATACAAGATATTTTATAGATGGCACCTTCCTCCGGCACGTTTGGCTAAAATGTTTCCAAACACATCACCAATGTGTTGGAAGTGCAAGACACAAATGGGGACATATTACCATCTCTGGTGGTCTTGCAGGAAGGCACAACGCTACTGGCAAGAGATTAAGAGAATAATTGAAGAAACAACGAGGCAAAGTGTAGAAATGAAACCAGAATTCTTTCTATTTGGAATGACTACACTACAGTGTACCAAGGAGATAAAATATCTTACCATCTACATATTGACAGCGGCACGTATAGTGTACGCTCAGAATTGGAAATCTGAGATAATACCAACAGAAGAAAAAATAATAACAAAAATAAATGAATGCGCAGAGATGGATAGGCTCACAAAAGAGCTCCAAGATAAAGAGAACACTGACTTTTATTTAGTTTGGCAAAAATGGTACACATGGTTAGAAAGAAGGATAGGGCCAACAACATAGGACATTAGGAAAACATAACTCAAGAATTGTAGAAATAGATACATGAGATGAGCCGTAGGATTGTATAAATAAATGGTTAATATGATTGTAGAAAGATACTGCTGAACTTCAATGAATGTATTAAGGTATAAGCAAGTATATTTGTAAATAGTATGATTAAGGAAAATTGGTTAAATGGACATTAATCACCGATGCGAAGGTTTTCTAGAAGTTAGTCGATTGACTCTTTGTTAATGTATAAGTGTTTACATGTATTTGTGTTTTACGTTTGTTTATGTTAATAAAATTTAATTAAAAAAAAACAAAAAAAAAGGTTTGGCCTCCTGTGAATTGCAGTGAAAACTCCAGTGTTAAAAAGGGACGAATGTGGAACTGACTGAAGACATCCTGGGGAAATAATTATGATGATGATAGCAAAAGATTTTTCTGAAGTTTGTCAAACCCGACTCTCTTTATCAAATAGCAAAAATGTTGCAGGCCCAAAAGATGCTTAATGTTTTGATTTGAATAGTTGAAGTCCTGTCAAATTGATCCAGCTTATGTATCCATTCTTTTTATATGTAGCTGATAACATTTTGGAATCTGTGAAATGCAGTAAAAATTACAGTTTAAACAACTTCCAGCAGATCAGAAGTACACAACTTTGGACTTACAGGGATCCCTGAATTTTGGATGGCAAGCCGGGACTATGTTACTAAAGTATGTGTAAATTAAATACAACTTATATTAATTTTTAAATTAATTTTAAAATCCCAACCCTCACTGCTCTCTCAAGGAATATTTATTCGTATATCATCCTCAATATCAAAGAAAAAGTATTCTTTTTCTCTATATCTCTCCTCTAAAGTCAAGAGCTTCATTCATGTCTTCATGCACAAAGCTGTAGTTTTATAGCCCCTAGACAACAACTTCCTCAGTTGCTTTCTAATGCCTCTTATCTTTCCATTGATATACACTATTATCTAACATGGATTATCAAACACCTTGAATCAGTCCATAACCCCAATAAAAATTGGAATCAATCTAGCTAAGTTAGAAAGGAATTAATTGAGAGAAGTGATCAAGTGATCAAGTATCTCTATGAGCTCATCTATCTTGAATTTGGCACTAATACTTTATAAGGACATTACTAAACTTTCCTTTCTGCCCTCTTTTTCAGGGTTCACATGTGTTGGAGAAATATGTATTCTATTCCTTGATCAACTTTCTTACCTCTTCTCTCAGCAGAAGGCCAGTAAGATACTGAGTTTTTAATAAATCCTTTTACAATTGCAGTTTTGTGCAGTTACCTTTGACTTTAGTTTATCTTGGCATGTGCCAGGCAGAAAAACTAGCAATCATAAACCTCAATACCTCAAGGCACATTATTTAGCATTTTAGTCCAAGATTATGATGGATAATAGCAACTATCTGGCAAATATTCTCCAGAAATTGTAATTGGTAGCTTTTTCTGGCACTATAAGCAGAAAAGTGTGGTAGAAGACCTAATAGATTATCTGGCCAATATTTAAATTGGTAAGTATATTTAATTTTTTTTTCTTTATAGATCTATCACATTTATACATGAGATTTCAGAAGTGATTACTAAACCACATCTGTTCTTTATTACTTATTAAAACTGATGTCTGCAAATGTTCTCATCACCCTCATGATTATAACTATGCCATAGACATAAAAGAAACTTGTTCCAAGAATTTTTCTACAATATTTACCTCTGAGAATTTTGGTGGCCAAAAACATGCTACTTTATATAATGTCTGTATTTATCATTTAAAGATTTGCATTAGCAGATGGTATCTGACAATTGATTAGCATTATAACCTAGTATGTTATATATAAAAATTGGACAAAATTTAAATTATGCTGTTGTATTACAATTCTGAAGACTTTTACTGTTGGAAGTATTTCTGAATTAAGTGAATTTAAAACCACTCAGGGTTGAAATTATTCACATTTTTGTTTCATCTCTAGTATTATGTTACAAAAATAAAACGGAGTGCAGGAAAACTTTCATATTTGTGAATTCCATTTAGGAGTTGGTCTGCACAGTTCTATATCATTATCTCCTTGACCAAAGAACTTACTGGATAATCGTCAGCCCATTACCACCTTTAGCTAATTGTTCCTATGGGTAATTTCCATTTTATTTTGCACCTAAAGATTGACAAATCCAGTCACTTCTTAATAAGGAGTCCTTATGTCCAGATCACAGCATACATACATACTGTTCAATGCACTAGCAAAAATATAAATTGTTGTATCAAAAAACCTTAAGAAACAGCTGACAAAACAAGACAAATGTAAGCAAAGGGTGGGGGGAGAAGACTTCCACAGGCAAGTATTTATTCAAATCTTTATTGTCAGTGCACAACATATGTACAATGAGATTGGTTGGGCTCCCTCGGTGCAACCCCCCAACACAATACAACTCACAGTGAAGACAGAAAATGCCTAACTCTATAAATCTTATTAACAAAACACCCAGTCCTATTGCACCAGTGTGAACATGTTACACATTGCACCGGCTCTGCAGTCCATCATACTACATAGTTATGATGTTATTTCTCATTCAGGAGTTTGACAGCCCACGGATAAAATTTATGTTTTATCTGTTAACAGAGTCAGACTTTTCCAGAACCACTGGAAACAATATTCTACGTAATTACCATGCACAGTCCCAGAAGGCATGGCCTTTAGTTATTCTAGCTTTAACTATGTAACACTAGGTGGCTCAGTGGCTAAGACATTGAGCTTGTTGATCAGAAAGGTTGGCAGTTTGGCAGTTCAAATCCCTAGTACAGGTCTCTTGTGTGAGCAGAGGGTTGGACTAGATGACCTTCAAGGTCCCTTCCAACTCTGTTACTATTAAACATTTTTTATATGTAGCCATAGAAGAATAGAGATGGAAAGTAGGGCAGCCTTTCCTTTCCTTTATCTTTAAAGATACAATTGGCGGTGGAGATGGAGTATCTGACACTCACAGAGTAAGAAATTGTAGAGATGAAAAGAGGTCCTCATGTTGGTCATTTTGAACTACAAGCAAACACAGGAAGATACAATAAAACATTAATATTAGCAATAGCTGTTACAGTACAAAACTGCTAGTTTAACTTTTTCAAATCATTACATTGTTTAAATATATTTTTAAAAATCTATATTAGGTTTTATATTAGGGGAAAGGCTATATAAAATGTACATAGAAAATAAGAGTATATATATATTAGTGTCAGGCCTCGACACCATCTTTTGTATTGGGCCTTCAGATGTGCCACATTTACTGCTGTAGCAAATTGGGAGGTGGGATTGTATGGAGCATGGGTGATATATAGTCATAATAACATTCCTTTCTCAGAGGTTCAAGGACATCTTGCCCTGCACCTGGAAGGCTGGAACTGGGAGGCATCTCCAGTTGGGATGGTGCTTTGATTGGACCATGTGATGGACTTGTGAATGTTGGGTAGGGACTTGAACATTCCTTTGGGTGGAGAAAACCTGGAAGCTTTCAGATTCAGGTTTTCCTAGATATGCCAATATGACATCTCTAATAAAATGTAACTTTGAGGAAACTCAAGCCTCAAAGTTTTCTTTCGTTGGGGATGTTACTTGGAACTGACATTTTGCATATAACATTTTAGTGCAGTACATTTTTTAATCTCTCATTCATCTAATCTAATTTCATGGGATTGAAAAAACAAGGAACTGGGATAAACAAAATCCATATATTCATTCCTCCATCCATCCATCTAAAATCCTGAAACATCTATAAGGTGAAAAGAGCAATATTAATGAATGAGCCCTGACACAAGGTGACAAAAATGTTAACGATAATTTTATTAAATAGTTTAGCTAATGTTTAATTGTTTTATTTTATTTATTTATTTATTTATTTATTTATTTATTTATTTATTTATTTATTTATTTATTTGATCAAATTTGTATACCGCCCTACTCCCGAAGGACTCAGGGCAGTGAACAGGCACAAACTAAAACACATAGATACAAAAGTTAAGAGCACAATTAAAACCAAATTAAATATTTGAGCCCAAGACAATTTAAAACATCCCAAAAATTTAGAACAAATTTAAAATTTCAGTTTAAATTTAAAAATTAAAAATTAAAAGGGGGGAAAGGTCAGGCCAGGCCAGCTTGCTGAAATAGAAAGGTCTTTAGAGCGTGGCGGAAAGTGCGCAGGTCCGGGATCCTACGTATCTCCGGGGGGAGCTCATTCCAGATAGTAGGTGACCCCACAGAGAAGGCCCTCCCCCTGGGGGCCGCCAGTCGACACTGTTTGGCCGACGGCACCCAGAGGAGCCCCTCTCTATGACAGCGTACCGACCGGTGGGAGGTTGATTGTGGTAGTAGGCGGTCCCGTAAATAGCCAGGTCTTAAGCCATGGAGAGCTCTAAAGGTGGTAACCAGAACCTTGAAGCGCACCCGGAAGACCACCGGGAGCCAGTGCAGCTCGCGCAGGAGAGGTGTTACATGGGAGCGCCATGTCGCTCCCATAACTACCCGCGCGGCCGCACTCTGCGCCAGTTGGAGCCTCCGGGTGCTCCTCAAGGGGAGCCCCATGTAGAGAGCATTGCAATAGTCCAGGCAGGAGGTGACGAGGGCATGAGTGACTGTGTGTAAAGAGTCCCGATCCAGAAAGCGACGCAACTGGCGAATCAGGTGAACCTGATGGAAAACCCTCCCGGTCACGGCCATCAAATGCTCTTCTAAAGACAGCCGTGAATCCAGGATTCCGTGAATCCTATTTATATTATTAAATATCTTAGTTATTGGTGGTGCTGGATATGATTGACTGTATTAGAGTTGGGATTTTCCCGATACCCTGTTATGCCCCAATCAGAGTCTGACTCTGAGATGGAAGAGGAACAGCTGACAGAGCACCAGAGAGTGGCTCCGATGGCTGTGGAGGAAACTGGGGAAGGACAAAGTCAGGCTGGGCAGAACAGGGGAGAGGAAGAACACAGGAAAGGGAGTTCTGATGAAGACCAAAGCCTACCCCTCCTCATCCTACGGCACACAGGGAAGAACGGAGAAGAGAGCAACGTGACTTGCATGGCTTACGAGGGAGGAAAGGGCCCTGATCCCCTTCACAAGATATACCTGGAGCTGGAGTTTAAAAGGAGAGGCAAATGGGAGTGGCGGTTGTCAGAAACAAACACTGAGTTTTGGGGGGGGGGTTTGTTTAATTTATATGCCGCCCTTCTCCGGAGACTCAGGGCGGCTTACAATGCATTCAGCAATAGCCTTCATACTTTTGTATATTTATACAAAGTCATCTTATTGCCCCCACAGTCTGGGTCCTCATTTTACCTACCTTAGAAAGGATGGAAGGCTGAGTCAACCTTGAGCCTGGTGAGATTTGAACTTGCAGTAATTGCAGGCAGCTGATGTTAATAACAGTGCTTTAGTCTGCTGTGCCACCAGGGCTCATGTTCGTGTTGACTGCTTTATCTGAGTTCCTGACATCTTCCCAACTGGTTTAATTTACGGCTATGCTACTTCAATTCTGGAATTCCATATCTTGCTTGCCCTGCCAGATTAATTATCTCATCTTGCCCTGTTGGATTTATGGTTGGACGTTTTGTTTGCTTACAGGTTTGTGGAAGGGTTTTTCTCCAGATCAAAGATTAAAGGGATGTTGGGAACAAAGTTTGGAGCTAATAAAGGGACTTGTACTTATTTTTTGGCTTTGTTACCTTTGTGCCATGCCCTGGGTCATCACATACCCTGTATTTGTTAGTGAGAAATTTCCTATCCAATTAACTTCCTGAGCTGTACAAAAACCATTAACAAAGGGTTCATGTATCCTTCTACCAAATCAGTTTTCTGCCTCTATCATTATTTGGGGGCATTTTGGACAATTTAGTCCTGATAGAGCTATAGCATAACATGGACATTGTTTTGTTGAATTAAAATAAAAATAGAGTCTGATTAGCCAATCAGTTTGAGTATCATTAAAATTTGAAGATATCTGGGACTTATTTCTATACTTATAGAATGAAGCTATTACCATTCTCCATAATTTGCACAATAAAAATTTCTACATTCCTATATTAAAAATTGGCTATTTCAGGGAAAATTATTTAAGCTATTGTCTCTTATTATAATTTTGTTAGATTTTGTTCTTCTCTATTCTGCTGTTTTTTCTGAGTGAATATGTGTATTCCTAGTGAAAAATAAGTGGTTTGGCAATAGCATTTATACAAGAAATCTTGGAAGGATAGTTGATTATGAACTAAGTGATGTGAAAATGCACATGATTTTGACAGATTGGCGAAAGTTCAAAGAACATAAGGCTGATCATTGGACTACTGCAATAAAGTTAGCAACCACTTTGTTTAGTAACGAAGTTCTAGGAAACTGGAATTCTTAATATGTTGCCTTGAAGTTCTGCAATACTTTTAAAAGAAGCTAGTATAACATGCTGATTGAATTACAAAAAAAATTAACATGCAAACATAGATACTTCTTTTCTGAGAGTTTGAAATCAGAATCTAAAATGTATAATATAAAGGTATCATTCCCAAATAGGGACTGTCCTATGAAACCAATAGTCCTAGCTCTGTTGCAAGAATGTTTGCCTATATTGTATTTCATCCTGTCTCCTTTCCCCTTCCCTTGGATAAAAGACTTCATTTTGGGAAAAAGGAAAGATAGCAGAAGACTACTGAAATGTTAGTGAATGCAACAGACGCTCACTACTCCTCTCCATTAAAGTCAGACAGAATGATCACTAATGCATCACTGAAAGAGTGGAGAAGCATCATCAAAAGTATAGTTGAAAGATGTAAGAATGTTAGGCCTGTGTAGCACTTTGCATTCAATCTTCAGAAGGTGATTCAGAGTAGATAATCCTGGGAATAAGTACTAGAGACTGTTTTTGTAATTTTCTGCACTCTGAAGCATTTTGGGGAGTTTGGGAGAAGAAATGGAATCCAAAATTGGATCCTGCAATACTTTACTAATGATACAGTAAGACTTTAGGAAATTAAGGGTCAGGCACTAGTCCTCTCATAACTCTGAATCTTGCAATTATTTCGATGGTGAAAGCATAAGGCCCTAGTCACTAAATTACATTTTCCATGCTAATAATTAACGTCACTTTGATATGAAAGGAAATTAGGGGGTTGCTTTGGGGGGGGGGGTAATGCAACTTTCCAGATCTGAGTAGAATTATGAGAAGTCAAATAATTATCTGGAAATGTGTTCAGAGATGACAAGTGTTACAAAATTGGAGCGTATCCAAGGCTTTTGCTTTAGTGTAAAACTAAAGAAAGGATTAAAAATATAAAAGGTAACTAGGATTGTTTGGACAGGGCTAGGAAAATAAAATGTAGATTGCCAATATCAGAAGCCTTGATGGATGCCATCTGTGTGTAGGAGTGTGTATTTGTTGCTGTAAAACATTTTTTTTCAGAAAGGAAAAAAGTGCTTTTAAAACCTGTATTTATCTTTCTTTTGTGGATAGATAGTGAATGAACAGCTTCTTTCATAGGTTTCAACTTGAAACGCTAATACATGGAAACTTGACTCTTATGTGAACAAAACATGTTGATCCTATGAAGAATTCACTAGGTTATGAGAAAAAGTTAATTATTATATTTGATAACTATTGTGGTGGTGCTTATTGTACCTACGTTCTACAACCTCAATGCAGTTGTGGTCCTTTTCTACAATGGGCATAATTTACTGGGCTGTCTATAATTGTCAAGACATTTCCATCATCATATTATCAAAATTCAGGTGCTTGGCAAACGGCATCTACTCCTGATAGTATCTCAAGTTCACATGAATGCCATTTCTGACCTTCCCAGATGGCTTTTGACAAGCAAAGTCAAGGGGGGAAGCTGGATTCAGTTAATAACTGCATGAGTTACTTAACAATACAGTGATTTGCTTAACAATTCTGGCTCATAAAAAGCTCATAACATCAGGCACAACTCCCTTAATAACTACCCTATTTAGCAGTGAAAATTCTGGTCCCGATTTTAGCCATAGCTAAGGTGATGTCTACCTTACTAAAGCAAATTTGTTATCATACAGTGGTGGATCCACATGGATCCTGAGGTAGACCTTTTTCCTGAAGATCCTACTACCTACCTATTCCATTTCCCTATGTTTTCCTGTTGATATAGAAAGCATGCCTGGATATACATCCTTAAGAGACAAAAACAAATGAATTGTATAGTTCAGCTTCTTTCTATCCTCCTTTGCTGACTATTTCATTACTTTTTAAAAAAAATATTTTTGTTTAAGTTTTTATATGGATGTGTGAGTGTTAAGGAGAGGAAATATAAATAAATGAATCAAATGTATAATACTTTTACTATTATTTTTCAGATCTATAGATATGTTCACTTGTGAAAAGCTAATTATGTTGGCAGTAATGTTGGAAAGATTTTCTCCCTCCCTCTCTCCTTCCTTTCTGCCCTCCCTCCTGCCCTCCCATCTTCTCCTGGATAAACAAATATTATCCAGTGCTTTTATTTGTATATGTGTTTCCTGACGAAAGAGGAGTTAATTTTCTTTTATGATAACATTCTAAAATTGAGTTGTTCTTTCACTGAGTTTCCCCATTTTCTTTCAGTTATAGTTCAGCTTTCATTAGTAATATAATTCATCATGCCAGTTGACTTTTACATTATAAATTGCTATGCTAACATTTTGCACCTGATAGATATTACTTTCATTGCAGGCCTGATTTATAATGGCATTCAACATTTGAAAAGAGACAAATAGAAGGATCTCCCCCCCCCACCATATTCTGAGAATCGAGATTTGGAATGCCTTGCAGATTGGCTCATTAAAATAGTATCCATGTCTTGCTAGAGGATGGCATATGAAAATATCTGCCTGTCCTTCCTCCCCAAAAAGAAATGAAACTACTCTATGCTAAAAATTTTCTGAGTAATAACTATGTTAAGGCTTGCTACTGAAGCACAGCTGGAGCTAATATAGCCATTTTTAGCATTGTTGAATTTTCAATAGCAAATAATTTAGAGTGTGCATTATACTGGAGGCCACTGAGAGAGAATGGAAATAAAATTAGCTTTACATTTTTAATATTATTCAATAATTTTTTTTTTGAGGAAGTGGTCTTGGTAGAGGTTGAGTTTCAATTTGTAATGCAGCCAAAAAAAGCTATTTACTGGATAATGGAGAGATTTTTTACAAGTAACTCACCTTCACTGAACAGATATTTAACTGTTTGATTTTTGTTTTACTGTTTTCATTATGAGTTCATGTACATAGACCATATTTTGTGAATAGTTCAGCATATATACTGGCATTTTTGTCAACTTAATAGGCCTCTGTGAAGTAGTGCCATTCCAACTCTAGGCTTCACCTTCATACACAACATTGCAGCAATTGGATATGATGTGATGGAAAGGGGCTGTTGGACATATCCAGAAACTCCCTAGTTCAAAATGGAATGGATGCACTGCAATAGCAGATATTAGGCTCAATTTCCAAAAGTGATGCATCACAGAATATCTTAAATCAAAAAGTGAAGGATACCTATTTTTTTAAAAAGGAACCAAAGGCAAAATAATAGTGATGCACATCCAAAAGCTGATTTCTCAAAAAATATGACACCTTTTAAAGTGAGAATAACAATATTAAAAACAATAATAAAAATGGGGGTGAAGAGCAAAGCAGAGAATAATACAAATAAGAATGAAAATACATTGCAAACAGTAGTTAACCCAGGGGTGTAAAATTCAATTTCACTGAGAGCCACTTCAGGGTTATGTTTGATCTAAGGGCTGGGGGGGGGGGGTGCATGACCGGGTAGGTGTAGTCAGCTTGTTGTTATTTGTGTCGGGAGAACCTGTGGTTTCTTGATGCCTCCTTGCCTTGTGATCAAATACACTTTTGCTAGTAGTTTGTTTTGCTAGCCCTCTGACAGCAAAAACAGAGCTCAGGACTGGGTGCATGGCCCGCCCGTGTTGTGTTTTTGGCTGCAGGATGGCTCCTGCAGCCTGCTGCCAGTGAAAACGTAGCTCGGGGGGCTGCACATGGCCTTTCTGAGCTCCGTTTTCGCTGGCAGAGGCACCGGGGGCTGATCATTCACTGTTTGCAGGGGGGGGCACTGGGCCAGATCTAAGCACCCTGCAGACCAAATCTGGCCTCCGGGCCTTGAGTTTGACACCCCTGGAACCGTGTACTATGTCTTTATTCCTCAGTCACCCAGGTCATGCTTGTCCCAGGTCTTGGTTTTTCAAAAGGTAAGTAGACTTCCTTTTTTTTTCTTTGCAGACATTTTGCTTCTCATTCAAGAAGCTTCAATCAGAACTGAAGAAGCTTCTTGGATGAGAAGCAAACATCTTCAGAGAAAAACAAGAAAGTCCACTTGCCTTTTGTAAAAACACCTTTGGGCCAATTGTCCTTAGCTAAATCTATTAGCACATATAATCACTGATCTTATACCTATCACTGACAATGATACTTCTGCAACAAAATCATTGAGTTGTAGATTTCTCCTCACGTACTTCTCCTTAGTTTACAATACATTTATCAACACCTTTGTGTTATCTTACAGAGTAAAAACATAGCACAATAATCTACATATCAACTCTGATAAAATAATTACAATATCTAATAATTGTGCTGGTAGAGAAATTTCTCTGCATTTTTTCTACCATTGTCATTCAATTTGATATCAAGGAATCTCAGAGAAATTATGATGGATTGCTTACAATCTTGTATTTACTTAATTTTTCAATGATCAGGGACTGATCGCTATAATGATAATTATTAATGTTTCTCCTGCTATCTGCAGCATTCCTGGGCTTTGTATGTTGCAATTAAATTTCCCTGGAAGTCTTTGTGTGAGAACTGCTTTTATTATTGGTCTCATTCTGTTTTGTTTCCAGTAACTTTCATCACAAAATAGGCAGCCTTACTTTTGAAGTGTTCTTTTTTTTTTTTTATTGAAAAAGTTTTTCAAATACAAATTTTTCCCCCCCTTTCCCCCCCTCCTCCCTAACCCCCCTCACCCCCCCCTTCCCCTTTGACTTCTTCATAATAAAACCCAAATTCATAACAGATTATATCATGCTTTACTATCCACTTACTCCATCTCCATATACTGACCCTTTCTTTCTAATAAAATTATCATACCCCCCTTATACTATGCTATAATATGCATTTCAAAGTGACATTCTATTATAACAATGTCTAATAACTCCTGATTTAACATAATAATATTATTATATCTCCCAATTTAACAATTTCCGCTCGTGATCTACCCTTTTACTACCCTCCATACGATATAACATTTCAAAGCATACTTCCACTTTAAAACTATTCAATAAATCCTAATTTAACACTTATTCAATTCAACTACCCATTTCCTTCCCCCCCTTCATTACATATATTCACATCTAAACATAATATCCCTTTTCTTTAAACTAAACAATCCATAACCTAACCTATCTCCACCCACTTTCAACACTTTTCAAGTGTTCTTGACAAAATTCTTTCTTACCCTGAAGAAATTTGGAGAAATTGTTCATCCAATACCTTCGCTCTCTCTGCCCTCCAATTGTGTACTCTGTTCACAAACTTGGTGGGGAATTTTGAAAGCCCACTTACACTCCATCTAGAACAAACAGATCAGTCTATACATATGTGAATAAAGTATTATTTACAACGATAAAAAAATGACAGTGCTTAAAACTGAGCAATAGAATGGAAGCACTCTTCATCATAAACACTTCACAGATTAGAGAAAATGATTTGATTCCATGAACTTACGAATTTAGATGCCTTAGGACCGTATGCCATCCCTGGAAGCCACAGGCACACCTTTCAAAAGGTGTTGCCCCTTCAAAAGATCTTGTTGAGTTGTAATTTATAGAAAGTCTGAACAGAAAAATATGAAATATATACAGTATTAGGTATAGTATTAGTATCATCTGTGGAGTGCTGCAGGGATCGGTCCTCTCGCCCCTTCTGTTCAACATTTATGTGAAGCCGCTGGGCGAGATCATCCGTGGCTTTGGGGTGAGATACCACCAGTACGCTGATGACACCCAGCTGTACATCTCCACCCCAGGCCACCCCAACGATGCCCTTGAAGTGATGTCCCAGTGCCTGGAGGCTGTGCGGATCTGGATGGGGAGGAACAGGCTCAAGCTCAACCCTTCCAAGACTGAGTGGCTGTGGCTCCCGGCATCCCGATATAGTCAGTTGACTCTATCACTGACTATTGGGAGCGAGTCTTTGGCCCCCACAGAAAGGGCTCACAATCTGGGAGTCCTCCTGGATATTCAGCTGTCCTTGGAGGAACATCTGACTGCTGTAACCAGGGGGACCTTTTGTCAGGTTCGCCTGATCCACCAGTTGCGGCCCTTTCTTGATCGGGATTCCCTGTGCACAGTCATTCACGCCCTCATCACCTCTCGCCTTGACTACTGCAACGCTCTCTACATGGGGCTCCCCTTGAGGAACACCCGGAGGCTCCAACTGGTCCAGAACGCAGCAGCACGGGTAATTACAGGAGATGCATGGCGCTCCCATGTAACACTGCTCCTGCGCGAGCTGCACTGGCTCCCAGTGGTCTTCCGGGTGCGCTTCAAGGTGTTGATCATCACCTTTAAAGCTCTCCATGGCATAGGGCCTAGCTATCTTCGAGACCGCCTGCTGCTACCGATGACCTCCCATCGACCCGTGCGCTCCCACAGAGAGGGCCTCCTCAGGGTGCCATCAACCAAACAATGTAGGCTGGTGACCCCCCAGGGGGAGGGCCTCCTCTGTGGGGGCATCTACCCTCTGGAATCAGTTGCCCCCTGAGATAAGGAGAATCTAACACCTCAGTGCCTTCCGCCGTGCCCTTAAAACCCACTTTTTCCAGCAAGCCGGGCTGGCTTAAGAAGAAATTTTTAAATGTTTTGATTGGTTTGTGATTTTTAATTTTTGGGACAAATTTTTATATATATTTAATTGTTTTTTAATATTTGTATTTCATGTTCTTAATTCTGGCTGTACACTGCCCTGAGTCCTCAGGGAGAAGGGCGGTATATAAATTGGAAATAAAATAAAAATAAAATAAAATAAATATGGGAACTTATTATATTAACTGTATTTATTTAATACACTTCATTTTACTAATCTACTTTTTGAGTATTATCCCAGGATAAATTTCAAAGATAAAGTATGGCTTTCATCTTGAAAAGCTGTCTATCTTTCATTTAGAATTCTAGTAACAGTTATTTTCCCCCCAATATATACTTAAAATCCTCTGATCCAGCCTCAAACAAGCTTTTACAAGAAATCAAGATTTTGAATGATGCATGCCTCAGAACTTATTTCTGGTTGGCTTGTTTAATGGATGTGCCACAAAAATGATTCTGATCCAGAGCTACAGGCAGTACTGAATTTTATACATATTGCATATGTATGTAGCTCTGCCAATCTTTGCAGAGAGGAGATGTACAATATCATAGGGATTACTTCTAGATAGAATTAGGATTGTTATTCCAGTTGAGATGCAATGAGTTATTTTAACACCACTTAGGCTTTATTCAAGACAGAAAACATCCAAATTAATTTGTATCATGGACATTGCTGAATCCATATCTTAAAACAGGATATGCTTTTGCTAGAAAAATATTTTTTTTTCAGAATAAAACATAAAATCTGATAGTTATAGCAATAGTAAATATTAGAAAGGATTATTTATTTACTTGTTTATAAGATTATAGGACAATCCATTTTAGAACCCATAAGTCTTGACTGTTCACAACAGTGGTAAGAATGCAACTTTAAAAAAAAATCAATTAAAATACCTATAAACAACTTCTGATGTTCTAAATTAACACTCCCTAAAACCTTCCACAATCACTGGGCTTCCATCCATAGTTGCTACAGTGGCTGGAGAAAAGCCAGCCTTTTTTTTTTTTTAGCTTTCTGGAAGGCTGGAAGAATTGGAAGTGTGGTCCATAGAGCTGGGGCTGCTACTGAGAAGGCATGTAGCCTAAGTCCTACTAGATGACAACATTTGAGAAAAGAACTTGACCGGTACTCTTAGGGAGAGTCTAACCTGGCCCTTTGCCATGAACACTTTAAAGATGATACCTTGAATTTTACCCATGAAGTTCATCTAGAAATTGCAAAAAAATACAGTGGCATCCTCAGTTTTGTTATTATCAGCCAGTGCAGCAGTCTAATAATGATGAAACTGAAGATGCCACCATACTTTGTACCAATTACAATTTCTATATGGACTTCAAGGGTAGCTTCATGAATTGCAATATTCCAATCTGGAAGTGACTAAGCATGAATGATGTAAGCAAGTCCTCCCAAATTAGAAATGGATGTGCAAAGCCTAAGAAAGTTACTATGGCCATATGCCTGGTAGTTGCAAATCCAGGATGACACCAATGCACATGATTCATAAAGAGTCAAAGATGCCACCTCTCTGGATCCAGGGGAGCCAAAACCCAGAGAAACTCTGATTTGTAAGGTTGAATTGGAGACAGTCCTTTTCTATCCAGACCCCCATGCTGAATGACATCTTTTGCCCAATCACGAATGGAGATGTATAACTAGGTGTTATCAGCATACTGATATTACAGTACACACCGTGCTACCAAATGATCTTGTGCAGTGGTTTCATATAAATGTTAAAGAGTAGTAGTGAGAAATCCTTGATCCTTGAAAAAACCCTGTAGAGGACAGAAATAGGAATTGTCTGGGGAGTAAAGCTTTCCAGCAGCAAAATCAAGCTAAAGACTGCAAGCAACTAAAACCATCTTAGTACAGTATTGCAAATTATTAAAACTGTTTAACAACAACAAGCTTTAGACCATTTTACAAGAATCAATGCATATTCTTTAACTATATAATGGTGGAAGTTGAAAAGTGTGGCTTTTGGTATGGAATTATTCAATATTGAAATACAGAAGGGATATGTTGAAAGAAGAGGAGCATAATTAAGACTGAAATAGCAGAATAGAGAATGTCCAAGTGCTGAATCAAAAGCCTTTATGCTGACACAGAACAGTTGGAAATCTGGCAATACCTGTGCTCATAGCATTGGAGACAAAGTCTTCAAAGCACATGGCTGATTGTACTGTTAAGCTTCCCAGGATTTTTTTCTCCTCACCTATTCCAAATATCTGAATATATTCCTCATTTATCTGTTATTTGTACACTAGATTCATGGGAAAAATAAACAAATATATCTTTTTGAAAATACAAAGGCAGAATTAACCTAATTTTGTGAAGTTTCTTCTCAGGTAATATTGTATTGCTAACTAAGGCATACAAAACCTTTGCCAGACCAATTCTTGAATACAGTTCTTCCGCCTGGAACGCACACTGTATTTCAGATATTAACATGATTGAGTGGGTTCAGAGGTATTTCACGAGAAGAGTATTCCACTCTTCTACTCACAATAGAAATCCCTATTCCACCAGGCTTGAAAGCTTGGACAATCTGGAATTGCGCTGCCTGCTGTCCGATTTAAGCATAGTACACAAAATTATCTGCTACAATGTCTTGCCTGTAAATGACTTCTTCAGTTTTAATCACAATACTACACGGGCAAGCTCAATCGATACAAACTCAAGGTAAACCCGCTTCAAACTCGATTGCAGGAAATAAGATTTCAGCAACAGAGTGGTCAATGCCTGGAATCCTCTACCTGACTCTGTTGTTACAGCCTCAAACCCTCACAGTTTCAAGTTCAAACTGTTTATTGTGGCCCTCACTCCCTTCTTAAGAGGTCCTTAAAGGGGGTGTGCATAAGCACACCAGTGTGCCTACAGTCCCTGTCTTACTGTCCCCATTTATTTGTATTTACTTCCTTTGTTTATGTTTATGTTCATACCTATACTTGTTATCTTGTACATGTTTGACAAACAAACAAACAAAATAAATAAATAAATTTATTAAAATACATTTTTGATATGAGATCAATTTTTTTCCCGTAGAGATAGATCACATTATGAACTTAAACACCAATATAAAATAGTATAGAATAGGCTTGTTGACACAATCAGATGGAAAATTCTATTTGCTTATTTTATTTACATGTATGTATGACTAACTTTGATTAGGATCATCCATGTGCACAAACAATGGTGAAATAGCATTACATTTTCCCAATAATAGAACATTTAAAAGTTACTTTCTCAAATTTGGTTTTCTCTAGAATCCTGGTGACTTCAATACTTTGGGAAGGTATCAAGTTGAAGAAAGCTATTCTAAATTGTAGAATTCCAGAACTAGTTTATACTAGTAAACTGGCTAAGAACTACAGGTAGTCCTTGACTTACAACACTTCATTTAGTGACCGTTTGAAGTGACAATGTCATTGAAAAAAGTGACTTATGACCATTTTTCACACTTATGACCATTGCAGCATCCCCATGGTTATGTGATTTACATTCACATGCTTCACAATTGACTCACATTTATGATGGTTGCAGTCAGGGTTGAAATGCTCCTGGTTCGGACTGGATCGCCCGATCCGGTAGCGATGGCGGTGGGTGGTTCGGAAAACCGGTAGCAAAAATCCCTGTCCCCCCATGCCCAGCTCAGCCATGCAATCATCAGAGGTTTTTTTTAACTTTTAAAAGCATTTTTTATACAACCTCTGGTTGAAGAGGTTGTAAAAAAATGCTTTTAAAAGACTCTGACGATCCCAGCTGAGTTGCCTTTTCGTCAGAGGCTTTTAGAAGCATTTTTTTTACAACCTCTTCAGCCGAAAAGGTTTTAGAAAAAATGCTTTTAAAAGGCTCTGATGATTCCATCTGAGTTGCCTGTTCGTCAGAGGCTTTTAGAAGCATTTTTTTTTACAACCTCTTCGATCCTAGCTGAGCAGCCCGGTCGTCAGAGGCTTTTTTGTTTTTACTTTTAAAAGCAATGCTTTTAAAAGTAAAAAAAAAAAAAAAAAGATTGTGCATGCTGCTCTACCTACCGTATGCCTTCTTTTGGCGTGCACTGTGCGTGCACACCTCACATTTGATGCGTGGCACACACTGTGCATGCGCAGCCAGTGAAATGGTAGTAAACTGGTTCAGATTTTACCACTGGTTGCAGTGTCCTGGAGTCATGTGATCCCCTTTTGCAATTTTCTGACAAACAAAGTCAATGAAGAAACTAGATTCACTTAACAACCATGTTACTAATTTTACAATTGCAGTGATTGTTAAACAAATGTGGCAAAAAAAAAAGTCATAAAATGGGACAAAACTTGCTTAACAAATTTCTCACTTAGCAATACAAATTTTGGGTTCAATTGTTGTTGTCAGTTGAATTGTATTATGAAAGAAATCAAGCATCACTAGAGCTAGAAAGTCAGGAAGACCAAACAATTTATATCTGTTTGTGCACCATTTCTCACCTGCAAGAATCCCAATTAGGCAGAATTACCACCCTAATTAAGCAACAGTCTTTGCTACTAAGTATCATTAGGCTTAATTTGGTTCCTGGGGAAATGTCCTGCTTAAAACAAATTTCATAACTGAACACTTGCAATTAATATGTTTACTCATATCTACATTTTTAAATGATGTATAGCTGCCTTGGTCATTTTGTTTAAACTAATGGAAATTTCTGTTCCAGCTCTTCTGGAAATTGACTTTTTCTATTGAATGATTGAATGATTAATTGTTGAGGGTTTTCTTTCACTTTGTCATTTTGTTAATTGTCCAGAAAACTTATGAAATTCTCTCTCTCACTGATCAAAAGCAAAATGTTTGGACCAAGGAAGGAAAAAACTGATTTTTACCTATTTTCTGGGTAATATAAACAGAGAATAGCAGGAGATCTTGCAGGAAATCAATGCAAAATAACTTTCCTGTCCATTTTTCTCAGGACCTTTAAATATCACCAAAGAAGAAATTAAATGAACATTGTCATTAATTGTCAGGTAGTACAGTAGAAAAATAAAGATTATCTTGCTTTGAATCAACATTATTGAAATACATGAGAAGCAACAATGCTGAAAAATCAACACAGCAGCAAAAAGTCTTGTATAATTCTTTAGTTAAATATATTTAATTTATATTTGTTTCCATTTTTTGTTGCATCAAAGAAGTAATGTCTAGTAGATTGGCTCCTTGTAATATGTTATAAATATTATGCATGATAGATTACAGTTTTGTATCTTAAATTCAAGGTACCACTATCAGATGATGCATTTTTGTTGGTTTTATATGCTTTATTTTTTGTATTTTATTTCTATATTTAATTTTTTAAAAAAGTGGAAAAATACAGTGGATTTTTAACACCCTAACATGCATGTTTTACTATATTACACATATGGAGTACTCTTCATGAATGGATGTTTAAAAAATAAATTGGCAAGTTGTTTTGACACATTTTTGTAACTAGCTATGAATTCTGTAATGATATCATACAATTTGCAGTTGATACCATAAAATACATATACAACATAAAGAAGGATTCATTCAGTTGCTGAAATTCTCAATTTTCAAATGTTATAGTTATCAGTGTTTGAGTTCTTAATTGTAATAATAGAAAATCTCAATATGATGTTCAAAATAAATTAGGAAATAGATCACAGATGTATCTAAAATATCTATAGACCTAAACTGCAAAATTAAAATAGTTTTCCAATTTAAAATAACAGTAAAAATAATTTTAAAAAAAGAATATAAGGCAATCCAGTAAGCTAAATTAATACTGGAATATCGTAGTTTTTAAATACCATTTTAAAATATTCACAAGAATATGAGTATTTCCCCATAAAAGTCACTAGTAAATTGTCACTAGTTTACCATATCAAAAAAATCTTGAAGTATTTATCACTAAACAATCCAAGACCTTTGTGTAATAAATTAGTCTGCATAATGAAAGAATTCAACTGGCCCTAGTCCCTTCCAATATAACTATCTATAATTTATTTGCATAATGTACAGAATATGACTCTACATATTTGACTATATATCTTTGATACAGTCCAGGACTATATTTTTAATTTTTGTGTGTATTATTATTATTTTTACTAATTTTCAATAGTATTTTTGAAATTTAAGTTTTTCAGGAACCTAAAACTTTTTTGTAGGCCCTTGGAAATATTTCAGTCTTGGAAATATGATTTTTGTGTGTAGTCATAGACTATAGAATCATAAGACTGGAAAGGATCTCAGAGGCTTTGTAGTCCAACCGCCTGTTCAAGACAGGAGCCTTATACCATCCCAGTCACATGGTAGTCTGGTCTATCTTTGAAAACCTCCAGTGTTGGAGCCCACAATTCTAGGAGGCAATGATTTAATCCAGAGAAATAGGAATAGCATGATTTTGAAAGCTGACTTAAGTGTCTTTACCCATGATGCTGTAGTTGTACAAGTAATTTTTGAAAAGGGGTAATATGGGGCTTAATTTAAAACTTACATAAACTAAAAAAAAAATGTAAAACTGTATTGAAAAACTTGTCCAATCCTGTCGTTTAATGTGCTATCGGGGAGACAAGAACTTCTGCAGCTCAAGCAGTTTTGCTGTTATAATGTGCAGTCTAACTTCAATAATACCCCCTTTCTCAAAGAAGAGTCTCTTAAATTAGTAATAAACATAACAGTGAAAATAAGTGCCACAAAGAGCATGACTTATATCACATTTAATGTTTCAGTAAATGTTGGAAATGCAAGTTAAGCTAAATGAATTTAATTTGTGTGTGCAGTCAGGATGTTTAAATATGTTGTTATTTCTGGCAAAAGGTCCAGTGCCTTTAAAGGAAAAAAAAATGCCAGCAAGAAGATCAGGAGGAGACAACAATGTTAGGCACTACAGGTATTCTGTGTTTATTCATAAACTTGGATCATAAAAGCCTAATATCGAATATAAGTGAATAAGTAAAATTAGATGTCATTTGACTATGGGAAACACATATGAGGAAAAAAAGACAAAATATCTGAAGTATAAAATTTGGAACAATGTATTGTTATGTGCACAGTGATGGAGAAATATTGAAATACACACAATGGATTGAAAAGATGACGGATTACACACACACACACCATACGTGTGTGTGTGTTTATATACACACATACACTATATATAGATGATAGACAGACAGACAGACAGACAGACAGACAGACAGATAGATAGATAGATAGATAGATAGATAAGAGTGATGGCTCAGCAGTTAAAGATACTGAGCTTGTCAGTTGGAAAACTGACAGCCCAGGTTTGAGACCCAAATGCCACACAATGGGGTGAGCTCCTGTTTCTTGCCCCACCTAGCAGTTCGAAATCATGCAAAGTAGTAGATTTATAGGTACACTTTCAGTGGGAAAGTTAACAGTGTTCCTTGTGCCTTTGGTGTATAGCCATTCTGTCTACATGATTATGGACATTTATTTATATATTTTTAACCACCCATCTTCCTTGCAGAAAAGCTCTAAAATCAGTGGAAATTGCAAAACTGAGTTGTTTTATCAGGGGCTAAAACAGTAAGTTATTAAAGACCTGAAACTATTTGTGTACTTTTGCTGAAAATTTAAACAACTGAAATGGTGATTTTTGGATTTGCTGATTAAAAAAGGAGTTGAATATGGAACATAGGAGATCTCTGTAATGTAATATAAAAAAAGAAGAGGGATAATAACTTTATTTTTAACTGCTGAAAAGCAGATTGGAAATAACTTCTTTAATATTTTATTTTTTCTTCCTTTAACTGCATTGTTTTCTTTCTGTCTGTAATTTTTTATGTGTTTCATGTTGACCTTATATCTATGTAAAATTTTCAATAAAATTTACATATGTACACACACACATACAAACAGCAACTGCAAATGTCTATGTTCCTCAGCACTTCCTTAGAAATATCTGTTAAACTGATTATTTTCTATATTCTACCAAAACTCATTCATATTCTATTTTAATTTATCATATTTCCTCTTTCTGTTACCCTAGTTTTTAAAAGTTGTAATTTTCTTTACATATATTCTACATTTCAGAGTGTATCATAAGTACATTCAAAATATAGCTTGAGCCAAGTCACTTGGCTGTAGATAAGTTGGACTTTTATAATAAAACACTGGAAATAGAAAAGAAACTTCCTTCTGTTGGACTCAAAATATATTTCCAGATGCTAAGGTCAAAGGTTGAAGATAAAAGTGTAGTGTAGGTTTTGGCCTACACTAACTGGTGTTCAGGACCAAGTGTTGGAGTTGCTCCCTGGAGGGATTCCCTTTTTACTGGTTCAGTTATCCTCTTTAGACGCTCCCAGTAAGAGGTCCTGTTCCATGCTGCTGAATTATGATACTTCGCACTTCAAATGCTTCAAAACTTGTATTTGCTTTTTAACAATTGACTGCATATTTATTTCTGCTAATAGACGGATGGGTGGTGCCTAAACTTGAAAAATAAATATGGCAACTAGAAGAATAATCTATATTGTCAAGAAATGTTCCATTTGTGCCAATAAGGCCAGCAAGTGCAACATATAATACTGGCAATATTATTTAGATACGTTAATAAAAAGACAGAAAAATATTCTTGTCTATCTCCCATATTAGGGATCAAATAGTCACATTTTAATGTAAATTTACCTCATTTTATATGCAATACATGAAATTAAGTTGTTATCTTTCAAAATGGCCACTTCTACAAAAGTTGCAATTCAGTTTTCCAGTCAGAATACATATATTAGGTAAAAGAGGAGAAAAATAGGATTTTCACACATTATGTACAAAAAGGTTATATTAAGATGATAATTCTTTGTGAAAATGCATAAGTATTGTCATGAGATTGCTTCTACCTCACTACTGATTTTGCTTTCCAAAATCTTAAGAGTTTCTGACCACAGTCTTAAGATCAACAACCATGAATTGCCGAAAATGCACATTAGCTGATTAGTACATATTCCAAAGGACCAAGAGGGTTGACAAAAATAAAATGACATCCATTCTAACCAGTGGCTGCTCCTCAGCCAGTCAGTAGTACCAAGGACATACACCACCAAAGCACTTTTTATCTACTTAGTTTATTAACACCAATCAATGACAGCATAGTATTATGGCAGCTCAAGCACTATGCAGGTAGACATGGACTGAGTTAAGAGTTCCAGTGAGAAAACATGCTATCGCCAAGTTTCATGGAACCTCAGCTTAATATGGAATACTAGATTCTCTGTGTTTCATTTTGAACAGCAGCTAAGCCAGAAATCAGTTGACTTAGTTTCTGAATGCAAGTGTTGTGGAAATGCAGCAGCATGGAGCCATTAAAAAGTGGCATAAGCACCATGTGGGGAAGTGCCAGATTCCCTACCTGATATGGAAATAAGACAAATTTAAAAAATAAAAATTAATTTTACCTTGTGCAGACAGGTTTTTCACCATGTATGAATTTCTTGGCAAAGTTTCTCAAATGATGTCAGTGATTACATGGACACAGTGCAATTACCTGTTAAGAGAAAAGTGCTGAGTTATCTTTTATGGAATTTTTTGCTAAAAATAGAAAAAAGGGAATTTGGGATTGATGGGTTTGAAGATGAAAAGGAGGAGATAATGGAAAGATGAAAATTATGATGTTATGTTAGAGTCAGAATAAAATATAAATGTATCTATAACCACTCCCCACCCCTCCTGTTCCCTCCCTTCCCCTCCCCTCCCCACTCCTGTCCTCTTCTCTCCTCCTGATGAGAACCGGGGATGTCAAAACATACAATGCTGTAGTTTAACAGATAATATACTGTACAGTATATTTTATTTGAGTCAAGGACCCAGGGATACATCTTCTAAGTTATATATCATAGTAAGTTATACATTCTAGTAGATGGGGCTATGATGAAAAATCCATCTGAAGAAATATTATATCTATCTTTAACTAGGATGAGCTTCTGAATGTCAAATGTGGGTTTTTCTGATTACAGCTTAAAATAAATGTTTTCTAAAATTTACTGTTCTCACACATGATGGATCAGCATGTTCATATTTATGGTGATGATCTGTGTTAATGAGTATATTCTGAAGAAATCAGCATCATGTATTTAGCTTTCCTTTTTCCTAATTTTCCAACTGAAGAATTATATATTTTGGCATATATACAACATCTACTAAAAATCTTAAGACATACAAAAAATTGTTTCTCATTTGTTGTCAACAAAGTGTTTTTACAAATTGGAGATGTGTGTAACAAGTTACATAGGGGTGTGTGTGTGTGTGTGTGTGTGTGTGTGTGTGTGTGTGTGTGTGTATCTTTTATTACAAATTAGCCAACCTTCATCATACAGTATGAGTTTAATAATAACATGCATGCACATACCCCAAACACAGATACTAGAAAGAGTCTAGTAGTACCTTTTCAGATTTGCACATCTGAAAAAGTGTTATGATGTTGAGCTCTGATGAAGTAACATGGTCGTCCTTCTACAATGAAACACACAGACACAGTTATGCAGCAGAGCATTATAAGACACAGATTCTGAAGTAAATTAATAATCCATTGACTTGAATCTTAAATTGCTTTTTAAACACTTTTAAAAAGATCTCCACAGGTTGTGGCCATATTTACAATTTACCACCAGCTAGTCTGCAATGTACAGTAATAAAGAAGAAATTTAAAGAAGAAAAAAAAATACATTGCTAAGTCTAGTGCAAATTTTCTGTGTCTGGAAAGAACAATATTATAAATCTGTGGTTTCCTTGTAAGTACAGCACAGATTATTTTAGGCCTACATTTTACGAATTTTGTGCACAAATATTTTTTTATTTTTACTCAAGTTCAAGAGACACCTGTGGCCATTGTGCTCAAGATGACAGCATTTATACAGCTAAGAAAAACAACTTGATTAGCACTCTGAACGAGAACCTTTGGCTTTACAGTAGACAGAGAGCAAGTTTAAAAACAGGCATGGTATATTATGGATGACCAAGCAGGATTCAAACTATTGTGTAATACCGAAGAATTGGCAAAATACATAACATGGAACTACAGTTGATAAGGTGTCTTGAGTTTCTATACGTTTTGTCTTTCTAACAGAACCATATTTCTCACATTAATAGTGAGGTGAATATATAGCACTCTTAACATTATCCAGAGAACACAATAGCAGTAGGAATAGCACTTACACTTTTTTTGCTCCATAGTGCTTTACAGTACTCTCTGAGCAGTTTACACTGTTGGCATATGACCCCCAGCAATCTGGGTCTCATTTTACTGACCTCAGAAGGATGGAAGGTTGAATCAACCTTGAGCCCATCAGTATCGAACTCCAGACTGTGGACAAAGTTAGTCTGCAGTACTGCATTTTAACTACTAGACTCCTGGTGGAACATGATTTCTTATTTGCTTTTCATGTCCTGAGTAAATGGAATGATCATCTGACTGAAACTATCCAATCCCAGTCCACTTCAATTTGCTCATGGCTAAAATGTCAATTAGTAGTTGGCCTTCTCATGCCAATGATACATTATGACTACTAGTTTCTTGCAACCTTGTTAACCTTTAGCCAAGTTATAAATACCTTGGTCTGGTATGAGAACCAAACTGTAATCCAGATAAACCAATTAGCCCTATGTGACAAAACATTTAATTCATCAGATTGAACAGAATCTACCATAACTGCCTGCCCCTGTACAATATCATCCTAAGACTTGAAAATATTGGTGAAATAACTGAATCAGTTTCAGCTCTGTCACAAGAGGGTCCTATCCTGTCTGGCTAATATTATGGGAACCCAAGCAAGTTTACTATGTATCTAGCTCAATACATATCTCCCTGAGATCTGACTGTCTTCTCACTGATTAAATTCTTGTAATTATCCTAATGCTAGAGGGAACTTTAAAATGGTCAGCCCAAAATGTGGTACAGACATGGACAGGTACATTATTTTTTAATATTCATACGAAGGCTAACTTTAATGATTCAGTCAAATGGATAACTGCCAGTTGTGAAATCTTTCACTTCCAACAGGTTAAGCACTCAGTGTGGATTGTACTGCTGACTTTCAGCTATTAGCACAGGAAGTGGGCTGGAATAGGAGAAATCTAACTGACAAATGTAAAGAGTGACTATCGGATGAAATGGAAGAAGTATACATTCATCAAGGTATTCCAAAGGCTTTGACTGCATTAAGTAGGAGTGCTTGGATATTGGCGATAGACATAGTAAATTGTAGCAGAGTAAAAATGGGAATAGAAGATGCTACTATTCTCTCTCTCTCTCTCTCTCTCTCTCTCTCTCTCTCTCTCTCTCTTTGTTCTCTATGATTGTTGGAGATTGGAGATATCACAAGTTGACTCCCTCTAGAGGGAGCTAGCAGGGCTTTGCTCTCTGCCCAAAAGAAGATGTGCCAACACACACTATATCTATATTGTAGAGAATCTGGCCACTTTGCACATGCTGTACCTCAACTCCTTCCAAAACAACAAACAAGTTTTGTACAGTGCTCATGAGGAAGATGGATACATCTGCCATCTGCTTTTGGACAGAAACCATGCATCCAAGAAGACTGCAAGATTATTCACCAGGTCTGTCTGAGGCAGTGCCACCAGTGGTGAAATCCAATTTTTTTTTCCTGGTTCTGTGGGGTGGCTTGGTGGGCATGGTCTGGCTTGGGGGAGTGGCAGGGGAAGGATACTGCAAAATCCCCATTCTCTCCCCACTCCTGGGGGAAAGATATTGCAAAATATCCATTGCAAAAGGCCAGCCAGAAGTGGTGTTTGCCGGTTCTCCGAACTGCTCAAAATTTCTGCTACCGGTTCTCCAGAATTTGTCAGAACCTGCTGTCTTTCACCCCTGAGTGCCACCCTCTCCAAGACCAATAATAGATGTTCTTGGCCTTAGAAGGTCCAAATGCCCAAAGCCACTTAATCTTCTTGGGGACCACATTCAGGTCCCACCAGCCTCCACAGACTGGGATAGGACATGCATGGCAGCTAGTGATAGAGATATAAAGCTGGGTATCATCCATATGTTGTTGATAGCTCATCCCAAACTCTTGGATGACTTCAACTAGCAACCTCATGCAGATGCTAAACAGGAAGACAGAAAGAACAGAGTTCAAAGTGGGGCTATGAACTTGACCTCTCCCTCCCCATCAATACTGCCTGGAACTGGTCCCAGAAGAAAGAGGAGAATCAGCACTGTTCTGTCCACGGATCCAAGTCCCAGAGCTGGTCCTGAAAGACATCATGATTTATGGCAGAAGAAGAACCATCCTGCTCCTGCTAGGAGCTTATCTTTTATCATCTTAGACTACAGAACATGTAGACATCCACAGGTCTTAAATTAACAAAAAGCAAAATAAATGTTGAATACATGCTGAAGCACTAATTATCCACTGATAATCAGGGATCAATATGACAGAGATACTTTAATTTAGATTTCTGCAAGGGATTGAACCTGATGGAATTAATGCCTGCTTCCAATTCATGAATCTATTATTTTGCCTTATTTTACATTTCCATCATCCTGGGTATTTGGGATGCTGGACTTACCATAGCATTCATGTCATTATGTGGCTGGAAAGGAGGAAAGTTTCCCAGAAGGATCTTCAGATATGTAGAAAGAAATTTAGTTTATGAGGTTTATAACAGTTGGGGAATTCCTTCACACTTTCAGTTAAATTGTGAGAAGCATGAATAACTCTGGATACTGAAATGGATTCAGAAAAAAAAAAAACTTTGGCAGGCCTAACTGTATTTGTGAAAGACTGGAAACTCTTAATGCTAATATTTATAGGGTTGCTCATGCCTTCTTCATTTTATTATATCTAGTGATCTGTCATGTATTCTTGCAAAATTCTTGTCCTAACTATGGGAAAGTTGACTGTTTTACAGTCTTGGATTTAAATCTTTATGTCTATTGCTTTTTTAAAAAAGAAATTTAGAGGATTAAGGTACCCAAAAGCTCTTAGTAAAAAAGTCCCTTCTTATTTAATACACATATCTTTACATTTTGATGTGATGAAAACTTGAATACATTGAACTTAGACTCTTAATAAGCCACTTTAATTGTACTTAAAGTGAAGATAACTCTTTGCAAGTATATGGTAAAATTCATTAGCTAGTAGCTGTAAAATGCTATGAGCATGCAAAGCATTATGTAAGTATAAAACTTAATTGTTATTTTAATTGAAGCCATGTTGAGCTGTTGAATCATTACTAAATTGAAAACAACTGCTTTGACCTCACAAACTTCTTGATGATGGAAGAACTGTCAGGGAGAAACTTCCAAAGTGATAATACTTTTTTTTTTTTTTTATAAACAGCTTTTTGTCAAATAATGCTCCTAGAATTTCTGTCTCTCCAAAAGAATTTAAGAGTAATTTGAGTGCTGAGGATGAAGCTTATCTGGGTTGGACTTCCAGGCACTGGCCACACAATTTGGAGTGATTGAGGTCATGACAAACTTGATCTCGGCATCTTATTGACTTCAAATGTTGAGGAATGCATGATTGATTTGATTGTCTTGACAGGGTTAGGATGGTGATTTTCTGTAAGTGGGGAATTATACGAGTGGTGAAATGTAAAATTTGTTACTACCAGTTCTGTGGGCGTGGCTTGGTGGTGGGGGGTAATGTGACTGGGTGGGCGTGGCCAACTTTTTTTTTTTTTTACTTTTAAAAGCATTTTTTCTGCAACCTCTTCAGCCAAATATTTATACATGAAGTTGCTATCTAGACTTCAAAACCAACTTGCCTGATCTTTCAGCCATCTAACTCAACAGCTATTTGACTTTCACTACAGGTATAAATAGAACTCTTGGAGTTCTACTCTTCTCTAAGTAGAAATCCTGGAGGCCTCTTTTCCAACATTGGTCATCAGTTAAAGAACTAGAAACTACATTCTGGTGCTCAGGGCAACTGGGACAAGCCAGGTTCATGGAGGAAAGGCAGCAGGTCACATTGCTTTCAGAGCAGTGCTAGCAGGGTGCACCCAGAGGTTGGTTGCAGCAGGTTCTGACCAGTTCTGGAGAACCAGTAGCGGAAATTTTGAGTAGTTCGGAGAACCGGTAAATACCACCTCTGACTGCCTCGGCCTCATCTATTCTCTGCCTCCCAAGTCCCAGTTTATCGGGAGGAATTGGGGATTTTGCAGTATTCTTTCCCTGGAGTGGGAAGGGCATGGAGATTTTACATTATCCTTCCCCTGCCATGCCCACCAAGCCATGCCCACCAAGCCATGCCATACCCATCAACCCACAGAATCAGTAGTAAAAAAATTTGAAACCCACCACTGGGTGCATCAATACTAAAATTAGATTTCTAAACTCAAAATTACCACTAGGGTTAAACTTTGTGTGCTTCTTTCCTGCCATCATTGTGGCATTTCAGGTTCTTCTGGAGTGATAAGCCAGCCTTTCAGAAACCAAGATTTTCTTTTAAAGACTTTTAAAAACCCTTTTGTGATTAACAACAATAATGCTTTAAACAGCCGGGCTTTCTGATAAATGAGATGGATTTGCTATAAATTATGGCTACACCTTTCTCTGTCTCCAGCCCAGGCATGCTGCACCACACAGTGGACAGAACTGGGAAAGGATATGTCTCCCTTCTGTTTTTTTCAGCCAGGTTTTTGTGATACATACCAAGGAAATGCTGTCATCCAGGATTAAATCATGATTAAATATATTTTGGTATCAATTAACACAGCATTAAAAGGCAGGATCTTTAAGCTTGTTTTACCTTGACTTTACTTATGTAATAATGCATTTGTAACCTTCCCAAGTACTTATCACATTTTTCAGGGAATACATGATAACAAGAAAGAGTTATGGCAAATAATGAAGATAATCTTGTTCAAGCAAATTAACAGAACTCTTTAAATCTTTCTATGGCCTGTGAGAATTTTTTAAAAGCAAGACACAGTTAAGATGATGACTATCCCTATATTAATATTTTTTCCATCTTGCTCTATTACAAATTACAATTTGGCAACAATCTTTGGAGAAGTTTTGGAGTCTGCATCAGCCAAGACTGCTATCTAATCCATACAGATTTATGCTAGAAGGAATGAAACTCCTACACACTGCTTCTTTTTCACAAAAAGCCTTGATTATATCTTCAATAATACATAAAAGACCTTAGGAAATATACAGGAGAGAAGAAATTGTTCCTGAAAGTACATTTTGAAACCAAAATGGTCTCTAAATTTAGTTGTCTCCCATTTCTTGTCACTATTGACGTAAGCAAATAATAACCAATTGAAGCAGAAGTGACAAAATAATTGTTATAGATGTTGATGGCTTTATTGAAAGTTATCAGAATATTAAAAAGTGGGGGGAAACTTATGTGCTTTGAAATTTTAGAGTTTGAGAGAAAAAGATAATACCTTGTATTGAATACAATATGTATTCATAAATAGATATTGGAAATGTAATTTGGTTCCTAAGTCTTATCCAGAGCTCCTGTTTGCAAATTGCTTCTTTCATAGTGATAGAGTTGACCTTACAGGTCCTTTCTTCCCCCTTTAAGGGTCCTAGTGAACAGGGTCAGCCACTGCCTGTGCCACTTCTCAACCTTCCCCCACACATACTTCTGTTATATCTTTTTACTATCTCTGCTGGACACCACACCTTTCTGTAATTATCAATGCCTGCTTTCTGTCACTTCAAAGCCTTCCCAGCACTGGGAACCTTTCTTCAAAAGACTTTACATTGCTAAAAAACCTCTGTCATTGACAGGAGGTCCCCCTTTGAAGTTTTTTTCATGGCACTTATTGATTTTACCTCTTTTTAAAGGATGTTCAGATTAGAAAATATTTCACTATGCCTGAAAGTGTGAATATGTTTCTGTTGCTGCAAATGCTTCCCTTTTGAAGAAGCAAAAACACGGCAGCTGTATCTCTCTATTCTCTTTTTTTTTCTGTGAGGGGCAGCGGAAATCTCTAGTTCTTACTTATAATGGTTCTGTGCTTCCCTTTTTAAAAAGTTGCAGAATCTTGACTTCTCTAAAGGTTCTCAGCACCAATTGCATAATATACAATTTATGGAATAGATACTATGGCTCAGTGGTGAAATCTGAACCGGTTTGCCATTGGTTCGCTGGCCGTGCCTGCACAGTGCGCACCAAACACATGCTCTGTGCACACCAAATGCATGCTGCATGTGCATGCACAATACACACCAAACACATGCTTTGCACAGAAAAAAGAGGCTTGGGAAAGTAAGTAGAACAGTGGAGAGGGGGAACAGCTGAGCAGTGCGATTTAGATTCACTAGTGATTTTAAATCACGCGGCACAGCTGATCATTGGAAATACCGGTTCGAAGGAACTGTTTGCTTATTTTTTACTACTAGTTTGCCCTAACTGGTAGTTTTTATCGCTACCAGTTTTCCCGAACCGGTGTGAACCAGTAGCATTTCACCACCGCTATGGTTCTTTTCAGATGTAAGCATTACTCTAAGGCAGAGTTGCAGTCTCTTCTAACTTTATTTATTTTTATTTTATTTATTTTATTTTGAATTTGTATACCACCCTTCTCCCTGAGGACTCAGGGCGGTGAACAGCCAAGTAAAAACATCAAGTACAAATATTAAAATACAGTTAAAAATACATATATAAATTTGGCCCCATTAATTAAAAACAATAAACAAAACACTTAAAAACACTTAAAAAAATTAGGCCAGCCCGGCTTGCTGGAAAAGGAAAGTTTTAAGGGCACGGCGGAAGGCACCGAGGTCTTGGATTCTCCTTATCTGTGGAGGCAATTGATTCCAGAGGGTAGGTGCCCCCACAGAGAAGGCCCTCCCCCTGGGGGTCACCAGCCTGCACTGTTTGGCTGATGGCACCCCGAGGAGGCCCTCTCTGTGGGAGCGCACGGGTCGATGGGAGATCGTCGGTGGCAGCAGGCGGTCTTGAAGATAGCTAGGCCCTATGCCATGGAGCGCTTTAAAGGTGATAACCAACACCTTGAAGCGCACCCGGAAGACCACTGGGAGCCAGTGCAGCTCGCGCAGGAGCTATGACAGTGGTCAGAGGATGCAATATTCTCAAAATTTTCTCATGGACCACCAGTGGTCCACGGACCACCAGTTGGTGACCACTGCAATATTCTTCACATCTCATAGTGACATTTCAGAACATTGTTGTTGTTTGGTTGTTTATGACTCTTTGTGACCTGATGCTGAAACAAGTAATTGCTTCTTTGAGTTTGTGTAAGCTCATGTTCACGAAATCACGAGCTCATGCTCATGAAACCAATTGTACTGTCTTAGCCAACTTGTTTTTTTCCAGCTTCTTCTTTTATTGCCTTTGACATTTCCAAGCAGCACGGTCTTCTCCAGGCTCTTCCTTCATCATTACGGGTCCAAAATATTTAAGCTTTAGCAGCCTGATTTTATTTCAATTAGTTTTAAATGGTTTGTTTTTCTAACAGTCTACAGTATTCTGAGCTATTTTCTTCAGCATTGATGTTCAAAGACATCAATTTATCTTCATTCAGCTACAGATGGGACAAACATGGCCTTGATCATACATATTTCTGATACCAGCATGAAGTCTCTGAACTTGAATATTGTCTCTAGATCAGGGCATAATCTTTCTGCCAAACAGAGACACCTCTTTAGTTCAAGCCTGTAGCTACTATTCCTATGAAGATAAAGGTTATTATTACTACTTCACCTACTTGCGTTGCACAAGTAGTTCTCATAATTTTAGGAGAAAGAGAGAGAGAGACAATGAATCACATTGAATTTTGTTTTTACATCTTCAAGTTCAACTATACATTTGTTCAGTCTTCTTAACTTCCAGACACCAAAAATTATTTATAATTAGCATAGTCAAGGTTGTCAATACTTCTTTCAGCAATTTTAGTTTTAGCTTCTGTTTCTTCTAATTCAGTATTTCCAATTATGTATCTAAGTTAAATAAATAAAGGGACAGGGTTTTTGTTTTTTTTTTGGTTTTTTTAGTGTATGGCATGTAGAGGACAGTATACAGACTTACCAGAATAACAGAGTTGAAAGGACCTTGGAGATCTTCTAGTCCAATCCACTGCTCAAGCAGGAAACCCTATACCATTTCAGACAAATGGTTGTCCAATCTCTTCTTAAAAACCTCCAGTGTTGGAGCATCTACGACTTTTGGAGGCAAGTCGTTCCACTGATTAATTGTAACTGTCAGGAAATTTCTCCTTCATGCTAGGTTGGTTCTTTCCTTGATTACTTTTCATCCATTGCTTCCTGTGCTGCCTTCAGGTGCTTTGGAGAGTAGGTTGACTCCCTCTTCTTTGTGGTAGTCCCTTAGATATTGGATCACTGCTATTATATCACCACTAGTCCTTCTTTTCATTAAACTAGACATACCCAATTTATGCAACAGTTCCTCATATGTTTTAGCCTCCAATTCCCTAATCATCTTTGTTGCTCTTCTCTGTACTCTTTCTAGAGTATCAATATCTTTTTTATATTGTGGCAACCAAAACTGGATGCAGTATTTCAAGTGTAGTCTTACCAAGGCATTATAAAGTGGTATAAACACTTTATGTGATCTTGATTGTATCCCTTTATTAATCTAGGACTGTCTTGACTTTTCTTGGCAACTACAACACACTGCTGGCTCATATTTAAGTGATTGTCTACTAGGACAGGGGTCACCAACCTTTTGGACCTCAGGGACCACTCTTCATCACCAGCAGCACTTCCCTCCAGCCTTTGCCCAAAGCCCCGCACCAGGAGGCTAAAACGGACCCCAAATTGGAATTGTTTGTATAGTTTGAGGACCCCTGACTTAGTGCAATATTAAAAAAGCAAACAATTTTTTCATGGACCACCAAAATTTTCTCATGGACCACCAGTGGTCCACGGACCACCAGTTGGTGACCACTGTATGAGGACCTCAAGATCCTTATCCAGTTACTATTGTTGGGCCAGGTACCACCTATTCTATAACTGCATTTGGTTTTTCTTGCCTAAATGAAAAACTTTACTTTTCTCTACATTGAATTTTATTTTGTTAGACAGTGTTCAAGTGTTCAAGTCTGTCAAGATCTTCTGTATACTCTTGGTATTCTCCTTTTTCAATTTTGAATAAATTAGTTGCACCACAACTTTTTCCTAGAAGGCTTGGACTCTGACTGGGTAGGTTCAGACAGAGTGATGGAGACGGATCTTGAGGATATTATTGGGATGAGTTTGACCCTGTGACCCTTGAAGACGTAGACAGGTTACTGGGGAAGTTGAACGCGGCCACATGTTTATTGGACCCGTGTCCTTCCTGGTTGGTACTGGCTTCCTGAGAGGTTACACGAGGCTGGCTCCAGAGGATTATAAATGCTTCTCTGAGTGAGGGTTTCTTGCCCTCCACCTTGAAAGAAGCGGTGGTGAGGCCCCTCCTCAAGAAGCCCTCTCTGGACCCAGCTGTTCTAGCAAACTACCATTGCTTTGTGGCTAAGGTTGTTGAGAGTGTGGTGGCACAGCAACTCCCGCAGTACCTGGATGAAACTGTCTATCTAGATCCATTCCAGTCCGGCTTCAGGCCTGGTAACAGTACTGAAACGGCATTGGTCACATTGGTTGATGATCTTTGGAGAGCTCGAGATAGGGGCTGCTCCTCTATCCTGGTTCTATTAGATCTCTCAGCGGCTTTTGACACTATCGACCATGGTATCTTGCTGCACCAACTGGAAGGGCTGGGAGTGAGAGGCACTGTTCTATGGTGGTTCTCCTCCTATCTCTCCGACCAGTCGCAGTCTGTGTTGGCAGGAGGGCAGAGGTCGACTTCAAGACACCTTACTTGTGGGGTGCCGCAGAGATCGGTCCTTTCACCTCTTCTGTTCAACATTTATGTGAAGCTGCTGGGTGAGATCATCCATGGTTTTGGGGTGCAGTGCCATCTCTACGCTGATGATACTCAGCTGTACATCTCCACCCCAGACCACCCCAATGATGCCCTTGCAGTGATGTCCCAGTGCCTCGAGGCCATGTGGATCTGGATGGGGACAAGCAGGCTCTGACTCAACCCTTCCAAGACCGAGTGGCTCTGGCTGCTGGCGTTCCGATATAGCCAGCTGATACCATCGTTGACTATTGGGGGTGAGACATTGGCCTCCATGGAGAGGGCTCGCAACTTGGGTGTCCTCCTGGACACACGGCTGTCTTTAGAAGAGCATATGACGGCCATGGCCAGGAGAGTTTCTATCAGGTTCACCTGATTCGCCTGTTGCAACCCTTTCTGGATCGGGACTCCTTATGCACAGTCACTCATGCTCTCGTCACTTCTCGACTGGACTACTGTAATGCTCTCTACATGGGGCTCCCCTTGAGGTGCACACGGAGGCTCCAACTGGTGCAGTATGCGGCCGCGCGGGTGATATTGGGAGTGATATGGTGCTTACATGTAACACCTCTCCTATGCAAGCTGCACTGGCTCCCAGTGGCCTTCCGAGTGCGCTTCAAGGTGTTGGTTCTTACCTTTAAAGTGCTCCATGACTTAGGACCTGGGTACCTACGAGACCACCTTCTGCAACCGATAACCTCCCACCAACCAGTACGCTCCCACAGAAAGGGCCTTCTCAGGGTACCGTCACTAAAGCAATGTCGACCGGTGGTTCCCAGGGGGAGACCCTTCTCTGTGGGGGCACCTACCCTTTGGAACAGGATACCCCCAGGGATACGAATGATCCCAGATCTTTGTACTTTCCATCATGCACTTAAGACCTTTCTGTTTCACCAAGCCGGGCTGGCATAAATTTTATCTAATTGTCTAAATTTTATTCTGAAGATCTTAACTTAACTGATGAGCCAAATTGGCTTAATTATTTTAAATTGCTTCTATTTCACATTTTTATATATATGTTATTTTGACTGTTCACTGCCCTGAGTCCTTCGGGAGAAGGGCGGTGTAAAAAAAATAAAATAAAATAAAATAAAATAAATAAATAAATAAATAAATAAATAAATAAATAAATAGTCATCATATAAATATTTCAGCATGCAGATGACATTATGCAGGATGAGTCACTTTATGGAATGTCTCATACTTTGTTTTTCTGTAGCAATGCTGGTTTCCTTCTAATCAAGCTGCTTGTAACTGCCTGTTTTATTCATGGTTCCTTGATGGCCTAGCTACTCCTTGCTGTCTTGAGCTATCTCTTTCCCTGAATGTCAACCTTCTTTCTTCCCTTCACTGAAAACTGTAGCCTTTGGACACATATATATACTGCCTATATGCACAGAATTCCTATACTTCTTTATCTGTCAGAGCTCCTTTTATTAGTAGCTGGTTGGCTGTAAGGTTGAAAAAGAACAAAGATTTTTGCTTTCTTCTAGAGCTTGCAGGGGGGAAAGACCTTACCGGAGGAAAGGAAAATGTGCATCTTCTAGACAATGGCTCCCTCCACACACATACACACAAACCCTCAGAAGAGGAAGGAAAAATTATTGCTATTTTCCAATGTTTCACAGCCATACTTTCCTACAAAAATAATTGAGAAGGGAGGTTCACATATTTCAGAGTTTTCTATGTGACCTTTTATTCATATCAAGGATTTTCTGTTGCTCTGTCCTCCTATTGTTTCTTTCTCATTTTTCTGGTATGAAAATTTCAGCACTTGGACTTAACAATAGAAGTTGAACAACTAAAAATAGCAGAATTCTATTAAACATGATATATTTATAACTATGCATTTAAGAAAAAAGTATAGCATTTGATCTAATACTAAAAAATGTAATTGTGGAAGGTGGGATTACATGACCACGAACCACCTAGAATTATTGAGAGTTGTGTAGCATACATGTTTAATAAATTATGATATGAAGGAGGGGGAGGAGAAGGGGAAGGTAAAGGTGAAAGAAGGAGGAGGAGGAGGAGGAGGAGGAGGAGGAGGAGGAGGAGGAGGAGGAGGAGAAGAAGAAGAAGAAGAAGAAGAAGAAGAAGAAGAAGAAGAAGAAGAAGAAGAAGAAGAAGAAGAAGAAGAAGAAGAAGAAGAAGAAGAAGTAGTAGTAGTCATCATTTGGTTATATTCTTTCTCAGAGAAAGTTTCTCTAACAACATTTGAATACATATGGAATCATTTAAAAATATTTGGAAATCTGCTTATATAAATGAATGTATTACAAATTATTGCACCTGTTGCGGCTTTTCCTGGATCAATATTCCCTGCACTCAGTCGTTCAATCCGTAGTCATCTCACGAATGGACTATTGTAATGCGCTCTACATGGAGCTAACCCTGAATAGCATTCAGAAATTACAGCTTATACGGAGTTTTGGGAGCCTCAAGAATGGCCCCTGTGACACCACTGCTCCATGAGTGGCACTTGGTACCAGTCTGCTTCTGGTGCAATTCAAAGTGTTGGTGATCACCTTTAAAGCACTTCATAGCATGGATTACTTAAGGAACCATCTCACCCCACTGGTAGTTGCTCATACTACTCAAGCTGGCAGAGGAGGCATGCTGCAGGTCCATCCTGATTATTCCCGCTAGCAGGATCCAGGAGGACGGTCTTCTCTGCTGTTGCTCCTGTCCTCTGGAATATCTTGCCACTGAATCTGAGGTTGGCCCCAATCTCCTATCTTTTCATAAGGGCCTAAAGACATAGTTTTGCCAGTCGGCTTGGAGCCCCAGTGGGGAAACAGCACAATGAAGGTGGATGATTGAGTAATAACAGATCCCACCTGTTCCCCCACACTCGGCCCCTGCCCTCCCCATATATCCTTAGTTTGAAGGTTTGATTTTAACATTTTATGTTTTAACTAAGATGTAACTGTAAGCTGCCCAGAGTTGCCTATCGTAAGATGGGTGGCCAATACATTTTATAAATAAATAAAAATAGTGTACATCCCCAATAGTTTTAATCTGACTGTAGAAGCTAATCTTTTCAAACAGATTCTTTGCAAAGTGTGGGATCCTAGTATTTGTGAGCATGGTAACTTACCTTACAGTTTTTATACTAACAAGCCAAATTCTATCTGAGCATAAATTTTATTGCATAGTCCAGATGTTAAACGTTTCAAATGCTAGTAATAATGATAATGAATTAAATGCTTATACATTTTTGCATTTATCAAATGGGTTTGCATTAAAGATGTAAAATTACTATGAAGTTTGGATAGTATATTAGTAATCAATGACAAACCATCATTTTTTTTCCTCCATACCTGTCTCCACTGATACAAACACATTTGAATATATTGCAAGAAGTTTCTTATTATTGGGGGTGGGGAAACCAAAAGTCTTGGGGTGAAACTTCAAAAGCTCCTTCAACAAAATGACCAGTGTGTTTATGTATGACCATGTGTGTATGTGCCCGCCCCCCCAAAAAACAGAGCTGGTTTATCCCAAATAAAATTCATAATTTGCCAAAGTGATAAAGATCCCCATAACTTTTAATAGTATATCTTCTTTAATAGTATATCTTTCTCCAAAAGAGTATCTATATTTACTTTCTTAAGATTAATAACAATAATTATTAATCTACAAGCACTATGTCATCTTTCTCCCCAAACTAATATACAGTCCTCAAGGTATGACCACAATTGAGCCAAAATTGGGTTGCTAAGTGAGACACTTGTTAAGTGAGTTTTGTCCCATTTTATGACCTTTCTTGCCACAGTTATTAAGTTAATAACACGGTTGTTAAGTGAATCTGGCTTCTCTATTAACTTTGCTTGTGTGAAGCTCACAAAAGGTGATCACCTGATCCCAGGACACTGCAACCGTCATAAATATGAGTCAGTTGCCAAGAATCTGAATTTTTGATCATAAAACCATGGAGATGCTGCAACCATCTTCAACTGTGAAAACAGTCATAAGTCCCTTTTTTCAGTGACGTAATTTTGAACAGTCACTAAACGAACTGTTGTAAGTTGAGGACTATCTGTACTATAATTTTAATTAGACTCTTATTTAGGAGAAAGATATATAGCATATCTGCAATAAATTTTCCTTTGCTGATAAAAATATAGAAAGGATTAGTTTTAATTTCATTTTCGTCTTTCTAGTATTATCAGTACACAAGGGGATTGAGTGCAGAATAGGAATATTTTTTTCCCTTTCCTTCCTTCCTTGGGGGACAATTTGAAATACAAGTTCAGAAATAAGGCTGGTATTTCTGTAGGCCATATAAAACAGCAGGAGTTACTGCAGTAGGAATCTTCCAGCAGCACTAGGGTACTTTCAACATAATTCCTATTTCTTTGGGAGCAATTTAGTCATTTGAAGTACTTATTTATATACTCACAGGAAGGAAGACATAAAATGTCTTGTGTGCTTGTGTGCTTACTTGAGTTTTAACATGTAATTATAATGATGTAGCTTAATTTGTGGTACAAGGATTATAGGAGTATATGAGAAACACATTAACAGCAGAAACTCTTTAAAGAATGCAGAACATTTTGTCGTCCTAATTGCATCTGTTCTTTTACTTATTTATTCATTTCTCTTTTCTGAAATAATTGTATTCCCCATCTGAGAGACTACGTTAGCCAATGGTTGAGTTTTAATTCAGTTGTGCAGCTAAGACAATAACAAAAATTAACTCTTTTTTTCTATCTCCCATTTAAATTCCTTGCTATTTATCTTTTCATGGTTTTTAGCATCAATGAAGTAAATCTAGTTAACCTGACTATACTTTAGTCTGATTAAAATCAAGTAGCCGATGCTTTGCTTTCTGTAAGATAAAAGGAGACAAGTCAGTGTGAACAAAAAGGAATACAGCAATATTCTCATTTTATATTAAAGTTAGAGATGGTATAGGGTAGTGATTGACATGTTAAATCACGAATAAGGAAAAATAGATCTAAGTTCATTCTCAGTTAAAAATCTCACTGCATTGTGTGTTGTAGCCTGCCAGCGGCCTGCGAGGATTGTTGCTGATCCCGACGAGGAGGAGGCTGGTGTGGTGTCACGCCAGCAGCCTGTGCAGCCGGCGCTCGAGTCAGACAGTGAGGAGGCTGAAGAAGATGTGGTGCCAGAGGCAGAGATTCAGCCAGGGCCTTCAGAACTTCCAGAGGCTCCTTTAAGTGAAGAGGATGAAGTGGAGGAGCCTCTTCTCAATGCATGAGCACGCAGAGCTGCCAAAAGGCAGGAGTGGTTACTCAGGAGGAGGTCTCCTCGAGAGTAAGGCTTGGGGCTAATTGGCCACTCCCTTAGCCTATTTAAATTTGCACACAGTTTACAAAAACGTTGCAGGAAACAACACGTTTGCTCGCTGGTCATTGAATGTGGATTGTCTTTGCAAACCTGGCATCTGGGCTTTCTGCCAACTCTCGTAAGACTTTATCTTATCTGTGGACTTTCTGGCAGGTTGTTAAGGACATTTTAATTAACAGCCTGCATTTGTAGAAAACTACATTTGGAAATAAATTGAGCTTTGTTCATAATTTGTGTGTGCTACATTCCTGGGAATCCGTAGCTGGGGCAGAACAATTGTGATAGTCAGTGGGTGGAGCCTCCCGCTGGTTTTACTACTGGTTCTTGTGAACCAGCCTGAACCGGGGGCAACCCACCACTGATCTGGACCTTACATAATGCAACTTCAGATAGTAACATAGAATATTTGAATAATTCAGTTTGTTCAGCATAGGTCTCAGTCAATGTTATTGTTATTTCTTATGGAGGTACAGTAGGTAAGATCCTTGGATCAATTCACACCCACTACTTGCCTGCTAGTAATAATAATAAAAAGGTAATAATAGGATGTATGATTCACCTAACAACAAGTTGTAAAATTGGGCATGACTCACTTACAACTGACTTGTTTAGAAATGGAAATTCTAGTCCCCAACTGTAGTCATAAGTCGAGGACTACCGGTACTTATGTAATGGCAGGATTCAAAATGTTAATTTCATTCTTAGATAGCCTTGCTTTATCTTCTGAAAGGGAAAAAATGTGCACTATCTAGATGAGAAAAGAAAAAGAACATGTTCACAGGATACTTCTAAGCCAAGCTACTATGAAAAACTCATCAGCACTTAAGCAAATCCTTTTGCTTTGCAATTGGTCTTACACAGAGCTGCCTATTTTCCAGTACTGACATGTTTCATTGCCCAACAGCCTCTCCTTCCAGCTGTTCTAGAATCTTTGTCAGTCTTTTGCAGATGTTCCCCAATCCCATTCTTTTCTGTACACAAATCCTCTTGCTCCTTTGCTTGTCTAGTCACTTTTTTCATTGACAGCATCTCCTATAGAATCTGAAAGAATCACCCACTATCCACTGCCTATTCTGTCTGTTATATACTTTGTCTCAAAATAATAATAATAATAAAAATGCACATGCCAGATTGAAGATCATCCAAGGAGTTAGGACCCCCCCACCCAGCTATAAATCCATTAAGAACAAAAACAACAACAAACTTTTCATTTTGACATTTATACTGTCGGGAAGAATGGTTTTTGAAATAAATCTGCTATGGATTTATTAAAACTTGTCCTAGGAGTGGAGTTTCCAGAAGTGAGGTATTTGCTTGGAAGTCATCTCTGGAACTAATGTCTGTAATTATAGCTGATATCCAATATTTCATATTTTAGCTCAAGTGGTAGAAAAGGCATGGTTAGATGGAATAAAATTATTTGGATACTTTCTGGTCTAGGTTCAGAACCAGTGGTGGGTTCCTCCCGGTTCAGCCCAGTTCTGCCGAGCAAGTAGCGGTGACGATATGACATAAATGGGTAAACCAGTGCCTGCAAAAATACATGAGTAGATCAGTGCCTGCAAATATAAATGGGTAGACCAGTGCCTGCAAAAATACATGAGTAGATCAGTGCCTTCAAAAATAAATGGGTAGATCGGTACAGCTCTGCAAGCAGTTAAAAGCCTGGTAGACCAGTACCTCTGCTAAATCCTAAATAATTGTCACATGACCATCAAGCCATGCCCACAAAATAAGCCACGCCCACACAACCAGTAGTAGAAAATTTTAGAATCCACCCCTGTTCAGAACCAGATATAGCATGGAGTCAACTGGACATTGATTGTCAGGAAAGGCAAGGCAATGTGATTCTTTTAGTGTCCTCTCTTTCTCTTGGTGGCTTTTTATACTGTTAATCAGTGCCTCAAGAAACCGGTAGTGGTGGTGTAGTGGTTAGAAGGCAGGACAAGAAGCAATGGGTGGATACTAATGAAGAAGAGAAGCAACCTTGAACTAAGAAGAAATTTCCTGACAGTTAGAATAATTAATTAGTAGAATGACTTGCCTCCAGAAGTTGTGGGTGTTTCAACACTAGAGGTTTTTAAACAGAGATTGGACAACCGTTTGTCTGAAATGGTATAGGATTTCCTGCCTGACTAGGGGAGTTGGACCAAAAGACTGCCAAGATCCCTTCCAACTCTGTTATTCTATTGTCATATATTTCCCTACTTAAAGAACTATGAGAGCTAGTTTGGTCTAATGGTTAAGCCAGTAGGCCAGAAAATGGGAGACTGTGAATTCATGTCCTGCTTAGCATAAAAGATAGTTGGGGTGACTTTGGGCCAGTAACGTTCTATCAGCCTAAGCCTTTCCCCTCCATTGTTGCTGTTTTGGGGGAAGTAGTAGGAAGATGTGTTGGATACATTTGCTGCCTTTAGTTATTTGCAAAAATAATAAAGGTGGGAAATAAATAAATAAATAAATAAATCTATATAAATAAAAATGTAATTGTCCGTTTGTACATAACTGCACATATCTGAAAGTTCTTCACCAATTGCTTTCAAATTTTGACACAACGTTGCATTCGACTACGGGCGTGTTTTTATATATACCAGCCGCTAACCAGCGCTATGCAAATCCGATCGGTGAGTGGGAGATGGAGGTAACTGGAGCCTCAGGGTCACCTTTGACCAGCACCGCCTTTGATTCCCAGGTGGGCGCTCTGGCAGTTCATGGAGCCTACATGAAAATTTCGCCCTCTGGCAGAAAAGGGGCTCTGGGGAGGCTTTGGGGAGTGGAAAGAGCCAGGAGGGAGGATGGCCGGCCCTCCTTCATTTCACCTGGAAGAGCGGGGGATTTAATCATTCCCCTGCCCTTGGCAGGTGGGGGAGGAGAACTGCGCAGCAAGGGTCCAGTGGGGTGTGCTTGGCTCCTGGCTTTGCCACTTTCTTCCTTCAGGTGGGAAGCCCCAAACCAGCCTTGAACCCCCACTGCACCCCCTCCCTCCCTCCCTTCCCTTCCCTTCCCTGCTATGCATCTCCCCGTCAAGCCCCCAGAGAACATATGTGTAGGTTGGGGTCCCCCGAGTTTCTGCTGTGGTGCGGAGAGCTGCGAAAAGCTAAGGGCGATGGTGGGGCATGCAGAAGAGGCTGGGCCAGAGAAAGAGATAAACAGAGAGAGAGGGAGAGAGAGAGACATAGAGAAATAATAGAGCCTTGGTAGTACAGTGGTCTAAAGCACCCTGTTATTAAGACCAACTGCCTGCAATTACTGCAGGTTTGAATCTCGCCAGGCTCAAGGTTGACTCAGCCTTCCATCCTTTCTAAGGTAGGTAAATTGAGGACCCAGTTGTGGGGGCAATAAGCTGACTTTATATAAATATACAAAAGGATGAAGGCTATTGCTTAGCGCATTGTAAGCCACCCTGAGTCTCCGGAGAAGGGTGGCATATAAATCAAAATAAAAAAAAAATATAGAGAGAGATGGGGGGGAGAGAGAGACACATACAGAGATACAGAGAGAGAGAGGGTGGGAGAGAGAGAGACAGAGAGAGATATAGAGAGGGGGGAGAGAGAGAGGGAGGATTTTGTGGTTCCCATTGTTTTTTAGCAACCGGTTCTCTGCCCTAATCACCAGCTGGGTAGGCGTGGCTTGGGGGCTGCCATGTGACTGATGAAAGTGAGTGATGTCGAGTTGCCCATGCCCACCAAATGTTCATGGAGAATTTGGAACTTCAGCCTAGCTCTTTTAGCCCAGCGGAAGCACCAGACTGGGCCACAACAACGTGTGGCCGGGTACAGCTAGTAAATAAATAAGAGAAAAAGAGTTCATGCTGAGTTCATAGAACTTGGAATTGTTGCTGATTCCAAGAAGTGGATAAGAGGATTTAGGAAACCACTTGTTTTTACAAGTATGTCATTATACACTTAAGGCAAGTTAAGGTAAATTAAGGTAAATTAAGTTTTAGAATCTGGAGGCAGACTCAATATTTATTAACCAAATTCAGTAAATGTCCGACAGATGTTATGCTACTGAATTTCTGTGGCAAATGTTTGGGAACAGTCTCCACATATCAGCTACGGTTAAGGTTAGAATTATATTTAAGAGAAAAAAAAAATAAAAATTGCTGGATAGGATGGATAACTTTATAAACAATAAAAGATTATAACGATATTTATAAAAACATGAAGAAAGAAAGGTGTTATAGTTGATTTATTTTTCAAATTGCACTTCTTTATTCTTTTCAGTTTTGTTTACTTTGGACGCTATGGTGGCAAGACTACATTATTATGGACTGAGTGGCATAATATATTAACAGTGGAGTTTCTGATTTTTATTTATGGTGGATATGTGTAGACCTCAAATTTGGGCTACGACACTATATATTGAAATTTTAATCTTGTCTGACAAATATTCTGCAGTTTGTTAAAATACACACTATAGTCCTTAGCTTTCCCTGACATTATTTTTCAGGCATCCATCTCCTGATATGGGCATGATTTACAGAACAGTCTATGATAAATGTATTTTTTCTACATGCACCTTTTACTAATCAGTACATGTTATAAAACTTCTCATGATATATGGCTTCTTTTTTCATAACTTCTTCAAATGCAGATTTTTTTTTGTCTGAAATTTTTGAGCCAAAATCCATTTTGAGACAGACACTAGCAGGTTCCATGAATTCCATGCCTGCTTGTGCCATAATCAATTCTGTTTTGGCAGTTCACCTCAGTTGACTTAAAAAGAAATTCATCATGGATTTCTTTTACCTCCCTAATTTATGACAGTGTAGTCATGAGTAGTCTAATTCTTATAGAAAACAGGTAACACTTAAATTCCCCCTCTTCTCCAACTACTCATTTATCAAATGCCATCTTACCATGAAATATGTTAGTTTTTTAAACACCACAGGCAGGTACCAGCTGGGTTCCTTTTCTGTTTTTTCAGCCCAATAGAATATTATACAGAAATTATATTGTACAGAGGCATGAGATTCTTTCTTTCTGTCTGTCTATCCATCAGAATAATTCTGAAAACCAAATGGAAAGGGATGTGGAGCAGTGGAAAGAACCTGCAAAAATAAACTAAATTTCAAGGGTGAAATGGAAATTGCATAGAAAAAAATCCAGACAAATTAACAACATGGCAATATTAGTTCAGAATCTGTCTTTGGAGATTCTTAGTCATCTATGTCATGGTTGTCCCAAAGGTGTTTTTTTCAAGAGACAACTGGACTTGTTTTTCTTTGAAGACGTTTCACTTCTCATCCAAGAAGCTTTGACTGGCTGGTGGGGAATGGAAGGATTTATATTCTGTGCAGACAGCTGGTCATTTGCATTCTTTTTAGAGAGTCATTGAGGCCACTTGGAGGTTTATCTATGTCCTCAGGATCACCTGAGTAGTGCAAATGGGTTTGGAGCCTTCTTGCCTTTCTTGTCACCCATTTCCACAATTAACAATTGTTTCTTGGATATCTTGATTTTGAGGCTTAGCATTATCATATTGAAGCAAAATTTCCTTCTTGTGCTTCTGAGCTCAGCTTAACCATTGTTTCAAAAATTTTGAATATTTCAGTGTAGCACTCTGACTTGGTAGTGGTGCCTTCTTAAAGGAAATACATTTGAATAACCCTCTACATTGCCCAAAACTTGATTATTTCTTCCTGCAAGTGAATGCTGTGATGATTTTCTATGGAATGACATTTCATTTCTGTCTCAAAATGATGGGCCCATATTTTGTTGGCTGACTTGATACAATGAAAGAAAGCATCTCACTGTTGCTCTTATAGCATGACAATTGTTGGAAAAATTCCATTCTTGAAGCTTTCATCTCTGCCGTCAGCATGCAAAGAACCCATTTTGCATAAACCCTCCAATATTGAAGAACATCAATAATATGACCCATATGTTGCTGTGAAATACCAAGTTTGACAGCAATTTCCCGTTGAGTGACTTCGTGATTGTTCTTAATGAGATCATCAACCTTTACCATCTGACATTTGTTGGGTGCTGTCACACATAGTTGACTTTGTTCTTGATCACACAAACCAGCTCTTCCCAGATCACTATCTTTACGTTTTGTGGCCTAGTGACTACAGTACTCACATCACCACCAAAAATCACCTGCATTCAGCAATGAATTTTAATTGGAAGGGCTCCTTTAGCAGTCAACTTTTAATCATGGTGCTTAAAGGACATTGACAAGCATTCATTGCCGTTTTCCATTTCATGAACATAGCAACATCTTTTCTCAGAGCAACTTCCTACCAATTGAAATGAAAGAACAATGAACACATCAGAGCGTCTAGCACCTTGATAATACCATTTGTTGACAACTCATAACATTGGAGACGTTATTTTTTATTCAGCCCTCATATGTATTGGGAAATGTAGCTTTGGCTGCATTAGCACAATTCCAGAGCCAGACATAAACAAAAGAAAAGGATAAGATTTGAGGTATAAATAGAAAAACAAAATTCTAATTCTTCTGTTATTTTGCTGTATTTGTCAATGGTTAAATTTGCTATCCTAGTAGATTTTCCCCCCACATTGAAAATAGAATTTGGAAGATCCAAAAGATATAAGAAATTCTGTGAAAAACAATCAAACGTCTGACATTTCCCTGTGGAAATTTTTTAGATTGTATCTGCCACAATTTTTACACTCATCTTGGACCATAACTCCCACAATTTCTTGTCATTGGTAACTAAGGCTGCAGCTAAGAGGAATTGTAGTCCCAATTACTTGACAGGCTAGATTTAGCTTCAGGATAGCTGTATCATGATCCTGTGGATTTACTTAGGATAATTGTGCTTTGGGTTGCAGGCATAATTTGCATGGATAAGATACTTTGGTATAAAAGCCTTTGTAACACAATCCTTCTGGCACTGTCTGTAATTTCATTTCTCATAAAAAAGAATGCCAGTTTCCTTTCTGACTACGTCACCTTTAATTTCTTGAAATGAAAGTATACAATAGCTTTTTTTCTTGTTATTTTTGTACTATTATCTTTATGGGATTAACAATTCTGTAGGGTCATTGTCAGAGCAGATAATGTTCCAATTTAATGTTGCTACATCACAAAAATGGCTTGTTCAGTAATGTTTCTAAACATGCAGATTGGATGAAGTATCCCCATCAATAAGCTAATTATACTCATCCAATTTTAACATTTCATAGTTTCATGAGAGTCCAGATTAAGTCTTATTTACCATGTCAGCTTTTATACAATTTAGTCATTAAATTCAGCAATAAGCTTAGATGCAAATATGGGTGAAACAATTTTGAATATAACAAAACACAAAGTATTGCTATAACTAAGAAACATTCATTTTCTAACACTAATCGACCAGCTGTTCCTGAGTTCACAAAGACTTGTCAGCATTCTGATTTCAACACTGAATGTCAAGAAGGGTAAAAGGGCAGCTAACTTTCCTCATTGTTTCTGGAGGTAAGAATTTTTGTTTAAGTGTATAGAGAAGCCAATGATCTTATTTTTTTTCCCTTAGAGTTTGTTAGAGTTATAGTAGTAGTTTGCTATTGTAAGAATATGGAAACTTTAGAGAATGAGACCTATCAGGGTCAGAATAGGATTCCATTAAAACAAATCAATGTTAGGATAAACAATGTCCCTTAGATTCTTTAGCTCACTTGATTATTATATTTAGAATATTATCTTTATTTTAAAAAGTAGATGAAAGACTGTTATATTGCAAGAAAACAACAACCTGTGGGATCATCTTTATTTAAACAATATATTTCAACACTTCTTACATTTTGAATATAACCCAATGATTTATATAAAGGTTTTTTTGCATTTTCAGGAAAGGTAATTTGAATTTTGTTTAATAGACACAACAGGTAATAAGAAAGCAACCTCCCCAAATAAGAGACTGGTAAATTGTGATTACCATATCACATCCCAGTCATTTATGAGAGCAGTCATAAGTTGCTCTCAAAATTTCTAGTTATGTCACTAGCCTAATGATCTATAAGATTTAGAGGCAGATTTGATGCAGAATTTGCATTAGGAATTAAAATGGAGATGCAGAAAAATATCAGCAATCATTGTACCTCTGTTCCAGGATGGGTTCTACTTACCTTTACTACCGGTTCGCAACAGGATCAGTTCGCTCATGCACATGCCTTACTTCTGCGCATGCACAGATTATTGATGACGACATCCGGAGCGGTGGGCAGGGCCTCCTGCCAGTTTTACTACTGGTTCTTGCAAACTGGGTGCAACCCATCTATCTAATATAACTGGATAAAAGTCAATTTTACTGGCAATATATATTAAAATCCTAGTGTAGAGATTCAGGGAGATCATCCTGAGATAAATAGACATTAAAAAAAATTGCATAAGCAAAGAAGGCTGAAACATTCCTTAAGTCCCAGGAAGAAAGACAAATATTCATAAGAGATTGAGGCAGACTCCTCCCAGACACACTGGAATATAAGAGCACAGTCAACTTTGCAAGATTCAGTTATTTTAGTCCCACTCAATATAGTAAAGTTCAATTATTCCAGTGGAGATTATTTCCTGATCCAGTAGACCCTGAAGGTCTGGCAACTAGGGATACTAGGATACTATAGACTACTACTACTACTACTACTACTACTACTACTACTACTACTATTATTAATAATAATAATAATAATAATAATAATAATAATAATAATAATAATAATGTTATATTAGATGATTGATTGATTATATGCCATTACATCAGTGTTGATACTTAATGACCACAAAGGTTTTGTCCTGGCACTCTGTTCCCAATATGATCCTTCAGATCTCCCAATAGTGCAATTTCTGCTGCAACTGATTCCTACAATAATAATATAACACCAATAATTATGTATAAGAAGCATGGAGGGGAAAAAATCAAATATGATTAATCTTTCAAAAAGTCATTTAAATTACCATTTTCCCCTTTTCTTATCATATATTAATCATGTATTACAAGAACAAGTGCTTCCTTTAATCTACCTTGAGTTAGTTGTATTTATTTCTTTCAAATTTGGAGCAGCTAATAAACCCATCTATCATTGAAAATGAATCTGAAAGTGAACATGTCTTGAACTACAGTCATTAAGGATTTTGTTTACTGCTCTGCTACTGTACGCTTTATAAATAGTCTAACTTTCCTACAAGGAATAATCATTAAAATAATAATATATACGATGATGAACATTTTTATTATGTATTCATTGTCAATTCGTTTATGGTCACTGAATCACCTGTGAATTGCAAAGTTGCTCTGTTTCTGGAATGTCAATAAAAATGATTTCCCTGTCATTTGTTTGTTATTTATATTCAAACAAACTTCATTAATCTACCAATTCTCTAAAGAGTTATATCTATAATTCACAAACAATCTGAACTTGTTTTGGAATTAAGGAAATTGAAACCCAATAAATCTAAAGTGTAATAAAATTGATTCATGAATTGAGTTAACTGTCCAAAATCCTGACAGCCATTTAAGGACAAAGATTCAAAGAAAGCAGAAAAATAGACAGAAAGAAGTATCTAAGGAAGGTTTAGTAAGAAGAGCATGCTTTAAAGGATCTGAAAAACTTCCCATGAGGAAGAGGAAGAATGACATGGAACAAATTCTTGAATACAGCTCATCTGTCTGGAACCCGCACTGCATATCGGACATTAATACAATTGAGCGCGTCCAGAAATATTGGAGAGTCCTCCATATGTCTGCTCGCAACAAAATACCTTATGCCACCAGACTTGAAATTCTGGGTTTAGAAAATTTAGAACTATGTCGCCTTCAGTATGACCTAAGCGTAGCTCATAAAATCATCTGCTACAATGTTCTACCTGTCAATGACTACTTCAGCTTCAACCACAACAATACATGTACACACAATAGATACAAACTTAAAGTGAACCTCTCCAAACTCGATTGTAGAAAATATGACTTCAGCAACAGAGTTGTTAATGCCTGGAATGCACTAGCAGACTCTGTGGTCTCATCCCAAACCCCCCAAAACTTTAACCTAAGACTGTCTACTGTTGACTTCAGCCCATTCCTAAGAGGTCTGTAAGAGGCGTGCATAAGACCGCCAGCATGCCTACGGTCCCTGTCCTAATGTTCCCTTTAATTGTATTCATTTTATGTATTAAATTCATGCTTATACTTATATATCTTATCTAATATGTACTCACAAAATAAAGTAGTACCACAGGATTTGAAGCACTCCTTCCATATAGCAGTGTAGGAGCATGCTCAGAACATACTTGTTTACCTAGTCCTTTTAATTGTTTCAATTATTTTACTTGCTTTCATTATTTTCAATTGTCCTGTTTTATTGCTTTAATAAAGTTTAAAGATATTTATTGTACTTTTACTGTTTGAACGGTACTTCCTGAGCCATTAAGAAAACAGGTAACATAAAATACACCAAATAAATAACCATTCAGTATTCAGAAGAACAGTCTGAATAGAAGCAAAGACCCTTGATTGATTTTATATTGCACCTTCCTGTTCGGTTCTTACCCGGAAGTTGCCATTCCTTCTGCCAACAGAAAAATGGGCAGGATTATTCTAATTGAGTTAGTTGAAATGCCAGGTCTTATTGGCTCTAAAATAAAGATTATAATAATATTGCTCAGATTTGCCTTTTTCAATTTCACCTCGATTTCACCCCTTTCCTTTTTTTGGTTAAGTCTTTTAGATTTTAAGACTGCAAATGACAATCAGTTGAATGTTCTAATAGAAAAGAATATTTTTAGTTCACGGTTGAACTGTGGAATTCTTGATGCTTTCTGAGCTTGGTTGTTTTCTTGCAGACATTTCATTAGTCAATAGGGAATGAGGCTTGTTGTCTATTTATTATAAATAATACATGTATAATGTATAATACATTCTAGGGCAGTGTTTCCCAACCTTGGAAGCTTGAAGATGAGTGCACTTCAACTTCCAGAATCCCCCAGCCAGCCCTGCTGGATGGGGGATTCTGGGAGTTGAAGTCCACCCATCTTCAAGCTACCAAGTTTGAGAAACACTGTTCTAGTGGCTTTTCCTGTCAGTGGGAATAGTCTTTGTGGGGGTTTTGTTTTGTTTGGGCTATTTACTATTAACTTAACTGGCATTTCCTTGAAAACCCCAATCAAGGAACTGCCAAACAAGCTAACAATAAACAGCCCAACCAACCAACCAACCAATCAACCTTCAAGACCACTGCCACCAACACTGACAAGGCAAGCCACTAGAATATAAATTAAGAACAAATATCATTCCTTACTAGCACTGATGATGTCACCTATCATGTTTTCCTGAAAATAAAACCCTGTCTTATATTTTTTGAACCCTGAAATAAGCCCTTGGCCTTATTGCCATGCACCCAAAAGCCTGATTGGGCTTTTTATCAGGAGATGTCTTATTTTGGGGGAAACAGGGCAGTTTGGGTAATGAACCATCTGCAACAAAACAACCAAGTTCAGAGAGCACCAAGGACCCCTCAGATTCAGATTCCTTGTTGAACTTAACTCTAACACTTACTGACATCTTCATGCCACTGGGAAGCTTTCTTTTCAACAGCACAGAAATGTTTAAACAAGCGAAGTCTATATTAAATAATCTCTAACAGACCTATTTAGTTTCACATTCAAACATGGGACTGACTTAAGAAATGTGAAAAATATCTAGAATGAGAATAACATGAAAATTTTAGAACTTTTAGAAGAAAATATGTGTGTGCCACAGAAAACACTTTTTTCAGGTTATGAAGATGATTGTTCCTGAATTGAAACTGAAATCCATTGGTACTACAACCTAAAAATAAAGTTTTAAAAAGTAAAAAATAAAACAAAACCCAAATGGCCAATCATTTATAGTGTAGATAGTGAAAGAGTAGAAAAAATACTGAATAGTATTTTAAATAATATTTGTTATAGTCAAATTCATAATAGATGTTATTGCCATTGAGCTTAAGAGAATTTAAATGCAACAAAATCTTAAATTTAATTTAAGAAATGTGGGCCCGTATTAGTATAACTGAAATATAACAGCTCTTTTTTATTTTTGTGGAAATCAATTATTTTATATAATTAAAAACACATTTAAATGTATAAATTAAAGGCACTTTTGGAAAACTAATGATAGATACATTTTATTGATTTATTTTATTGATTTATTTAAAACTGTTATATAGCTGCCCATATCAAATCAATTCTAGGTGGCTATCAATCAAAAATTAAAACAGATAAAATTATATTAAAACTATAACACTAAACCTTATTTTTAGTCATTTGACTAATTTTAAGATGTCACTATGTAGAATTTTGCCCTTTGTTCAGATCTCTTAAGGATTGGACTTGTTTCTTTGTATATTTATCTGTTACTGGCCTTTTGTAGCAAACTTTTTTTCAGTGTGAATTGTGTAGCTTGGAAACTAGGTTCTTTTAATGAAGGCTTTGTATTTCACAAAATATGATTAATCTGATTAGTGTTCCAGCTCTTTTTCTGCTTACATTAACTAACACAAAGAGCCCCCCTACAGGTTAAAGTTTAAAAGTGGATTACCAGATAATGCTAGTCTTGACGAGGTTTCTATGGTAGAAGGAAAAACTGATTTTGCTTTTCACCTTATTTTATCCTTTCTCTCCCTGGGCCCAGTCTTTTTCCATTGTCCAAAACAAGGTTATTAATTTTGCAGCAAAATCTTCAAGCAATTACACAAATAGCTTAGTGAAAATAGCTTATGTCATAAAGAAAACAACAAGCCTTTTAAAGCAGGCTCCAACTATTTCTCACAGATGGCAATAATATTGCTAGCAGTATTACTGAAGACTATAAAAACGTATTTTAGGCCAAATTGAAATTAACCAGTCATGTTGTGAAGATTCCCTCTCCAAAGGAAAATAAAAAATAAAGACGCACTGAAATATGACTGCTTGTTTTTTGTTTTGTTTTTTGCAATTTTCGATTTACAGTAAAGGATCTGGGTTGAGTCCATGGATGTCGTTTTGATGAATGGTGAAGAAAAGCTATCCTTCGCCATACAAATACATCCATCTTTAGATAGCATTCCTCTGTGGGAGGTTTGTTTTCAATTTAATAGATAATGAACTTCCTTGTCTGAATCAGAAAACTGACAGTGAAATGAAGTTCAGAATTTTGCAAGGCTCAATATTTGTGCTTATAACAACAAAATAGGGTTTGGAAAAATTGTCTCCTTGCTTAAAAAGTCAACATTTTGGGGGCACTATTGTTCTTGGCTAATTTTAAATTCCTAAGCCCATTTAGTTTTAAGACCGTATTTTTTTTTTAAAAAAAATAAAAGGGATAAAAAGCTATAGAAAACGAGCTCTGAATTCAAATGAAAGGTTTAGTATCATATACTGCAATTTCGTCTTTTAAACTGAGGTGAAACCATATTCAATTAAAAAAAGGTTTTTTGCATTGTTTTAAGTTGTGGATAAAGAAAAACTAACATTGCACAAAAGCCATAATGGACCATAGCCTCCCTTCACTGCACACACATATATTCCTGTTACTGTTAATGCCCAAACTAAAGACCGAATAGTCCCTTTATATATGTTACATATCAAAACATCTGGCTGTATGAGATGTAAAGTTAAAGAATTATTTAGCACCTCCGTCTTTTATCTTTTATGAGCTATCATATAACCAAGTTTATGAAATTCATCTTGGCTAAGCAGCGGTGATCCTCATTTTGACATTTGTAAAATCTGTTTCGCACATGCCAATGGTTTAAGGAAAGAAAGGATACGTCTATGTATCTAGTTTGCCAACCTGCATAATATTTGCCACTGTAACTCAGGGAATGTATGTCTATTTGGTTATAAAAAACAAGAGCAAGATCTAGTCCCAACTGCTAAATTATACTGACAAACCTGATAGTGGAGGCCAAATGATAGGAGATAGAAATCTGGGTGTTCTGTTCACATAAAATTAGTGCCTATTGATGGCATCCAAGTAGTCTTTGATTTACAACCATGATGGATGCCCATTGTGGTCTTTTGTTGTAATAGTTTACTTTTTGCTGGCAGTTGTTAAGCAAACCAAATTGTTGGGAAACATTGGGAATGTGTTGGGAATGCAACAATATAAAAACAATTGTAGAAAATATATGGCAATAAATCACGTTCCCATGCAAGATTTCTGAACTGCCAGCGTTAAAAAATCAGTGGAAGTAAACTGTTGCAAGACAGGCCTATTTTGCAAGGTGAATGCAATAGATATGACTAGAAGAACGGGAATTGTGTTGATCATTGTTATCTATCAGATGAAAAGAATTACTAGGCATCAAATATGAGGGAAATTCTCAATGCTCAAATATTCCACCAGAAAATAAAAAGATGGGACCTCTTCTAAACCGTACCAGTGTAATATGTAGATAGGTATGTATACACTTCACTAGACTTTTATACTGCTCCATATGTTGACCAACTGATGGTAAACATATGTAAACATAATGACAACAACCAAAAAACAGAACTCATAAACTCATATTTCTATGCTGAAGAACCATAAAAACTAAGATAATTGGGAATCTATCTTAATTTATCTCGCTTTCAAAGGTATAATTAAATGCTTCTCCAATTTTTTGAATTATAGGTCTTGCAAAATTTATATATATATATATATATATTAGATTTTCTGAGAATTGTCAGGCCAAATAAAAACTTTTTAGTTGACAGTTGGGATTCTTCTCTTGCTCTTGTTTGCTTCAATAATTACCTTCTTCTTTCATTAAAAAAATATTGAAAAAAAAATTAGAATGTCAGTAAATGGCTTCTAACTTATATTCCTCTAGATTTCTTAGTATTTTATAACTACATTTTTAAAAATAATATGGTTTAGATAATGGATATATTTGTTTTTGTCAGAGTGGGCAAACATCATAAAAGACATTTCTGTGGTGTACTAGTAGCAAGAAAACTTTTTAAGCTCTGAAATTAATATTAGAAAGATCATAATATGTAGATAATTTAATAATGCAAATGATTTAACATTTGGCACTTTAACAATTTGAATGTTTCAACATCCAACGATAAAAACAAAAATGCCACTGATGATTACATGCCATCATTTCACTGTTGACTCTTAGCAATTACAGTACATAGGAAAGTTTTCCTCTTCATAATGGTCCTTCAGATCTTCCAGTGATGCAGCCATTGTTGCTCTAACTCAGGGTGTCAAACTTGTGTTGTCACGGCATTATCATGTGACGTATTGTGACTTTTTCTGCTTTGCTTAACCGGGTGGGGCATGGCCAACGCGTGATATATCCAGTCTGTGGGCCGCGATTTGACACCCGTGCTCTAACTGAACCTGTCCAATCAAATGTGCTGCTGATTGTCCTCTTTTTTTAATTCCACTTTTCTCACATTATAAACTTTTCCAGAACTCTAGACTGAGTAAGAACTCTGGATTGATTTGTTACATTCACCCGTGTTAAACCATAACAGCTAGATCCATCTAAGTCATTAAGTAAAAAACAAACCACAGTATGGTCTAGCTAATGTCAACTACAAGACTGTTAAATTGCCTCATGTTTCTAAGTTGCAAACTGGGCTGTAGGATTAATTAGAGATGAAGTTTAGAAAGCACTGACTCTTTACACTTTTTCTCCTACTGATAACTAGGGGTATTAGAAAGGGAATGAATAAGGAAAGGAATTTTTTTTTGTTCCGCTTTTTGTGTCTTCTATAATTGCTCCTGAAGGGAAACTGATCCTCTTAGGCTCTTTCCTTCTGCCTGCTTCTTAATACAGTGTTCTTATTTCCCCATTTTTATTTTCTTCAGAATGAGAACAAAAACCTGAGAGACACAGGCTTTCTATTAAAGCATGTAACTTCTTCATAAACTTGCCCCTTTGAACTTCACGCATCTGCTCCAGATCCTCTAGTAGGGTTTGTTTTATTCACATATACTTGCTCTATTAAATATAGATAACAGAGTGTTAACTGGAGGGTCCAGATAGTGTTATCATAATATTTCAGCTATAATTACCACATTTTCCTTACAGGATCAGGCTCTTCCTTGTCAGCCAATCCCAGTCACAAATCCTGTTCATCAGATCTTATAAAAGCTATTTTCTGAATATGATCATCTCATCAGAACCTGCCTCCTCAAAGTAACCTTATATGACCCAATTCTTACTTCAGATGCTTTTTGGAGAATAACTGCCTTCATTGCTTTACATTATTTACTCTTGGCTTTTTATATTATTTGCTCTTATAAAAGTCTAGGAGGCCTGAGTCTGGGAGGTTATTATTGCTATTTTTGTTTCTTACTGCCTCCTATATCACAACATTTTTTTTCTCCATTGTTTTTTTTTAAATCATTGAACTATTGAAGTCTATAGCACCATAACTTTAATGTGGGGAAGTTGAAATATTGAAACAAATTTTTGCCAATATATTTTAGCTGATTAATTTTGCTTCCTATAATGAAAAGCCAACCCTCTCATGTTTTCAAATATTAAATTATTTTGGGGTGGGATCCCCTCATGTATTGGATCCAGGGCCATTGCCACCCATTGAAAAGGTCCAATAAGGTCTGCAAATGTTGTGATGCCACATATGGAATTAATTCATGGATACATTAACACTCCTTGGATGCGATCGTTCAGCCAAGTGTGACTCCATCCTTGAATATCATCATTATGGCAAAGACTTTGAGAATTCCAGATATATTTTATAACGTATTCTGATCTATCTAACCTACCTTACTACTAACTCTATCAAAGAAGAAAATAATTTTATCTGATCCAATTTGTGATCAATCCATGCTGATACTTCATGACTGTAGCGTGGCAGCAAATTTCCCAACCCCCCAAATGTTGCTTCACCATCTTTTTGAAGATCTTTCCTAGTGTAGATGTCAAGCTGGCAGATCTTGATTATTCTGCAACCTTTCTAGATCCCTGTATTTCCTAATCTAAAAAAAGTTTCATAAGAAAGGTTTCTACATGGTATTTTCCCTTAAGTAAAACCTGGGAAGCCAGAAAGTTTGCAGTTGCTGGGGAGATGATAGTACAACAGATTACTTGCACACACCCATGGCCACTTCATAAAAGCCAGAATCCAGCAGTCCACTCATAACAGTTTCATTGCATTGTTTTTGCCCTTGGGTTATCTTCTATTAAATTGAATGAAAATAATAAAAAGTATATATGTTTAAAATAATTCAGTCCCTCAATGTGTATTCTTCCCTTCCCTCTTGCCTTCATGCATTCTTGACTCCCGACGACTGTCTGAACAAGTCCCTGCAGTTTTCTTGGCATAGTTTTTGGAGGCATCTTTTGAAGCCATTATTTTGTTCTTTCTAGGATTGAGAGAGAGAGGGAGAAAGACTGCCCCAAAGTCATCCAGCTGGTTTCATGCCTAAGGCAGAACTAGAACTCAGGGTTTCCTGGCTTCTAATCCAGTATCTTTCATTGCTATTAAACTGCTGGCTCTCCCTCTATTCTTTAACTGAGAAAACACCACCAGGCCTGGTGGCTCAGCAGACTGATAGCATTGTGATTAACACCAGCTGTCTGCAATTACTGTAAGTTCGAATCTCACCAGGCTCAAGGTTGACTCAGCCTTCCATCCTTTCTAAGGTAGGTAAATTGAGGACCCAGTTTGTGGGGGCAATAAGCTGACTTTGTATAAATATACAAAAGTATGAAGGCTATTGCTTAATGCATTGTAAGCTGCCCTGAGTCTCTGGAGAAGGGCGGCATATAAATCAAATTTAAAAAAAAAAATGAAGCTGCTCACTGATTGCCATCATTTTCTACTACGATAACAGAAAATAACAGCAGTATCTAGGTCTGTTTTTGTGTTTGCATTTAAAAATATTATCCTCTCTTTTTAGCCCCATGTTGAATTATCAGTTTCTTTGCACAAGGCATTATTTTATGTCTGATTACCTGAATTTTCTTCCCACAGCACTATGCATGTCCTACTCTCTAGGTTTTCTGGCCAAGCTACAAATCTTTGTCTGTACCTGATAAGACTTACTAAAGCTCTTTGTACTGTAAGTTTTCTCTTTGTACTAGATCACACATATTATTTGTTTAGAATTTTCTACAGTAATCCTTCTATGTTTGAACAAGTAATCCTGTTGTTCAAACATAGAACAAAAGCAATGGATGGAAACTATTCAAGGAGAGGAGCAGCCTATAGAACTAAGGAGAAATTTCCTGACAGTGAGAAAAATTAACTAGTGGAACAGCTTGTGGGTGCTCCAACACTGGAAGCTTTTAAGAAGAGACTGGATAGCCACTTGTTTGGAATGGTATACAGACTCCTGCTTGGATGGGTGAGTTGTATTGGACAGCCTGTGGGTTTCCTTTCAACTCTATTATTCTGTTTTGTTATTCTGTTATTCTTTCTAAGATTATATTTATCCATCCCATCAAAGAAAGTTTGAATAGTATAGGATCTCCTGCCATGGATGGATGGTTGGACTAGAAGACCACCAAGGTCCCTTCCAACTCTATTATTCTATGTTCTGTGTTCCCGTAGACCACAATACCCACCATATGACAGGAATCTCTCCTGATCTAATCTCCTTTCCATGATCCCTACTTCTCATCTCCTGTTCAGATTGCTGTGATTGGAGTGACTGATGATGCTTTGATCATAAGTGTCACTCTGACTGTGATCACCAGTAATTGGTCTGAATTGGAAACAAATTCCTAAATCGCTGAATTCAGTTCTTCTTCATCTCTGTTTTCTACCATGGCATTTACACAGGCAAGAAAGTATGTTTGTATTTTGCACTATGCTGATATGTGAAATAGAGAGTAAAGACAATAATTGGAGCCATGGTTAAAAATTGGGACAGGGCAAATTAGCATCATCTAATATGCAATACTAATTTGTATTCAGCATCCTAGTTTGCCCAGAATTTGAGCTTTATCCAGATCTAGAACATAGGCATAATAATAGCACAAGCTACATCATTTTGTTATGGCAGAATTAGATAATATGCTAGGGGAAAGTTTCTATGCTCATAATCCTATGAAATATTCAAAGGAAAAAAACAGTTCCAGAACAGTTCTTCCAGAAATCATTTGTCATTTAGAATTACACTAAAGTTTACATAGTTCAGAACAAATATTATACAAATGGCAAATAAGAGGCTGTCATAAGGATATGATAAATCATATATAAATTCAATTAAGAAACATATCGTGAAATAAAAAATACCAGGTCTGTATTTAATAACTGAAACCAACATTTCTAGTTTACTAGAAATTCTCATATATTTCAGAAAAACCAAGATTCATTATATTTGCATATTATGCCTATTGAATGAAGGCCTGGGAATCAAAACTCTAGGTAACACCTCTCCCATTTGTTTTCTTGTTGTTGCTGAATTTCTTACCTACAATGGAGAAGTTAGAAAAAATAGCTTATGAAATTGATTTGTTTTCTTTTAAAATAGATTGATCTATATCTGAAAGTACTCAGAACAAAAGAAGTAAAATCAATTAATTTATGAAAGCATAGAGAAATTTATCTCAATACTGGTAAACTTTATTTTTCATAAATCGATGAAAATAAGAGTAAAAAATATTAGTAATAGTAACTACTATTACTATTAGAATTTTGCATTCATTAATAGGACCAATTAGACCAATTAGATCATGTTTTATATGACACAATATGTATTTGAAGTTTCTTCCATCCTCTTTTCCCCCTACATTAATGCTTTCTCCAAAGTCCAATATATGTAACTTTTTGACTCACTAAAAGTATGGATGTCTCTTAGTTTTCAATGTTTTTGTGTGTTTCCTCCTCCTAAACAGACAAAAATGGCTTCATTCTACAGATTTCAACAGTGTACTGCTCCATTTGTAATAAAAAATTACAAATTTTAATCAATATAATTATAATTATTGATCAAATAAGCTACGCTTTTGAATTTATGAACAAACCACAACAGTGCCTTTCTCTCTCTAATGCTGCAATACAGTGAATATTTTCAATATTTCTCCATATTTCTATTCTCTTTTTATGTTTTCCTTTAACATTTGTATAAGTGAAAATCTGTGGCATCAACATTTCTGCAAATAGTTGATGCTGCAAATAGTACAGTGGTTTAGTGCACCCTGTTATTAACACAGCTGCCTGCAATTTCTGCTGGTTCGAATCTCTCCAAGGCTCAAGGTTGACTCAGCCTTCCATCCTTTCTAAGGTAGGTGAAATGAGGAGCCAGTTTGTGGGGGCAATAAGCTGACTTTGTATAAAATATACAAAAGAATGAAGGCTATTGCTTAATGCATTGTAAGCCGCCCTGAGTCTCCAGAGAAGGGCGGCATATAAATCAAATTAAAAAAAAAATTGTATTTCTATTCCTGACTTTTACACTTCCCATTTTTTCCTCCGAGATCTTCATCAGGGTGCTTGCTATGAATGAACAAATGATCACAGATTAGATGAATAATAGCCAGAGGGTGACCATTTATCTTTAAGATAGGCAGTACTCTATAATAAGGCATTTACTATTGGGGATTTAAGTTCAGTTTATACTAAACAACCATAAGGAAAACATAAAAGATCTTGAAGTTGTTCATAAATATAACTTGAGCATCCACTCTGGACATGAGATAGTTATCCCACTAAGGTGAGATGCATGGTACTTTTATTTGAATGTTCATCTGTACCTATAATTTTGCATGTGTACATTTTTATTCAAATCTTTGTAAAATTCTTTACTGTGTTTGCACAATGTATTGCTTTTTTTTAAAGCTAGTGTGGCCAGAAGTGGCCACCCTACAAACAAGGCTTTTCAGTCAGAGAACTTTATTGAACAGTCTTTCAATAGAATCTTATTGAGGCTCTCTCCGTTAGCTGTAGATCCAAGTGAAGGCAGCCTGTAAGAGTTTCTGTCTTTTGGTTTAGATATGTAGTTTTCTCATGTAATTCGTAAAATTAGATTGGAATGTCCATTGGAAAAATGTAGACTGTTTGAAATAAAACGAATTAATGAATTAATGAATCAACCAATAAATAAATCTATAAGTAATTGATATGTAAACACTATATCCAGTACTCTAAGACAGTGATGGGGATAGTGGAATAATGATGCAAAAGCAGCTGACATTTGTGATAAAGCATAGCTATATCAAACTATTCTCAACCTGATGTCCTCTACATCAGCAACCCCCAAAATTCCTTTATCAGCTCTATTCATGTTTAACTACATACACACACATACACAGAGAGTGGGGAGAGGAGATGAGTGGAGTGGAGAGGAGAGAGGCAGGCAGGCAGGCAGGGAGGGGAGGAGAGAGAGGAGAAAGAGAGAGAGAGAGAGAGAGAGAGAGAGAGAGAGAGAGAGAGAGAGAGGAGAGAGGGAGATATTTTCTTTATTGTAGATTTCGATGGAAAGTATACCCCTATATCTAATTTTGTTAAAAGCAACTTATGTTTCATTGTTTTAGAATAAAATCAAAATAATCTGACTTTACAATAGCTTTGACTACCTTTTTTTAAAATGGCTGCTTTAGATTTTGGAAAGCAATTATTAACTATTTTAGGGTGATATTTTTAGCATCTCACACATTACTTCATTCAATACTAATCATAGTACCAATAGTAGTAGTTATAGCATTCTGCAACAGGCGGTTGATTTCTGTCAATGGTGCTTTCTAATTACAGCTCCTGAGAGGACAGAATATTTCTTTTTTTACTCTCTCAGTCTCCCCACAATCCATTTCATTGTTTAATCTCAGTAGTGTACAGTCAACCAAAGGTGGGAAAATTTGTGCTAAATTCACCCCTTACTTAATAATAGCTTTTTATTTTCTTCTTTGGTGGTCATTTTAATCTGTTTTATCTATTTTGATGTGTTTGTTTGTTGTGTGATCATATTCATGACTGGACTTTTATTTTTATTATTAAGTTACTTATTAAAACTGTAATAGCACATTTCATAAATCCATACAACTTCTAGGTCCTTAACAACCTCCCTTCCCCCTCCTTCCTTTTAGGGTTTTTTGTTTTGTTTTATTTTCAGGAAGAAAAAGCATCATTTTTGTTGGGTCTTATAATGCATTTAATAAAGCATGAATGTATATGACATCTATCCCACTAAAACACAAGAGAAAATTAATAAGGTTACTGTAAATCTTTACATCCATCACAGCCGGTACTTTAGAAAACAATGTTGTTTTGTTTGCATTTCACATGTGACAAACAACCTTTCTGACTGGCTTAACATAGTCACTTTCCATTAGTCAAGACCAGAAGCAAGTCAGAATTAAAATGTGGTCCTTGGTTGCTAGGCAGCTGAGTTGTCTTGACATGGTGGTTAGTTTCCTTTTCACTGAATGACAACAGTGAAATGAAAGAAGTTTTGAAAAACTTGATAATGGTTTTCAAAAGAGGAGGATAATTGGGCTAGCTTGTGCAACTCTGTGTGGAAACTTCAGCTTGGCAGAGAGAAGAGACTGTCACTAAAAATTTCAACTCTTGTACACAAACTTGACCTAGAATCTTCTTGTGATTTTCTCCCATTCATCTGTCCAACACTTCTCTCTCTCAGACCAAGGGGTGCTGTGATGAAAGAGATAAGACAGATGGGGACAGACCGAAGGAATAAAAGAATCAATAGTTTTGATTTTAATCCATCAGTGAAAAGGAGGAATTAAGTGAAAACTTTAAATTGAGGATGGTGTAAAAAGGCATTTTTAAGACTAGCAAACCAATATATTTAATGATTGTATTAGCAAACAAATGCACTTGGCTTCTTGTTTTTACAAAATGAAATTAATGGGATATGTTGCAATTCTCTTGTCATTTTTTTTTTAATATTCTCTACATAATAGATAATTGATCTCCCCTACTTAAGAATGTATCCCCTATGTATCAAAAACATGCAGACTGCATCAAGATTATGCTTTTATTGGAAACATTTGTTCTGCAAATTAATGAGATAATAATAATTAAGTTTGCTACTTGGTTGCACTAACATTCAAGCTACTATAAAAGTCCAATTATGTATAACTGTCCACATAATTAATTTCCTTAAAAATCTGAACAAAATGTATCTATAATGAAAGAAGGGACCAATTAGCATTGGATTAACATTCACGATTATTTACAGTTGTTTTTGTGCTTGTTCTTGTGCTCTGACTTCCTGAAATTTCACAACCCTAAGATTTAGGGTGGGGGAGGGAGAATTTGTTTAGACACAAGGTGCAATGCAGTGGCTGCAGCCATTGTGTTGACACCACCTCTCTCATTATACCCTCTCAATCAACACTCCACACAGAGGAAGCTGCGATAAAGCCCATCTGCCATGCTTAATCTGCAGGCAAACCCACACCCAGGCCTGTGCCCGTTCCTCTCCAGCCGTATTATTCTCAGATCCAAAGCTTCATAAGGGATCAGCCAAAGTCCATTAAAGTAAATAATAGCTAGAAATGACAGGCTTAGCAAGGATTGGGAGGAAGTTGAAGACCAATCTGAGCTATGAGCTCTGATTAATAGAGAAAAGCATTAGGAGGAAAAATGACCTCAGCCTGTTCCAAAGAATTCCTGAACTTTGGTTGTTAGGGCAAGTGCTACCATCTGAGACGTTAGTGATCCTTGAATTTCCTTCACTTTGATGAGGCTCAAATGGGAAAATTTTGAAGGTTCATCCAGGCCCCCGACCCCAGCTGGAAAGCTGTCTGAAGTCAACCCTGTCAAAAATCCTGTTGTATAAAAAGAGAGAGAGAGAGAGAGAGAGAGAGAGAGAGAGAGAGAGAGAGAGAGAGAGAGAGAGAGAGAGAGAGAGAGAGAGAGAGAGAGGCCTTTTAAGATAGATGGCAAAACAACAACAACCATAAATACCACTCTCAACTTTAATAAAGAAAACATGTTCTTTGGGTCCATGTGAGTAGGAGGCAATGATTCATGAAGAGCATTACTAAATGGTAAAGAATTCATAACTTACTCAAATATGGTTTATAAGCAGCTGAAGAACAACACAATGTTATCGTGAACATTTTACTATTCACTCCAGTATAAAAATGTCCTTTTTAAAAATTAATTTCACTGCAATTATGAGGAGGGGAAGATGTGCATCTTGGAAAAAGGGATAGATAAAAGGAGTTGATGTTAAGGATAATTTTTCTCATGTAATATTTATTCTTTGTTTTCTCAGCTGTAACTTGTTCATGAATAGCTTTTTCAAAAGAGAACTGGAATACTGACCCCTGACAGAGACTTTCTTCCTCCCCCTCCCCACTTTTGCTTCCTCACAGACTCTTTGGTAGCAATAAATGAATAGACAACATTAGAACAGTGGAAAAACATATGCATTGCTTTTTTTCCAGCATATGCCAGAAGTATTTGCATAATGCATCCAGATGATATCAGATCAAATTGTTCTGCTTCTTTCAGAGACAATTTACTTTAGTAATTGCTGAACACATCCAAAGTATTTGGACCTAATTTCATCCCTTATGTAAATATCAGAAAAGTACCTGCTACACAAAATTGTCACACTATCAGTCCTGGTCACACTTACCAGGGAATAGGCCTTACTTAAGAGAGATAATTCAGAATAGTTCAATTTGGGATTGCCCTGAAAGAAGCAAATACTGAGTTCTACAAAGCAAGCACAGTATCCTTGAAGATGACAAACTCTTCCTTTAGAATAAGATTATATGTGCACCAGGCATACACATGTACAAACTGGATGTAAAATAATGATTTACGTTAAAGTGGTTGCTGTAAATGGATTTTGTTTAATATTGTACTGTAAGTAAAAATAGACATTTTCTAATATAGAATGCAAGTTTCATAAATAAAATGAGAATGAATGAGAGTAAACATGATAGCTGTGCCACGAAATTGCCGATAACCTGTCTAATGCGCTGTTTGGGGGCATGTGACACAGTTTTCATATTTTAATCTTAAGTAGAGCCAGAAATGACAATTATGAAAAGACAAAATAGATACCACTAGCAGCTGTAATGGCCATCTATGTGCTCAAAGATTGGCAAGCAGGTACAGTAAATCAATATTAAATTGTCTACATATGCAGATATAGCAGCCACAATATCATATAGCATCGTTATAAGCAAATCCCAATATATTTTGGACAATTGTCATAGGAAATAGCGCTTTTCAGCTAATTAGACTTCTGTACACTTGCCTGTTTTAAAGGCAAAAGTATGCACACTGATCTATCAATATAGATAAATTCACTTGGAAGATTCATTAGCCTTATTAATGTATATGAACATGTTTATGAAGTTCATTCTTTATAAAGGCTTGCAATTTTACATTTAGTCAATGTTTCTCATAGCAAACATTTGTGTCTCTTCCAATTTTATTTTATTTGTAAATAACACTTTATTGTTATAAATAATTATAAATAAAATAAATAAATAAAAACTAATAAAAGCAAATTGAAGTTTAGAAAACAGATTTTTGAAACCGGAATTTCAAAGAATAAGGTAACAAAAAGTTAAAAAGTTAATGTCATATCACTATTGCAAATAAATCCAAATTATCAGTGTATTTTTAAAAAGGGCATCTACTACATATTGAAATGATACCACAACACCTTCTGAAAAATAAAATGATGTTCTGAAACTGTAATACGCATTGCAACTTTCCTATAAACTCTCCATTGGTTTATTTTAATTCTTCGCATTTTCAGCTCATTTGTACGTCTGCTTTACAATTTAGTGGAACACCAAGCCATCCATGTTATCATTTGGGATTCTCAGTTAAATTGTGGTGTGTGTGTGTGTGTGTGTGTGTGTGTTCATCCAGCTAAACTAAACATTATCATCAGTATACTGAACTGAAAATTAAACCGCATGAAATTAATGATTCATGTTGCTTCTGAAAATAATTTTCCTTTAAAAATGGTTAAAAAGACTTTTTCTTTTCTTTGACACATAATCTTCTATACATTTGTTAACTGCTGTCCAAAGAACAAAAGCGTGTGGGATTTAGACATGTGCTATCTTTATATTCTGACTCCATCTTACATAAAGCATAAGAACTGGAACATGTTTCCATCCCTGTTGTCATTGGCATACATTCAACTATATATTTAAAGTCCATTTGGAATGAATTTGTTGATGTAGGATCAGAAATAATAATCATTATGAAATTCCCTTTCCAACACTGAAGCCCATCAGTGAAATCAAAGTCACTTCTGTTAGTGAGCTTTTTTTTTTTTTTAATAAATGAAAGAAAAACAGTGTGTAGTTCCAGATCTCAGCTGCCTGGTTTATTATCCAGGAAGTTCAGTATGCAGCTTCTCTTATGTTATTGGTTAGCCTCTGTTGCATATTTTCTTTTCGGTTATACTCTTAGCTGTGACCATTATACTGACCACAGATACCTATCAGTATTGCTTAAATTACCAAAAGGTCCTTATTCCTCAGTGGTATAAAATGATTCATACAAATGAAAAATAAGAAGTGTTTGATTAAAAAAAACACATGTTTACTTTTTTTGGAAGACATTGAGGCTTGCCAGTCACTAAATATTTGTTATGCACAGAATTGTGGTCAGTGCTTATTTTACATTTCTTTAAAATACATAAATATGAAAAACTACTATCTTACTCTGGTCTAAATGATGGAGTCAGGAAAAAAAAAGTTCTGAGCTCAAAAATGTTTTTGAAAGGGATAGCTTTTCTTGAGCAGAAAGAAACTTTTTTTTGGGGGGGAAACTTTCATTCGAGCAGCCTTTGGGATCCTACATAGTATCTTCTCATAGGTTTTTCAAAGAGAAAACAATATTTCTGCTAGGAAATATTGTTATAATTATTGGGAGAAATTTTGATTACCTTCTGTTAATTAAAATTGATTTAGCAAAAACAAAACTATTCTGTTGCTCATAGTGATATCCAGGGGAGGAAAATTCTTGACTTTCCAGATATTGCTGAAGTAGTATACATCAGGGTAGCAAAGTGTTTTGGGTTTGAAAGTAGCAAAGTCCTTCAGGGGACTCATTCAGCAGCTGACTGTAGCTTCTTAAAGTAATGATGTCCTTTCCTGAATTTTGTGGCAGCCTTCCTCAGTTACTTTTTCATTATGTAAATAGATACATCCGGTCTAAGGAGTTATAGACAGGTGTTCCATGAGGGCCCTCATGTACCCAAAAGTAGTTTTTTGCCTTTGAATCCGAACCAATTTATAGCCCTCCTATATGTCTCAGCACCTCTTTTCACCAGCGATGCTTACTTGGAGTTGTACTTCAGTAGTATCTACCGGTAGTTGGTTATAATTTCCTTAGTTCTGTTTTGCTTCCTGTTCTTGATGAGCAAAAAAATTTAGTTTCTCTGCTTTTCATGACCAGCTAGCAGTTTTTGTTTTCTTTGTTCTGTCTGTAAAGTTTATGCACTGCTATTGTACATATTAATGCTATATAAGTACTACAAATAACACCAGAAAGTTTTCCCTGATTATGCACACATTAAAATAGTATATAACAATTTAGCCATGGGTAACTTGTCCCCATGAGTTCAGAAGATTTTCTCGAAGTGTATGACTTTCCATTTGTTGTTTAATTGGAGGCTCTCTTGATATTTTGTCTCATCGCTCTATAAGCTGATTACGCCACTTTCATTATTACATTACATTGCTAAATTATAGTACACAAATTATTGTGTATATAAAAAAGCAAACTCAGTTCTCATACTGATCAAACAATGTGCAAAGGTCAGCACTCTTTCATGCAAAGAACAACAACAAAAAGTTTAAAACAAGAAAGAAAAGGAAGAACCAAAACAAATGAATGTCCTAAAGGTGCTTTTTCAAAAGGCAACTGGACTTTGATTTTCCTTGAAGATGTTTCGCTTTTCATCCAAGAACTTCTTCTGCTCTGACTGAATGCTGGAGGATGGAAGGATTTATGCAAGGATGACTGTGAGAATATAAATTCTTCCATCCTCCACCATTCAGTCAGAACTGAAGAAACTTCTTGGATGAGAAATGAAACATCTTCAAGGAAAAACAAAGTCCAGTTGCTTCTTGAAAAAGCATCTTTGGGACAACCATGACCTCAATCAGGGATCCCCAACTTCCGGTCCATGGACCGTCAGCGGGTTGCACAAACAAGTAAAGCCCCATCTGCAGGATGCAGGCAGCATGCAAAACCACGCCCCCTCTGGTCCACGGTTATTTCTTCACATAACCGATCCCTGATGCCCAAAAGGTTGGGGACCACTAACCTGAATGACTGAGAATCTCCATAGACAAAAATAAATGAACACATAAGAAAGCTTGGAATATTGGCTGAATGAATGAAATGGGAAAGTGAAAACAACAGCAAAGGGTAGAAAGACTATGAGACACAAGGATCAGAAATAATCCTCACTGGAACATTTTGTACAGATTCCACTTTTTTAAAAGTTTTCATTAAGAAGTACATATTTAACTTTCTTGTAATATTCCAATTATTCTTCATCACAGGGGTGCGCACAATCATGGAGCAGGACATTTCTAGATTGTCTTGATTGCAGTTGGCTAATCATGTTCAGATAACTGATGCAAACAACTGCAGGTTTTCTTTCTTTTCTCTTTAATATAACACAGACAGATTGTTTATAATTTTCTGCATACAAGACATATCCAATTTACCTCTGATAAAATGACTAGTAAATCCACATGCGTACATCAATAAATATTGTTCCCCCAAGAAATGTCAGCAACGATATCTCTGCCCAAAAGATTTATAGTCATTTTAAAAAGTCTTTATAGACAGATTCAATCACTGAATTCATCTCCTGATTCCTACCCTAGCAAACATCTGAAGATAGTGATTAGAAGGAAGATACTTTCACCGGAAAGAAAGCCTCTAACTGGGCTATGATAATAATTCAATATTGTGGTACATTTCTGTATTGTGAAAAAAAAAAAAAAAAGAGTACCAAATTCTAGCGTTCTAAACAGAATTGAAACAATTCCTTCTAAACATGGAGAGTTGTTGCCAGAGAATGTAGCAAAAGTCTTATGGTAAGGCAGATAAGAAAACTATTGTTCCTACAGTAATTATGTCCCCTATTTATGAAAGGCCGACTTGGCATCAATTGCCAGATTATTGCCCAAATACATTCAGCTCTAATATGTAATATCAGTGGAAAGCTTTAAAAAACTACACATAGAATATATACCATTCTAATCTCTGCTGTCATTGTATACATTTTATATTGGTATTTAATTATCCTAGCTATTTGTCGCCCTGATAGCTTTACTAAAAGAGGGCTCTGTAATAATAATAATAACAAATAATAATAATAATAATACATACACACACACACACACACACACACACACACAGACATTCAGATACATATATGCATTTTTAATATTTCTGATTACTGCTGGGCTGATGAGATAATAGGTATTATTTATATACAAAATAAATATGATCTAATATACCAAATCATATGTCTTAAATGCACTTCATTAATCAACAGCAAAAAAAAAAAAAAAAGGTGGGGAGGAAGCATTACAATATTTTAAATATCAGCAAATAACAGGCTTAAATGCTTTAAAAATTTCCATCTCTCATATTAGAAATCTTCAAGCTAGTTTTTACTGACATAAAGATTTCTTTAATATCATGCATCATAAATTCATGACAGTAAATCCTGTTTCTTATGTCAGATTTTATTCCTTGCAGGTCTATTATAATACAGAAGGATGCATGTAATTTGTAAGACTGGAATGGTTGCAACAGTTTCCTTTTCCCAGTAAACCACATGAAAAGTTGAGCTTGTTTATCTGTTCATTATTCTATATCTATTCTAAATCCCGTTACATCCTATTATGTTCTATATAGATTCTATATCCACATTTCTCAAAACAACCTAGTACAGATTAGGTATGTAAAAGACATTTATCATAGATTTTAAACTGGATTGACTAATCATTAAGGAAGGTTGTACACAAAAAAGTTGTGAAGAAACAGACTGTCCAGTGTCAAGCATGTTTTCTTTTCAATTGTAAAAATGTTTGAGAAAAGGATAGCATGAGATCCTTAACGACAATAATATGAATTTAATATAACTGTTCCATGCATTGTTAATAATACGACAGCCCTATACAATCTTCAGAGGTGCTGCAGAATATGGTTAAAAAAATGGCACTCACAATAGTGCAATTAAAGCTCTGCCAGCATTGCATATGAAAATGGAAGAAGCTTTGCTTGAAATGTTGTGGTTGCCTATCATGATGGGTTTTTTTTTTTAAAAAACCCATTCCTATGGATACTTCTTCATATGTTCAATGCCTTATGGACATTCGTGTGAAGAATATACATAAACTGAAAACTTCTATAGTATCTGAATGATCATCTCTGGGCCATAATTGGGGAATCAGCTTTGGGTGTCTCCATTCTGCGAGATATGTTGAGTGGGCTTTTCAGCAGTGGTCCTTTCCCCACAACAAATAAACACCTCTACAATATCCTTTGAAACATGGTTGTTATCTGTCTGGTGCATTTTACTTTTCTGAGGCTTTTCCATAGTATACCAATGACGTGATGATTTTTAACTTTTTCAAATTCTTCTTGCTTTCCATTGCTCTTGCCCTATTTCCCTGGTTGATTTTACCGTGTGTGTTTTTTACTAATGCTTTTAATCCATTGTTGTAAATTGAAAATTTAAATTTAAATATGCTGCTTTTATGTTTGTTTTAATGGGAAGTGGCATAGAAAATTTTGAAATAGAATAAAGAAAGAATCTTAGAACTAAAATGTGAAAACCAAAATTAACTGTATCAATTTACTTGGGCAAGGGGAAATGTATGTGTCTAGTCCAGGTGCATTTTACTTAAGTCACGCTGCTAATCTGTCTGGGATAATTCTCTTAGCACCTTATAGGCAACAGGTCTGTGGAACTCTCATGTATAAGCCCTTTCTGGACATATGGAATATTCTATGAACAAAGTTGTAGAGCTACCTTATTCATCGCTTCTATTTTCTTCATGTTCGGAGGGAATCTTTAACCCATTTGAACTGCACCTAAAAAATGTCTTTGTTTAGAAGAAAAAAAAGGAACGGGAAATGGAGGAAAAAAACATTCAGAACATCACATATGGCAGAAAACATTCTAGAAAAGAAAAAAAAACATTTTGTTAACTAATTTTACGATAGGAGAAAATCCACAAACACTACTTTTTTGATAGAAAGTGTACACTCAGGTTTATTAGCTCAGCAATTAAGTTTCTGTTAGCTCTTGGGACTTATTTTATACATTACACAAGACACTGGAGGACAGGCTTACAAAATCAATACTACATTGATTTTTTTTTCTTGTCTTTTAGGGAGATTTTCAAAACTGTTCCATATTACTCATTCATAAGCACTGGCTTTGCTAATCATATTTTACTTTTGTTTATGATTAAATAAATGTATATTATATTATAATAGTAGTATTAACAATTGTAATATATTATGGATTATATTAGTCTGAAACTCCTTTGTTTTTCTAATTGTGTCAATTAATTGTATTAAACTCACTTTTGCCTGCCATTGTCAACAGAAATTATTCGTGGATATCAGAGCCACTGAATATAAAAGATATGACCACACATATTTCAAACCTAACTACAACTCATAGTAGATTTATCAATCTGCCAAGATATGCAGAGCATGTAAAATGAACAGCCTGGTAACCTCACACTCCTTCTCACACAAAAATATTAATCAATTTAACAACTTTGTTTAGCTTTTTCTGAATCAGTATAATGGAGTTAGAAACTTTTTTCTTAAGTTTATAACAATGCAGGTTTTTTATTCTCTAAAATACTTTGTTTCTATTGCATAGCAATTTAAAATTAAGCATAATAGTAGCTAACTTTAGCACATTTCAATGTATCATCTGATATTTTTCCCCATTGAGACAATCAGCTGTTCACACAATTTATCAGCAAAAGTTTTAGGGTTTGTTTGATTTTACTAAATTGTATCTTGATTGCATTTTATTTCTCTACAGCTGAACAATTTTAGTTAAAATATTTAAATATTTAAAAATATTCCATTAAAAAAACAAAACGTAATGAAATGAAAATGTAGTTTCTTTCTTTCCCCTTTTTTTCAATGTTTTCAATATCATTATTTTTTTTTCACATTCTTCACAGAATTTTATTTTCTATATATACAATGTAATCTACATAATTTAGTGATAAAATGTTACTTGCATGCTTTCAAATACCTCAAACAATAATGATGGACTTTTTGTGATTGGAAGTTTCATTTTGTAATTAATGTTTTTAAAGACAATAACAAGTAACATAGGTGCTAATATGTTAGAAATATAGTCCACATCATCATGAGTATTTCCTTATTTCAGCACAATCTCCCATGGGACTCTGTGCAGAATTTCCACTCTTACCGATATTAGAGATGTCTGTGTGGTCACTTGTAAGATTCTTTTAATATTAATAACATTGTGGTTTAATATTGTGCAAAACATTTCCTAAGAATTTAAATGAAACCAATTGGCAGTTGATATGTACGATATAATATGTAAAAATGATTTTAAATGATTACCTTTCTCTGTTAAAAGTCAGTAAGATTATGGTTAAATTGAAACACATGTATAATTGTGCATATTATCGTTCTCTTTTCTCATCTAAATATTGTTCTACAAAATATAATATTTTTATATTGTGGAAATTTTAATGATAAATTTGCCATATATTATTTCTCCCTTAATTTCATGTCTGGGAAAGAAAATCTATCTCGCTTTTGTTGCCAAAATGTTTCAAATATTCCACTTGCTACAGAAAACTACAAAAAGAAAGGAAAGGCTGACATGATGCTAAAATATCAATCTTCAATAACTGTCAAAATTCAACTAAAACGAATATTATACAATCCTGAAGCTCTGAAGACAAAGTTGTTTCAATTTCTTTGTTTTTAATTTTTCTATTTCACAGCCTTGGCCTTCTTATTAAAAAAACCCCCAATATTTTGGGAATATAAATGCTCCTTTTCTTTCCTTGTTTAGACTTTTTCTTTGTTAATACAAATGATCACGGTACAATCATGAATTTCTAAACTAATTATGGAAACTCTAAAAACATACTGAAAGTGACCACTTCACTTTTCTTTATTTGGACCAAAATTATTAATCATGAACTAATGTAATCTAATTCATTAATTCACTCATCAAAATATTTAAAACATAATAAATAAAGTACAAACTATGTTTATAATGATATTTGTTATAAAGCATTGCTTATACACAACAGAGATATGAATATGGAGAACGAACATACACATATAAATATGTATGGTTGTTTTATTCATTCAGAACTTTCTCTGATATTTTTGTTTACAATAAGCAATATTAGAGTTTATGTCCATTTTAAAAAACAATAGCTTCCACTTGAGATTTGTTAAATAATATTTTATATATTTCACTCTTAACATTAAAATTGTTTTAGTACGGAGTGGCAAATACTCTTAAGAAAGTGGATGATTTTACCTATTCTATTACTTTATAGCTTCAGGGGAGAATCTACTCCGAAATATCTGGGTTGTTTTGTTACTTTTTAAAAAAGAAAAGCGAAGTAGAAAGCCTATTTCCTGTTTTCCCCAGTAGGTGTCACTGTTGCGACTGCGAGTAACAGTTTTATACTGTATAGTGCATAATTTTTAAGGATATTCCAGCACTAGAATAGTAAACTAGAGTTATTCCTCTACTAACCCCATTTCCCTCCCCTCCCATGCATATCTATGCACTTTTAAAAAGATGAGAATCATTAAGGTAATCAAGGATAAAATGGAGTGACAAACTTATATAACAATACGAAGTCTTCAAACAGTCAGATATTACTGAATCTTTTCATAATTCTTTGAAAGGAATTGACAGTTGGAGATTGATTTGAGAAAGTTAGATTGTAGCACTTAATAATTGTGATTTACTTTATTCTTTTCTGTTTGTTTTAATGTCTATCTATCAATTTTGTAATTGCAGGTTTTCAACATGGTTTCTTCAACTTTTTTTGGCCAGTACTGTTTACAACATACATTCTCCATGTAATATTTAAATGAAAACTCTCTATGTTACTGTATTGTAGAATGCTGAAAAAGCATGCATGATAAAACATATTTCTTCTCAGTTATTACATTAATATGACCTATTAGCAATTCTGAAAGTATCCTATATTTATGCTGACTCCATAGTTATCCAAGATACTTTTTATTACATTTGAACTTTTTTTTAAAAAAAAAAACGGTATCAAATCAAATATAAATTCTGTTTTTTTAAGAAAGTTAAACAGTTAAAAAGAGATATTATTTTACATACCTGGGTAAATATATTACAATTAGGTATTGGCATAAGGAAAATAAGACAGAATTATGAAATGATCTTTCTTTCCCCCCCTGGAAATATAGGCTCCGGAGAGCCTTTCTTTGAGAAAGAACATTTTTGTTTTAGTAACTTAGATTACATAGGTTAAATTTATGATTTTTAAAAAAATTGGCGAGACTTAACCTAAACAAAATGTCAACCAATAAAACAAAATTGAACAATTTTAAGTTGAAAGTTGCAGGAAGTCCTAGGATAGATATACGTTCTCACACACCACCAATACAAACATTAACACACCTAACACTTTTTATTAAGTTTAATGACTTAAAATTACAATAGAAGTAGCAAACAAAAAGTTTAATTAGTTCCTTTTCTCTCCTGAATTTTGACAATAAAATCCTAATGGACACAATAGCTTCTTTTTCTTTTTCTTTTAAGCGAGCAAGCATGAAATAAAACATTTTTTTGCCCCAATGATGCAGACAGACGGAGTCACTTTGTGAAGAGTTTTGCAATACAAATTTGCAATCCTGATTGCATTCCTGTCCAAATCAATTAAAAAGAGCTTTGCTGCACCTCGTTAGTCTGGCCAGTAGAGGCCTCTTCAGACGTGCCTGATGACAAAGATGCCTGAAAAAAAATCATAGGTTGTTTGCTTAACTCTTAAAATATTCTGTTGCATAAGGCAGAGAAAGAAAGAAAGAAGAAGGGGGGGGGGGGAGAGAAAGAAAGCCTCTTTTGAGGCCCTTTAAGTTGCAAGTTGTTGATTAATGTTGCCTTTACCTTAATGATGTTTCCGTCAAAAGAAAACAAATTTTAAATGGAGAAATTCTATTGAGGATGCATTAATTAAGGAGAGACTTTACCATATGCTGTGGCTGAAGCCGAGGCTGGCCTTTCTGTTGTAGCTACCTGTGTAAAATCCACCCCATCCTCTACATGAATGCCCTGGCTCAATAACCATTTGAATGAAGGCTTTAGTTTGATTCGCCATACAAGGGGGACTGTGTCACTGTGTTTTCTTTCTGGGAGTCACTAAGTGATTTCTATATCTGTTGTCATGGTGATATTGCAAAGCAAGAGAAAATGGGGAAAAGGGGGGGGGGGTCAACTTCAGGCTTTTTCTGCACCCACGGCACCGAGAGCGAAGATGTTGTTTAGCGGGGCCTATAAAACATTGGTCTTTCTCGGGGCCCTCTTTTTGTTCTCCAATTGTCAATAAAACTCATTTTAAGGGAAACAAGGACATCTAAATGTCATCTGTCACTGTGTTAGAGAGATTAAGTTTGTTTAGGAACTTGTGCAGGACAAAAGGCCACTATTTGCCGGGCAGATACAAAGAGGCAGCGGCTATCATGGGCTCTTGATTTAGAAGGAACTGAGGCGTCGGTGGAAAGATCAGCTCACTTGCAGGTGATGGCAAGTGGATGCTTGACATGACAAACAGCCAAAACACATACCCCAAAGAAATAGGATGTTTAGCAAAAGCCCAAATGTTTCCCTTTGATCCTTCCTCCCCTCCCCATGCCCAGCTTGCAGGCAGCACACTTTTAAGGAGACCCAAGGTACGAAAACAGTCTTTGACAAACAACCTGCTTGTTTAAAAATATGACATACACACCTGATAGTCCTTGAATGCATGACAAAAGAAAAAAAAAAAGGAAAACAAGGAGGGTTTCTTTATTTTTATACTACTTCCCTCCTTCCCGCCCCCCCCTCAGGAAATCCAACAATAATAGGTGCTGCATTAACTCAGCATTTTCTCCATAATGAGGCTAAATGGAAAGTACAGATTAATGAAGACGATGCTGTTATTAAAATCAAATCCTGCAGTTCATATGCTTTCCTTAATAATGAACATTGTGGCTATTGAAGAGGAAGAAAGGGACTTTTTTTCCCTATTAATTTGGCACACATCCCAGATCTCATTCATCCAGAACCTATCCAGTGCAAAATGCAAACCATGGCTTTTCTTTTCCAAGCTTTGCCTTTTATTTATGCTCGCTGATTTTGTGTGCATGTGGTATAGCAATGTTTTTATCAGAACCAATCGTCCCTCCCTCCTTCCCTTCCTGTGTCCTTCTTTCCTTCCTTCTTTCCTTCCTTCCTTCCTTCCTTCCTTCCTTCCTTCCTTCCTTCCTTCCTTCCTTCCTTCCTTTCTTTTTTCCTTCCTTCCTTCCTTCCCTTGGATTCAATATTAATTAAACATTGTACCTCAATCATGGTGATATTAACACTAAGCTTGGCTGGAAATTAAATAATGAGTAATATTATTATTTCAGCTTGGAACACACATTCAGGAATGTAAAATACATTAATAACCATAGCAGGTTTGTGTGGAAAGAACCTATGGCTTTCACAAAGTAGTAGATACTTCAGCCTCCCCCCCCTCCCGCAAAAAGAGATAATTATGGAGTTTGCAATTTTGGGACTGCCGCCGTTAATATCAATTGCAGCTTGACTACTATTTATGGTGTTACCCTGTAGTATAGAAGATCCCTTTATTTATTTAAGATTTGTAAATTCACTCATTTTAAGCAACTTAGGGTGGCTTGTAACATATTGCCATCTGGTGTGATATTGAAGGAGCTTCTAGATTGCTAGTGCTTCTGTGGTTGGAAAATAAATCATTTTATTTTCTGCCGCCAATAGCCTCCCACCGGCCAGTACGCTCCCACAGAGAGGGACTCCTCAGGGTGCCGTCAGCTAGGCAGTGTCGGCTGGCGACCCCCAGGGGGAGGGCCTTCTCTGTGGCAGCACCTGCCCTCTGGAACGATTTGCCCCTGGAGATACGGAGGATATCAGATCTCTGGGCTTTTCGCCACGCCCTAAAAACTTTTTTCTTCCATCAAGCAGGGCTGGCGTGAACCCCTCCCCCCCGTTTTTGAGATATTAGATTTTTTAATTGTTTAATGGGTTTTAGTCGTAAGGTTCTTAATTTTTGGCCAAAGGGTATAATTCTTTTAAATTTTTAAATTTTGTATTGGATGTTTTTTACTTGGCTGGGCACCGCCCTGAGTCCACCAGGAGAAGGGCGGTATACAAATTTAAATAAAATTAAATAAATAAATAAATAAATAAATAAATAAATAAATAAATAAATAATTTTTTTGAACTTTTTGTGCCCCATATGTTATCAGTAGATATATTTTTTTTCCCTTCACAATTTCTCTAAGACCTGAAAATTATTTCAAGAGTTGTCTCATGGTAAAATAAATGTGAGAAAGACTGAATGGAGAAAGTCTAATTAAATTCTGTTATCTGGATGCTTATTATCCAGGCCTAGTAGACTGAGTACTGATGCAATATGTTGGTGTCCCTCTGTCCCTGAATTGAGACATTGCTGCTACCATTTCTCCTTGAGACCAGTTTGTGGATACAAGGTCTGGTCACCAGAAGAGATTTGCTTTCTCAAATATAGCAACTAGTTCTTTCACTCATTGATTACTAATACCAGGGCCCTTTGTGGTGGAATGTATCTGAATTCCCAGGAGGAAAGGGCTGTTTTCCAGGAGGCAAAGAGGTAACTGCATGTTTCATTCTTGGTTCTTGGAACCTGACAGAATAACATAGTTATAACAAGATCTTCTAGTCCAACCCCCCTGCTCAAAACCTCCAGTGTTGGAGCACCCTCAACTTCTGAAGGCAAGTTGTTCCACTGATTAATTGTTCTATCAGGAATTTTTTTCTTAGTTCTAGGTTGCTTCTTGCCTTGATTAGTTTTCATCCATTGCTACTGCTACTTTCTTCATGTGCTTTGGAGAATAGGTTGACCCCCCCCTTCTTTGTGGCAGTTCCTTGGATATTGTAACATTGCTATCATGTAACCCTAGTCCTTTTTTTCATTAAACACCTGACACCTCTCTTTTGCCAGAGAGTTCCATTTATGTTTCAGCTTGTAGACAAAGTCCATCTTAATTTCAGGATAGTAATCTTATTAATCTATGAGGCTCATTTACTGAATCTGGACTGTATACTGGATATCAGCCCAAACAACTTCACCACTTTATTGTAGGGAGATCTCTCTCTCTCTCTCCCTCCCTTCCTTTCTCTCTCTCCCCCCTCTCCCTATCCCTCTCCCTCTCCCTCTCTCTCATACACATATGTCTGCCTGCCTGCCTGCCTGCCTGCCTCTCTCTCTCTCTCTCTCTCATCTATATAATATCTAAGTCTATTTGTCTGTCTGTCTGATGTCTCTATCTATCTATCATCTATCTATCTATCTATCTATCTATCTATCTATCTATCTATCTATCTATCATCTATTATCAATCTTCATCTAATCATCCATATCTATATACCTTTTCAATGCTGTTCAGAAGAAGGACAGAATAAAATAATGATTAATTTCAAAGAGTAGCATCATCAAGTTAAGAAAAGATTGTAACTCAGCGAAAAATCCTATGTATAACAAAAGGAGTATGATTCAATCTCTAGCATCTATCTTTAAGTAGGGCTGGAAAAGATTCCTGTCTAAAATACTGGGGATCTACTTCACACCAGGTACTCAATGTTGTGCTAAATGGACCAAAAATATGATAGTTTTCAATCTTTCTTCTCTCTCATCTTTCATACCAGAGCTATCATATCAAAACAAGCAGAGCTGTGTTCAATCAGTTCAGCGTTCTGCACCCACAGTGCCAATGAGATGTACATGGGGACTCCACAAGGCCTGCCTCTGTTTCCAAGCAACTGTTCCCGTCTCCAATGTGTGATGTAATATATTGCTGTCTTGATTAGTATACGCAAAGCTGTTTAAGCATTTGTCTGACTACATGAAGATTTTCAAGTGCATAGGTGATGAGCCATGGGTTGCTGCTCCCATCGTCTAAGTCCCTGCAACCCACCTTCCCTGACTCTTGTTATTGTCCGAGTTACTCACCTTGAAGCCCTACCTGTAATAACTCAAATGCACAGTCAAATGCAGAGGTTTATTAGGTCACAAATTAAGCAGAGAACCATATTGCACTGCAGATGTGGCATAGGAAGAAGAAAAGTGGGATTCAGGGATGTATGCACATGGCAACTGTGTACAGTTCCGTTTTTCCTTCTTGCTTAAAAATTCTCATGCCCTGAGGCAATTGCTTGAATATGAATTTGTCCAGTTTCTCTGACTTTTTCTTCCCTTTCAAACCCAAGCTGCTAAAGAAGGGACATATGTATCTCTTACCAAAGGTTTGAATTATTCACTTATAGAAGACTTTTGGATTCCGTAGTTGCATAGAATTTTATTTATTTATTTATTATTCCGCCTTATTATTTTGACACATATTATAACTTAATGAAGAGAACATATCCAATGCACATCCTATTTGATGTGATGTGAGAACTGCCTTAATATGTACCCTCGGATGCATGATAGATTATATGAAAACATTTCAACACCGGGTTGCAACATTTGGGTTGATCTCTAGTATGGAATTTGTTCAATCAACATCTATCATAACACAAGACTAGTTTTCTGTTTATTCATCACCAACTCAGACTCCATACATGTGTGTATGTGTGTATGTGCATAAAGAGGTAGTCCAAGACTTTTGATCACAATTGAGCTAAACATTTCCGTTGCTAAGTAAGACAGCTCTTAAGGGAGTTTTGCCCCATTTTAGGCTCTTTCTTGCCGCAGATGTTAAGTGAATCACTGCCGTTGCTAAGTGAGTAATATGGTTGTTAAATGAAATGGATTCCCCATTGATTTTGCTTGTTAAAAGGTCACAAAAGGTGATAGCATGACCCCAGGACCTTGCAGCTATCATAAATAAATGCCAGTTGCCAAGCTTCCAAATTTTGATCACGTGACCAGGGATGCTACAACATTCGTAAGAGTGAAAAACATTCATAAAAACTTTCTTTATTACTGTTGTAACTTTGAACAGTCACTAAAGGAATGGTTGTAAGTTGAGGACTACCTGTATTAGTATATTTGTGAATCTGTATTTCTTTTTAAATGATACAGTGTACGTCATATTTACTTTATTGAACTACATTTGTAATTTTAATGTACATTTTCCTCATTTAGGCATCTTTTTTAATTGACTTGACATACTTTGGGATCATGGACAAATTTGGTAACTAAATCCAAAATTCTTTGGAAAGTACATTTCCTCTCTATTAACATCCAGATGCTATGAAGTTAAGAAATGTTCTCCCAGAAACCTCTATCCCTGTGATGGAGAACCTATGGCACATGTGGCATGGAGTGCCCTCTCTGTGGGCAGGTGTGCCGTCGCCAACTGCTCTTTTGGTTTTCGGCGCTCAGATGCACGCCGGTCAGCTGGTCTTCGTGTGTGCAGGAGCACCAGAAACCCGAAGACCAGCTGGCCAGTGTGCATGCCAGCTGGTCTTCAGGTTTCTGGCACTCTGGCAGGTGTGCATTCCAATTTGGATACTCAGTGCCAAAAAACTGCGCCATCACTGCTCTATCCTAATGAGGAAGAGGAAAAGAAGAAAATTACAAATGAAGATTTTTTTTAGAATAGAATAGAATTCTTTATTGTCCAGGTGTGATTGGACACACAAGGAATTTGTCTTAGTGGATATGGTCTCAGTGTACATAAAAGAAAAGATACGTTCATCAAGAATCATAAGGTACAACGCTTAATGGTAGTCATAGAGTACAAATAAGCAATCAAATCATATTAAGAAACAGTCAATATAAATCGAAAGGATACAAGCAACAAGGTTACAGTCATACAGCCATAAGTGGGAGGAAAATGTGAATATGGGAATATGGGAATATGGGAATATGGGAGGGAGCATACTGCTTCCCTTTCACCTTTCAGTTCCAATCCAGGAGCCCTCAAGCAGTCAGATTCACAACAAACCATTTTATACCAAATTTATATTTGTTGATAAAGAAATAAAGGGAGACTAGTATAGATCTATTTCAAGCTATTTAGCTCTGATCAGCTAGCAATACCTTTTGAATCTGAGTAAGGGTATGGCTAGCTGATGAGAGCTAAATAGCTTGAAATAGATCTATACTAGTCTCCCTTTATTTCTTTATCACCAAATATAAATTTTACACACACACACACACACACACACACACACACACACACACACACACATAAACAAAGAATTAGAATTGGATGCATGTAAAAACATTAAAGGAAACCATAGACTAATTTAAATAAACTCAGGTCAGAAAGCTACTCAGAAACGTAAGCTGATAGGCAAGAACAGATAAAAGTAATGTTAGGGAGGATATGCATTTTTGCTACCACACAAGATATAGGATAAATACCTGACCCTTTGTTGACTTTCTGAGGGAACGAACTGGAACAGCAAAAAAAAAAAAAAAAAAAAGAGGAAAGATAGATATTCCAGGAGATCTTGAGAAATTATATACTAACAAATCAAAGTTGCTTGATGACATCTGAGACCTATTAAAGAACTACAAACATGAATACAATATATCTTTCTACAAATTTGTATTCTTGCAAACCATGTACGTATTCTGATTCATGCCGCATATTCATACATCAGAGCAATGGATGTTTCTGACAGTCCTGACAGTCCTGGCATTCCAGAAAATCAAATTATTTTTAAAAGAATTTTTCAATTAATGTATTTTTAAACTGGAGTTGGATGTTTCCCGCATTGTTCCAGAATTATTTCTCTAAAGACTCTGCAGTATAATTTGGTGGTTGTAGTGCTGTATTTTGTTCATTCCTGTTAGCTCTAGCTTAGATAAGTGTAAATGTATAGCAACTTTATAAACAAGAAGAACTTTTCCTAGCAAAATTCAAATTTTCAATTTAATTCAATTCAGAAAAGAACTGGAAGGGACTTTGGAGATCTTCTAGTCCAACCTCCGGCTGAAGCAGGAGATCCTGTACCATTTCAGACAAGTTTCTATCCAGCGTCCAGTGTCTAGTGGAGCAATACTTAAGGAAACATATTTTACCACAGGTAATGGATAAACAAAACAGATTATGAATGGATCTATAACAACAAGGGAAATCTGTGAGCCCTGGTCCAGTTGGATTGCCAGCTTCTTATTACAAAAATATTTTGAAGATGAACTATTATAACCTCTTCAAAAATGCTGAATTCCATTTTGGAAATTGAAAGCATATCAGAAAATTGCACAGATGCAAATGTAATATTAATTTGTAACAAAGTCAAGATCTGACTTTGCCAAAAAACTTATCGATCAACATATTAATTCAACAATAATTATAAAATATTCACTATAATTTCAGGTGAAAAGATAAAAAGTGTCTTGCAAGACTACACACACATGAAGACAATGTGGCTTGTTACCTAAAAGACAATTAACAGACAATATTAGAAATGTTCTTAATGTATTAGAAAATTTGGAACAGCATTTGAAAAACAAGCTTGATGCAGAAAAAGCGTTTGACCATTTGAACTGGACTTTTTTGTTTAAAATGGTAGATTTTTGTGTATGTATATACACATGTGTGTATATACATACACAAAACATATATGTAATATGAGGATGGAAAATCAAAAATAATTGATTGCAAAAACTTTTTTTCACATTGAGACAAAGGTAAAATACCTTGGCATTACTATGAAAAATATGAATTATATATTATTTCAGAATAATTATGTCAAGGCATGGAGTGAAATTAACAGGATTATTAAGGTAGGTAAAGTTACAACTATTTTTATTTATCATTGTTTGGATGAATTTTTATGGTGCAAATTAAAGTATTATCTAGAATGCTGTGTGTAATCCAAACAATACCTGTTTTGAAAAATAACACAACTTTTAAGCAATGGCAAAAAGATATATTCAGGTTTATATGTTAGGGAAGAAACAAAGAATTACCAAAATGTAAAAGAAAAAGGCGGATTAGGATTGCTGGATTTTAAACTGTATTTTTTTAGTCTGCTGTTCGATTTGGATAAAAGAATGGGTGCTATTGATGAATAAGGAAATGTTAATTAATTACCTTTCCCTTTTCCCTTTTTTCTACTTGTATTGTTTTCTGTACTTTTATTCTTTTTATTTCTTCCTTTACATTTCTTTATATGTTTCATTGCTTATTTTTTAGTTACGTACAATATTTAATGAAAACTATATAAAAAAGAAATGTGAATCTCTCTCAGTGTGTGACACAAACACATTTGTGCACACACAAATGCACATAAACAGACTGTAAATATATATAAAATTGGGATAAAATCTTGGAGATATTCACCTGAAACCTGACAAGATTCATATCTTCTACTGGACAAACCCTATTTTTTAGTCTCATTTCCCCAAAAATTAAGCAGCTGATAATGGCTTGGAGATGGAACTTGAAAGAGTTTAGTTCAAGATGGTCTCATTTTGAATCTTTAAGGGGCTGATATATATATGACAGATAAAATTTATAATGAAATGGATGGTAGATATTTATGTTACATGTTTACACCCTCATGTTTGCCAGCATAAGTTTAGTATCTCCATCTACACACACACACACACACACACACACACACACACAATTAAAAAAATACAAAAAGCAGTTAAGGAGATGAAAAGCAACAACTAAGCAAAAGGATGCACCAAGCTGGTTTCAGCTCAGTATTAAGCATGCTGGTTATAAAAACTTAATTTAACAAATCTGTTGTTTATTCTCAATATCTTGTTTGCTTTGAATGCTGCAACAATTCCAGGAATACAAAATGTTTTCAAAAGAAAAAGGCTGAAATATACAGTTCCATCCTCTGACCAAAGATAGATACTGTAACCTTTAGAAAATTTCCAGTACACAATTTTCTTTCCCTGTAAAAGTCTAGAACTTAAAAAGATACACTGAAATTTCTAAAGGATGATTTATAAAGCTCCTTCCTTGTAGACATTTTATCAACAAGCTTGGCATCTCATTCAAGCTTATTGATATCTACATATTTCATATCTATATGAAACTTCTACTAGAAGTTATATGATAATGTGGGATAAGGTATCATTAGTATGCTAATGATCAGTTGAACATCTCCATCCCAGGTGCCACTAAATGTCATTACACTGCTTGGAGGCTGTAAGGCCATGAATTGGTCAAATTAAATAGCTGCATGACAGACTTCCTGTTTGTCAATCATTGACCTGACTTTGTTTCAGTTCCAACTTTGATTCTGGGCGAGGTTTCACAATTTGAGTATCCTCCTGCTACAGTAGAAGGTAAAAGCTGTCACAATGGCATGTGAGTGTGTACCAAATTTTGGCTGCTTTTAAAAAACATGGAAGTCTCAACTATGTCAAAATGCAGAGTTAGTAATGTTATACTTCTGCTACAGGGATGGTTAAGGTTACCAGTATACTTCCAGGCCCAATTCAATGTGCTCATGTTCAGCTTTAAAGCTGGATTTAATATCCAGATACCTATAACAACATTTCCCATCTAGACTCAACACACACACACACACACACACACACACACACACACACCACATCAGAAAGGCTATGCTAATGATCCTGACCAGGGGTGGGTTCTACTTACCTTTACTACTGGTTTGCAAATGGGGCCGCGTGTGCGCTCTTCTGTGTGTGCACAGAAGCGTTTTGATGATGTCAGGATCAGTGGGCAGAGCCTCCCGCCGGTTTTACTACCAGTTCTATAGATCCGGTGCAAACTGGGGGAAAACCCAACACTGATCCTGAGTCTCTCTAAAATGGGGATAGGAGAGTGATGATGTGCCTTCCCATTGGTTGTAAGGAATGTCCCTAAGCCTTTAAGGGGCATCAATGATCCTATTTCCACAGGTCTTTCAGTGCTGATGGTAAAAGGGCTACTGTGTAATTGCATTGTTGAGCTTATTTATTGAATCTGGATTGTATACTGCATATCAGCCCAAACAACTTCACCACTTTATTGTAGGGACTTTCTCTCTCTCTCTCTCTCTCTCTCTCTCTCTCTCTCTCTCTCTCTCTCTCTCTCTCTCTCTCCCTCCCTCCCTCCCTCCCTCCCTCCCCCCTCTCTCCACATCCACCCACCCACCCATCCATTCAATTACTTGTGTTCTACTTAAGTATTGGAAACAAATAACACATAATTGATAAAAACTTTTGACAAAGCTTAACAAAAATGTAAAATACTAGAATATATGATGTATGCCTGTAAAAAAATGAGGCGGGACAGACAGCAAAGGGGCAAAAAATAGCAGGAAAGCCAAGATATCCTGATCTAGTCCTTGTACAAAACTAGGATTTACTTTTAGAAAGTGTCATTTTTCTTTTATATTTTATATAATATTTTATATGCCATTCCACCATTGCTCTTAACTGTATTGTTATTTACATATTTGTAAAATTTATTGAGAAGTATCCATGGAACCAAGTGTAGAAAGGTAATTCTAATGAAATTGTGTTATTTTTTGGATATAAGTGGAATTTTGAAGGTAAAAGTATGGTTTCAGATGTAAGTATTACATCTGAATGTTTTTAATCATATTCCATATTTTCCATATTGGAAAAAAATCTGAAAGTAATACAGTATAAGAACTCATATCACTCTTTTCCATCTAAATAGCATTGACTGGAAAATAAATTTATTTCAGTGGAAGGTTCTTGTGCTACTTATCCTGTTGTTGTTGTTGTTGTTGTTGTTGTTGTTGTTGTTGTTGTTGTCTTTGTAATTTAAGATACCTTCTGAGGATATTTTAGATGATATGGAGATGAGAGTACATACCTTTATCAGCACAACACAACAAATCTGAATTGACAACTTCATTCACATTGTGACAAACATACAGGAACTATATTTTTTAAAAAATGGATGGGAACATGTTTCCCAATCTAGTGCCTCTTCTGGTTTTTAAGTGATCATAATTTCATAAATCAATGGACAGATTTTCATCCATCTGCAAAAAAGTAAATCCAGTTGTTTATAATCCCACAAAACATCGGTTTTTTAAATTCACAATTTTAGGAGTTCATGATAGGTATTTATATGATAGTTATAGATATCTATATGATATCTATAGATAGTCTGATTTTCTACATTTCTTAAAAGGTTAACCTTTATCAGTAGCAGATCTGAAATGTGACACATGATTTTGTACTTAGAGCTGTAGTATTTTGAAATGTAGATCTGGAAGTTCATGCTTGTAGCTGATAAGATTGTCTAGGTTAACAAAGAATTATAATGACTACTGAATGTTATTTTCAGTATGCATTCAGCCACAGTGGAACTCAATTGCCTTTCAGTGCTCCTCAGTGGAAAAGAATCTAGCATGTTTCCTTTTCTTCCGTGCAATCGCCTCTTCTCAATTTTTTTTTGTTCCTGAACTTCATTTACTTTGCTTCAATTTTAAAAGAGTCAGCAAAACAATTTTTTCTCACAAGAAAATTTTTCACATTCTTTGCACAAATTTGTGACATAATCACTGTCATGTTCTTTTGCTTTTTAAAAAGTGTATATTTCAACACTTTGGATTTAGTTCTAATATTTCAGCATGAAAAATATTAGGGGATGTAAATATATATGTATATGTATATATCAGACCCATGCTATAGATATGTACCCATATTATAGATATCCAAATGTTATAAAAATTGTTTATATGGCGAGCATACAATAAGGATATTTTTTTAAAAAAATGCAGATAATAATGATATTCCTTGTTGGGAATATTATTATATATATATATTTTAAAAATCTATCTTTTGGGTACTGTTAAACTGTTTATTCAAAAGTCAGGTATTTAATAGAAGTAGAGTTAGGCAACTATCTTAAACAGCCTTTTTGTAATTGTTATGAAATAGCAAACTGCTCTTTTATTCTAATTTTTAGGGTGGGGGTTTAACTAGTGGCTTTGATTGCCTGAATTGTTCAATTGGATCCAGATATTTGGCTTTATATTGTCTAAATAAGACTCATGGGGCATCTCACATGTTGTTTAGCATCCAAGAAAAAAAAGTGTTGTTTTAGTAGTGAGAGGAATGTATACTGTATGTCATGGTCATTGTTCTTTAAAGTGTATAAAGAGGGGGTCATACGCCTTTCCCACTAGAGCTGAAGAAGTGGATGGTTGTGAAGAACAGGTTGCTCAAATAAAGTCCCATTAAATAGGAATCAGGGCAAATAATTGATCACACCTGGATTTAGCACTACAGTTTAATCTAGATCAGAAACCTGGCTTTAGTAGAACACTAATGTTTGATAGGAGGGTCATTGCAACTTACCTTCATATGCTGATTTAGGTCAAATACTGGTTGGGTTTTGTAAGGGCCAGTTACAATGCTCTTCATTCTGCACTGATGCAGGGCAGATATCACAGTATTGCTATAATTTGTTGCTTATTTGTACAACTTAGTTTTATGTTAAAATTTAAGGTCTGTGTTTTAAGTAATAATGCCATGGCAGTCAGATGATTATTATGTGTTCTTTCCTTATCAGTAGCTGATAAGAAAAATGTTCTGAAAGAACACAGAACATTGCCAAATTTAGTTATTTAACTTGAAGAGTACAGCAGATGATACAATTGAAGATTAAGTTCCTTCCACATTAATTACATATCTGTTTGCATCTGTCTGTGCTGACCTATGGCTATACTAAAGATTTATTTGGTTTGAATTTTTTTTTTAAGTTTCAGCTGAATATGAAAGTATTTCCAAATTCTATTTAAAAAAGGAGAAATACTATTTTAAAATAGAATAAAATTCCTAAGAAAGCAAAGGGAAATTTGCTAGGTGAAATAATACATATCTGCCTGCTATTGCTAGGTGACCAATACATTTTAATAATAATAATGCAATGGAGTTTAGACTGAACAAATGTGCCCCCTCATCTCAATAGGGGAAAAATAGTGAAAACTGAAGGAATCAAGATGGTCTACACAAATAACATCAAGAGTCTGGATGAAGATGATCACCATAAATATTGTTATCCTTCAAATTGACAATGTTAAGCAGACTGAAGTCAAGAACAAGGTTAGAACAAATGCATTCAAAACCAGAATTGAGAAGACAGCAGCAGACAGAAAATGCTGCCTCTGCAGAGAAATAGTGCACCAACCTAGTTAACTGCTGATGGGAAATCATGCACACCAACTACAGTTACAACAAGCATAACAAAGTAGCAACAACAGTGTAATTGAATATCTGAAAAAAATATCATTTGCCTGTGAACAAGAACTGATGGGACCACAAAATAGAGAAAGTGATAGAAAATGAAGAAGCTAAAGTGCTCTGGGACTTTTGAATTCAAACAGACAAGCACCTGCCACATAACATCTAGAGTTAAAACCTTGATAAGAAACACAAAAAGGTCTAGATAGTGAATGCTGCAGTATCATGAGAGATTAGAACAAAAGAACATGAACTGGAGAACATTGCAAAGTATAAAGACCTGCAAGTAGAAATAGAATAGATATGGTAAAAGGAAATAAATAAAGATAATACCAATAGTAATAGTCTATCTAGGGCACCACTTGAACACAGCGGCATTGACAAAATCACCATCAGTCAATTGCAAAAGGCAGCTTTACTTGGAACAGCTTCCGTCCTGCAACAATACATTTAACACCATCAGACATCAACATCTGCCTATATTAGGTCCTTGGTAAGGATTTAATAGGTGGATAAAAATGCCAAATCCTTTCTAAATCTGATTGACCATATGACCAACCATGATCATAAAAAAGGAATATGTCTTTTCCAGGGAATGCTAATAGATGGAAAGAGCTAGTATTTAAGGCTTCTCTAAGGCTTCATTCATATAGTTGGGGGACAAGGATACTTGCATTTTGATATTATAGGACAAATTGCATGCCTTGTGAACTTCAGTTCAATTCAGGTTTGCATGTGATGTCCTTTATTTCTTCATCATCATTTTAGCAGCAAATACCTGTGTGTCTAAGTCAGTGTATCTAAATCTTGGCAACTTGAAGATGTGAGGACTTTAATTCCCAAAATTTCCCAGCCAACAAGGGGAATTGAGAGTTGAAGTCCACACAACTTCAAATTGCCAAGATTGAGAAACACTGCTCTAGGTTAATAAGCAGATCTTTTTTATGGTAAAGTAATTCCACCAAATTGTAAAGTTTTATTCTATGTTTTTTTTTTAAATTTATATGCCGCCCTTCTCCGGAGACTCAGGGCGGCTTACAATGCATTAAGCAATAGCCTTATACTTTTGTATATTTATACAAAGTCAGTTTATTGCCCCCACAAACTGGGTCCTCATTTTACCTACCTTAGAAAGGATGGAAGGCTGAGTCAACCTTGAGCCTGGTGAGATTTGACCTTGCAGTAATTGCAGGCAGCTGATGTTAATAACAGTGCTTTAGTCTGCTGCGCCACCAGGGCTCTAGTATCGCACTTTCTTTTTAATTGTGGTAATGATATCGCATTAATACATTAACCATTTTATTTTCAATTAAAAAAAAGAAAAAGGAAAGCAATCACTATTTTGACTGTTTTGCCCACTCATAACTACTTCTGAATTGTAAGAGGTTATTGTTGTTGTTATTTGTTCTTTCAAAATGCCCTATTATTTTATCTAGATGGAATATCAGCATGTTTCATAGTTGATAATAACTTCGTAACTTAAAACAACTCTGGGGAACTGTGCCTCAGTATGTGTTATCATTAAAACAACCATGCCTTTAGCAGTTTAGTGGTATTGCTTTCCGCCAACTGCCTCAGATAGAAAAAAAATAAACCTTCTCTAAGCACATTTTGTAGACTTTTTTAACACAATGACTTAGTACAGATTTTGCACTTGGTTAGTTAGCAATATTGAAATCAGGTATTTAATATTTGCTTTCTTTGGAAGAAAGTGTTACAGATAGATAGATTTCAAATACTGTATATCCTAGAATGGTTCATGCCCGAACATACAAGGAGAAGTGAGGTAATTGACAGTTCTTTTTCTGTTTTGGAAATGTGGTCTTGTTTTTAAAAGGTTGAAAGCATTTCATTTTTACAGTATTCAGTTGCCAGGAACATCTGAGGCACAGCTGAGGCATATTAACAATGCAATTCCAAAAGTTTATTTTCAGAGATCAATTAGAAATGTATTTTCTCTTCTAATGGGATTTTCATGTAAGCTTCTGCTTTTACTTCAGTACAACTGAAACTGGCTTTAAAAAGAGCCCTTAAGATCTGCCCAAGGTCATTCTGATGGAATCAACAAAGTTTTGAATACAATTAGTAAACCAGACAACAATTTATCCTTAGCATTTCTCCACCGCACAGGTAGAAGAATTGTCAACCCTGACAAGAATATTAATAACAACCGCAGCAATGATAACAGCTATCAATCCTTTTTCAGTTCTTGATTTCATATATGTGGAAGGGATCGTTGCATACAAATATGATTGAAAATTAGAGTCATATGTCATTCTGAGCAGTATGTAGGCACTAGAAAAGCAAAATAGAAATGTTGATATAAATTAATAAACAAAAGAAAAATTAGTCCAGTTGAAAGTCCATGATTCAACTTTCAGATAACTTTGCCTGGATGGCTGAGAAGCATAATTTTTTAGATTTCCATGTGTTGTTACTGCCTTTAGATTTCAAATCTTGTTTCTGCCTTCGGGATCAAGTCAAACTATACAATTTGTGATTAAGCCCAACTTGAAACAAGCTGTTTTCTTAGCTGACACTTCATGTGTTTGCTATTCATTCTTAAAGCCTAGACTATTGAGTGTTACAGAATAACATTATCTTACTGAACCCTACTTTTGTTTGAAGGTTGAAACATGGCAACTGGACTAATTTTTCTTGTTAGCTTGAGACGCTCATCCAAGCAGCTTCATCAGTCAGAGCAAATTAGTGACAGAGTTGTTGGAATGTACCAACTGCTGCCACACAAACCTCAGGATTTTCTCCCCAAAATGTGTTGCAATACTTTAATGAAGATTTTCATGGGAAACAGATTTTTATTTGCTTTAAAATACTTTAATAATATTGTTGGAAATTTACAGTACTTGATTCCTTCAAATCCTTATTGTTTTTCAAATAAAAGTGTTTATAAGTAGTTTCCTTTAAGTGACAATTTAGTTATCCTTTCTGGATAGCACGAAGAGTAACAAGTCCTGGTTTATTTTGTTTTTAAGACAAATGATATTTCTACAAATTTTATATAGTAAATATGGACAATTTAACATCCATGAGGAAGAAATCTGTCAATTTAATAGCAATTCAGATTTATGCGAAAGCTTCTTTCAGTTCTGTTTTTTTTTTCAGTGAAGTTCAAAGGTGCTGATAATGTTCTTATTATCTTTAGCTATTATTAGGAAACCTTAAAAAGAATGTTATTTTTAAGGACATTTTAAGAGCATATCTATATTATTACAAGCTATCTATCTATCTATCTATCTATCTATCTATCTATCTATCTATCTATCTATCTATCTAGCTTTATGTCTATATCTACATTTATAATTATATCTATTTGTGGCAAAGAATCTACATGAATTTGATGGTAAATCAAATCAAAAATCAAAATTACAGATATTTTGGATTATCTATAAATGTCTTCTGATCATCAATCATCATTAATTGCTGACCTGGAGAACTCTTGCAGAACTGTAATCTCAAGGTAGATTTATTGTAAATTAGACTTTTAGTAGTGTTAGCAATAGCACTAGTACTTAGACTTATATATCGCTTCATAGTGCTTTTACAGCCCATTCTAAGCGGTTTACAGAGTCATCATATTGCCCCCAACAATCTGGGTCCTGATTTTACCCACCTCAGATGTTTGGAAGGCTTGAGCTGGTGAGATTTGAACTGCTGAACTATAGTTAGCAGTCAGCTGAAGTAGCCTGCAGTACTGCACTCTAACCATTGCGGCACCTCTGCTCTGTGTTAGTTGATACTCTGTATGAGTGTAACAGAATTACCTATGAACATTTTTTTAGTAAGTGCATCTTTTTCCATCTAGAAATAGTAGCTCCTGATGAGAAAGGATAGACTAATTGTGAAATGTAGTTCCAGTTTCCTTTGATTTAACCACATGCCATAAAGATGATTATTTAGCTTAATTTCCAATACTACATTCTGCCTAGTTTGACAGAATATAATTTTATTTTCCTTTTTTCCCCCCATTTGACTTTCCTTACCCCATGCTGCAAAGTATTACTTGTTAGGTAGGAAATTGAATTTAGAGTCCTTGAAATAGACAACAAGAAATTCTTAAAATCTGTTATTAATTAACATTATTTGTCTATTTGTCAACAACACAATGAAGGATTTTGTAGTTATTGATATAATTTATATGAAGCTCCTAATTCATCACTTCCTTAAACCCTTCCTGTCTTTCTTGGAACGTTAATTGGGCCATTTCACAAATTATTCAAAAACCTTATGGGAAAGGGTGTTAATGTAGTGATTGGTTTAAAATCTGTATGTACAGCTGATGCTATTCCACGGTGATCTTATGATTTTGCATATGGAAGTAAAGGCATGTTTTCCTCATTAGGAAAATAAGGGAGAAATAGATTAGTAGAAAGTGCATTTATTAAGCTGAAATTGCCTGCCATAGCCAAATCCAAAGGAGGGAAGAAAACACTCCTGGAGCATTTAAATATCATCAGATTTACAAATTAGGAATGGAAGAATGTTTTTTCATGCTGCATTTACACATTTTAGGATAGATTTTAGTTTCAAAGCAGAGGCAGTTCACAGCCTATTTAAGTCCTAACTCCCTGAGATACTGAGCTCAGGTTCTTTGAAGGTCCACAGAGGTAATTGATGGGCTTTCGTAAAAATAGTATATCAAAAGCCCACCTCAGAGACATCCATTGTCTGTACCTTTATAGAATTTACTTGGGAACAATAAAAATTTCAATAATACTGATCAGTTAATGATACACGATACCCAAATTTTTAAAGCTAGTTTCTGTCACTGAAATGGATAAGACATTTCAGCTATGACATGGCAAAGAGCACAAAGTCCTAAAACAATTAAAATTACATTTTTCCACATCATACTGTTAGCCCATATAATTCACTTGTCATGTATGCTGACTGCTTACAGTTTTCAAGGTTCAGGTAGGATTCTTGGAGATATAAACAAGGGTGGGCTGCTGGGGGTTCGCTGGGGTTCGGGAGAACCTCTAGCTAAGATTCTGTGCAGTTCAGAGAACCCCCAAATCCCACTCCTGGCTGGCCCTTGCCACCCCTCCCCTCCCCTCCCAGGAGTCCCCACGTGGCCTGTTTTGGATGCAGATAAGTGCAGGGTATGCACGGAGACTCAGGGAGGGCGAAAAATGGGCCTACCGGAAGTTCAGGCCCGTTTCTGGCCTCAAGAGGTCCTCCAGAGTCCCTGAAGGCCATTTTTGCGTTCCCAGAGGCTCAAAGAAAGCCTCCGGAGCCTGGAGACAGCAAAAATGCATCTCCAGCCATGTTGCAGAAGACCCACTAGGCCATGCCCACCATGGCCACGTCCACCCAGCAACCGGGCAGAGAACCCCTTGCTAAAATTTTTGAAGCCTACCCCTGGATATAAGGCATTGAAATGGCACTTTGCACTTGCAAACAATTATTTAATGACTATATCAACTATCCTGTTTTTGTGATTGTCCTATAAGGTGAAAGGAGACTAAGTACTAAGACAGAAAAGCAAACTCAAAGAGAATTCAGACAATTTGAAATAATACTAGTGGGCTTTACAAATATTTACATAATTTAAATTGCATGTCTAATTATTGTTTATTCTTGTTGGTCCAGAATATTTTTCTCAAATTATAAAAGATGAATTTAGCTGATACTGATATTGTATGTTGTTGGTTTGTTTTTTTTTTAAAAAAACTTTTATGCATTACTTTATTACTTTCATAAAAGTAGAAGACATCTGACAGTTTTCCAGCTTTCGAAAACAGAGGATGCCGAGATTAACCAGGAGGGTTTCCAGTTTCCTCCCAGTTCAAAGAAATTTATTTGTATTACAGCAGATATGTGTTTCTTGTTCTTAAGCAATGTTTGGAACAATTTGCAGCTGCTCTGTTTTTTATGCCATCGTAAATATCCATCAAAATACTTTCAGTGCCCTGCAAATATAAGGTGACCTTAGATTTCAAGACAGACAAGTGCAACAGCACAGAATAGCTATTGTTTTTTTCCATAAACAGGAGGCATTAGACTGGCTTCAATTCACAGAGCACTAGCTGTCTTTAGTAATGCGAGCAAAATTATTTAAAAACAATAATGTGTCTATATTAGAACTGGGGCTAGTCAACACAAGTTAACAAGTTAAGCTCCCATTACTTGCCTCATTTCCTGTCTATGTAGCAGTTCAAAAGCATGCAAATGTGAATAGATAAATAGGTATCATCACTTTGGTGGGAAGGTAACAGTGTTCTGTGCTCCTTTGTCATGTAGGCATGTTGGCCACATGACCACAGAAATTGTTTTTGTACAACACTGGCGTCCTCGGCTAAGAAACGGAGATGAGCTAGAGTCCTAGAGTCCCTGGACAAGGGAAACTTTTAACACAAGCATATTTATGGTTTGCATTAGGCAATATACATAGCATGTTTTCCCCCCACTGAAGATTCAGCGAAAGTAGCTGCACCAAGTTTACCATTATCGTAAGTGGATAATACTAAACCATCAATCACTATAAATTTTTCATAGTTCCTTCATGCAGTATTTTGACTTTCAGATCCCACAATACTATATCTCTTCACTGCTAGACCTTTCCTACCTTCTGCTAATTATTTATTGTTATTCTATTGGGTAAGAATATCAAAATCATTATCAAATGACGGAATCAATTTTATGTCGTTTGAACTTTTAAATTCTTAAAGAGATCTTGGGGATGCACAGTTTCTCCTAATTTCTCTTTAGCATTCCATGGGAATTCTGGCCCTGTCATTACAGCAATTTATGTTTGTTACTTGTTCTTGAACTTTCTTCTTTCTTATTCCACCAATGCTAGTTTCCCCAGGTGGATAAGAAATGTTTACATAGAAATTGTGAAAGACTGGAGCTGATATGGTAGAATACTGTCTCCTAGGGATTATTTTATAATATTTGAAGAGGATTACTATATAGATAAAAGTCATAACTATTTTAAGGTATCAATTTTTAGTATATTTTGTCATGTGTTTCATATTTATCAATAGTCAGACTGACTGTATATGAGATTTGAAAGAAGTTCCATCCAGTTTACCTTCTCTTTTACTGATAAATGTTCTAGTGTGTAGGTATTTCTTGTAATTTGGAAATCATGAGGCAACTTTTGAGATCAAATTATGTGTCAAATGTGAGTTTCTATCTACAGCTACCAATCTCTAAATAACAGTTACATAACAGAAAGAGGTGAATGTGTTTACAATGCATGTACATAATTTTCACATAAATCATGCAGATTAAAACTCTTATCTGCTCTACTCAGCAACATAATTAGGTTTACAGAGATTTGAACTTGAGTAACAGCTCCATTAGGGCTCTTTACCAAGAGTCAGTTCCTGTGGTCTTACTGGTCCAGCTGCTGCTGACTCATTGAGGAAATGGCAGAGATTAGGGTGAACGGAGAAATAAAGCAAATCAACCAAGCATTACCTTTTTGTGAAAAGCAGAACAATGACTTAACAAGAAAGGTTTCAAATGATCCATCTTATTTCCCTCATTTGCGCTGTTCCTGTTGGAAAGACCACCAGGAAACATGTGAACCAGCATGGAATATACACTGTAATCCACAGAACATCTCAATTAATATTCTCTCCTGAGTACTGCTAGAACAATACATAACATCAAGCCGTTTAATCTCCGGCAATAATGTCTTTTGTTTGGTTGAGAGGGTTTTCCCTTCAATTAGGTTTTTTTCAGCATGGATTTTCAAAATTAGTTGGGTATTCTATACTGTGTGAAGTGAGGTGCTCCAGATTGCCTCAGCACCAGCACATGGCTAGGTAAAACACATAGAGACATGCTGGCTGCATTAACAAACCTGTTATCCGGAAATTCTTCCTTGTAAACATGAGCATTGGGCTCCCTTTGGAATTAAGTTAATCCTTCCACATGCTTGCTTGGGAGATAATAAGACACAAACTGTACAGTGTTTAAACCTCTGCTTTGAATATAATTTACGCTACCACGTAAATTATGGCTAGGACAATAGGTAAATGAAATGGAAACAGGTGGCTTGCAATAAGGCAGCATACAAAACCAATGTTTGACTCTTAGATTAGTTATTAGCATACAGAAACGATTTTGGCATGGTCAAATTTCAGTTCCCTTGCTCTTTTTTTGTGTGGTTCCCTTAGATTCAACACTAAAAGTGCAAAACTGTACAAGTTTTTTTTTCTGTGTACATCCTTTTGAAATAAATGATAGCTGCAGAAGAGTAAAACAGCTCTTGAAGTAATGCACTCTGTTACAGAGAGATTCAAACAAGTATTTTGATGCCTTCTGCTTGGTAGCGATTAGCCCCAAAACCTTGGCTCAGAATTTTCATTTTGTTTGCATTTTGTTTCTGGATAAGCAGGCCCAGCTGGGAAAAAATCGTGGAAGGCTTTAATTGCTATTGTCCATGTAACACAGCTATTTGATTGAATTAAACAGAGGTCTATACATTCCACTCTTAATTACATTGCCAGGCATTGCCAGGCATTTCCCCAAGAGACATAGAATTTTAATTCTGAATTGCCATTCTGTTGGTAAACCCAAAAGGTAAACTTCTGAATCGACTGATCTACAAACCTGCTGGGTAAAATAATCTAATCATAAATATGCAAACATAAGAACAGCTCTGCTGAATCTAGCCAAGTCTCATCTTAGTCCAGCATTTTGTTTCTCCTGGTGACCAACCAGATGACTCTGATGCTCACAAGCAGAAGGCAGAGTCAGATACCTCTCTTTTCAGCATTACTCTGCAGCTATACGCACTTCCCCAGTCTGGAGATAACACTGAGTTTTCTAAAACAAATTATGTTTGATAGAGCTGTTCTCCATGGATGTATCTTTTTGTAAACTAAAATGCTAAATCCCACAGCTTTTCTCACAAAGCCTATATTCTAGTCTCCTGATAACTGTAATGGCTTGCTTTTACACTTTGCCAGTTCTATCGTAACGGTAAAGGTAAAGGTTCCCCTTGCACATATGTGTTCCGGACTCTAGGAGGCGGTGCTCATCTCCATTTCAAAGCCGAAGAGCCAGCACTGTCTGAAGACATGGTCATGTGGCCAGCATGACAAGTTACGGGAGCTCACCCCATTACGCGGCACTAGGGATTCGAACCGCTGAACTGCTGACCTTTCGATTGACAATCTCAGGGTCTTAGCCACTGAGCCACCACGTCTTATCGTACCTACTTTCAGATATCACAAGCAAAACTTTACACAATGTTCCAGATGCTAACATACTGTATATTTTGATTGATATAGATTTAGGTATAGACTTAGATGAAGCATTAGAATAGTGGCAATTTTATTTTCAGCCCTTTTCCTAATGCGGTCCAGCATGGAATTTGCTTTCTTCATACTTGATGTACACTAAATTGACACGTCTACTTCTATTCGGCTATGATTTCTAGTTATCATATCTAGTTATCCTAATAACTAGAGATATGAAATAGGATTTTTTAAAAAAACTTCAAAATACATGTTTACTCTTATTGAAATTAGCCCACATTTGTCCTTTTGTAGACCAGCCAGCCTGTTAAACAGACTCTCCTAGATCTCTTTGCAATTATTTTTGGTGTGCACAAACTTGAATAGTTTGGTATCATTTGCAAAGTTGGACAGTTATTTGCCCCAGATTAACAAATTAGAAAGCATGGATCCCAACACAGATCCTTTCAGGTTATCCTTTTATACCTACCTTTTGCTTTTGTTCGTTTAATCACTTAGCTATCCTTAAAAGTACAGGTGCTCCTCAGTAGTGGGTTCGCTTACCTTCGCTACCGTTCAGAATTGGAAGCACGCTTTCGCGTGCACTTGCTTTGTTTGCGCATGGAACTTCTGCACATGCACAGAACCTTCTGTGCATGCACAGAGCATTCATGATGATGTCCGGGTGGGTGGCAGAGCCTCCTACCGCTGCCATTACTGGTTCACCCAAACTGGTGTGAACTGGTAGGAACCCACTATTATATGATTACTAAGTTTACTCAAGATGCTTAGGTGGGAAATTTGTTAAAGGTTTTTCTGAAACCAAAGTATATGGAAGGCATATGAAGGAACACCTCCATCCACATAATGGAAGAGGAAAATGGAAAAGGTTGATAGAGGCAGGAAAAACTATGCTGCTTTTCATTAGAAAGATTTGTTCCTTTATGTGCTTATTATTTTTCTTTTTTTATTCTCTGTACTAATTTTCCTGCAGCAGACCAGCCTTTATCCCCTTTTATCCATACACGGGTATGTATGTTACATATATGAGATGGTTGTTTAGTATGTTTTAAATATTGCTATCTAAGGTCTCACATTAAATTTTAGCCATTGGCTACTCTATTTACATTAGTCATATGTTTATATATATATAATTTGCCCTGATTGCATTTTCATAGCATGCTTAACTAGTGTACTAAGTTAACCTACTGAATCTACTGGTCTATAAACTACATAAAAAGACCAAACTGACATAGCAATTTTAGTATGTGGTGTGACTGAATCTTGCAACCTGACCTGGTTAAGCACATTAAAAAAAGCCCGTTCCAGAGAACAATTGCCTTTGGCTCCAGCTATCTGGCCTCATATAAATTGGGACTCTAGATGGTAGCTTGTACCCAACAATTCTTCTTGGTTGCTTAAGAGAAACCTGTGATTTTTTTAAAAAAACTTCCTTCTATCTATTATAGCAAGCAATTTTAAATTTAAGTCCTTTTTTTGTCTCTAAATTCACCTCAATTTCACCTCATCTTATCATCTTTTGTTGTTGTATGAGACGGAGAAGATTCTTAGCAAGATTAAATCTTTTCCACATGTGTATTATTTTAGTAATCTTAGTTTTCTTTTGACAAGAAGATTGGTAGTAAACTAAAGCCTTTGACTCTACTTTTGCTGCCTACAAGCCTCAATGTACCTTGTTAATATAATTTGGAAGTTTCAAATATGGTTTTGAGCATTTATAACCAAGAGCTACTTTAAAAGATCTTTCCCCTAAAGTATAGTCAGCAACAAATAAATTGTTCTATTCCATAGTCTGCTGTGGAAGGCACAGCTCAGAATTTAGCATTGAATTGATTTGTTACTAGTTCTTCACTGGTACATATAAAACTGCAACATAACTAATATTTTCTATTGGAGCCCTACACTTCTGCAGAACCTCTGGGCAGACTACCTTGTCTTTTACACACAAACACACACACACACTCACTCACTCACACACTGGCCCAATACATGTGCAAATCGTCAATTATGATGTTCGGGTGGGTGGGCAGAGCCTCCTGCCACTTTTACTACTGGTTCTAAAGAACCAGACAGAACTGCGAGCAACCCATCACTGCTTCCAGGCCAGGAGGTGTTGGGCGTGTTGGGGATGTTACTTGGAACTCTGACACACACACACAAATTTTCCATTTCATATTTATAACTTGTCATTTTAAAATCCACTTCCAAAACAGGCTGATTCTCAGCTGTATCCTCTTCTATAGCCTATTTTAAATCCTGTGTTATGGTAGCAGACAATCATAAGAGAAATGTCTGAGTGCATTGTTCCCAAATATCCTTACATCATTCCACTGGCCCCACCCTGCCCATTTTTCAGGCTGTTTTTCAGCCCTTTTTAAGGTCATTTTTGGGGCATTTTGCAGCTGTTTTCAGGCTGTTTTTCAGGTCATTTTCGGGCATTTCTGGGGCTGTTTCTTGGGCTTTTGGGGGCCATTTTGGGGTCTTTTTTGGGCTGTTTCGGATGTTTAGTAGTAGTAAATAAATAGGGAAATTGAGTCAAAGGACTCAACAAGATACAATTTCCATCTCTATTTATTTACTTTTTGAGAAGATAAACTGGTATTCTTCAACTCCCAGAATGCCCTCAGTTATCCCAGTCTGTCTTTCCAATTTTCTTCTGGATAAAGGGTACTAAAGAACTGATTTACAGTTACCAAAGTTGTAGATTACTAGATTACTAATGCAGGATCCAATTTGTGTCTATTACCAGGACTGGAGGTTTAATCTTTCAAGATTTCAGACTCATTCTGGAGTCCATTCTCAGGCTGTTCTATGTGTAGTATTTATGTGGTGCCTGGTTGTGTGTGGCTTTTAGTTTTAGTTGTTAATTGTTGTGTTGATGACTGGTTTGTTCTGTATTTTTATTTGCATTAGCAATGCCTGATTTGACAAATCACTTGACAAATCATGCATTACAAAGATCACTTGGAGATGGGAAAAGCTTCTAATGGGCTCTAGCACACAGGTGTCAAACTCGCCACATCACATTGCCATTATGTGATGTTTCATGACATTTTTCCCATTCACGGAGCTGGGGTGGGTGTGTCCTGCGCATGACACATTCAGCCCATGGGCCGCCAGGTTGACACCCCTACTCTAGCACAAATCTATAAATTTGGAATATTAAACTTCTGGTCCTGGTGACCAACTCAGACTGAATCCTGCAGTATTATCTTGGGACACATATATTTGGTGTCATTTGTAAGATTACTAATGGCTGGAGCTTATGTAGGACTTCAACCAGAACAGTTAATTCAGTTGATTCAAAAGTTATTCTTTCACTCCAGAAACACTAACAAGGGAACTAAACTGTACTATTGTATTCTTTAATAATATGGAAAAGTGTAGGAAAAAATAATGAAAGACATTCTGGAAGTAGATTTTGTTTCTAAAAGGTCTGTATGATTGTCTTTTCTTTAATATAGCCTTACATTAAAAAATACTCATATGGAGCATTATTTCTGTTAGATATATAATGCAATTAAAATAAGTTTAGAATGAATATCTGCTAAAATATAACAAATATAAAAGAGTGAGGGAATATTAAAAGACATGCTGTATTCATATTTTTTTATTCATGTAACTCATTCAGATTTAAGAATATTATCACAGTACATAGAAATTTATAATCCAAATGCTACTAAAACAAAGTATGGCCCATTAATTCATTTGAAAAGTATCTAAAATTTATGTAGTAGTTAAACATTAATGTAAATTATATTAAGTGTGTGCAGCAATGGGACATAATGCCTGCTGAACAAAACAAATTTTTCCTTGGAGAACTAGGATTAGTTCATTTTTACTAATGAAGCTTTCATTATAGCCAGGCATTTTTGTTGTTGTTTTGTTTTCTCTCCCTTAGTTATGAAGAACTTTATTATTGTTTTAGAAACTTGTGAGTCAATGGCCATTAAGTTTGGAATTTGCCTTTAGAATTGAAAAGAAGAGTTGCTTGGAAACTCAATGCAGGCATGAGTAAGCAAAATGTTTGTCCTTTTCACTGAAATCAATGGCACATTTGCAAAGGAAACTCCTGTTAGAAGAATAATTGGTTGACCCAGTGAAGCTTTTGAAAGACCCAGGTGTGACTGTAGACTGGTTAGTGGTAACTTCTACTCCTCATGCATGGTTAGAAGAAAAAAATACAGAATTGCTTAGCTTGTCAAACACAATAAAGTGAGGATTAAGATAGGACAAGATAATGCATGCTCTTTTGTTACTTAGCATGTATCTGTGTTTTAACAGAATAACAGAGTTGGAAGGGACCTTGGAGGTCTTCTAGTCCAATCCTCTTCTCAAGCAGGAAACCTTATAACATTTCAGACAAATGTCCAATCTCTTCTTAAAAACTTTTAGTGTTGGTGCACCCCCAATTTCTGGAAGCAACTGTAGTTCCACTGCTTAATTATTCTAAATGTTTTACTGGTTATCATCTAGATTGTTGATTGTTTGCAGCCTTACATAAAGCTAATTATTTAATTTCCATGCATATCTATATTCTTATGTCAAGACTATACATGGTAATTTTGCAATTGTCTGTTTGCTGCATTAGAATAGAATAGAATAGAATAGAATAGAATAGAATAGAATAGAATAGAATAGAATAGAATAGAATAGAATAGAATAGAATTCTTTATTGGCCAAGTGTGATTAGACACACAAGGAATTTATCTTGGTTTATATGCTCTCAGTGTATATAAAAGAAAAAATACATTCTCAAGAATCATAAGGTACAACACTTAGTGATAGTCATAGGGAAACAGACAATATAAATCTTAAGGATACCAGCAACAGAGTTACAGTCATACAGTCATAAGTGGGAGGAGATGGGTGATAGGAACGATGAGAAGATTAATAGTAATGCAGACTTAGTAACTAGTTTGACAGTGTTGAGGGAATTATTTGTTCAGCAGAATGATGGCATTCGGGGAAAAACTGTTCTTCTGTCTAGTTGTTCTGGTGTGCAGTGCTCTATAGCGTCGTTTTGAGGGTAGGAGTTGAAACAGTTTATGTCCAGGATGTGAGGGGTCTGTAAATATTTTCACAGCCCTCTTTTTGACTGGTGCAGTATACAGATCCTCAATGGAAGGCAGATTGGTAGCAATTGTTTTTTCTGCAGTTCTAATTATCCTCTGAAATCTGTGTCTGTCTTGTTGGGTTACAGAATCAAACGAGACCGTTATAGAGGCAACATTTATTTATTCCTTCTTTGTATGAATCCAATACTCAAAGGGGCATCAGGACATGCCTTTCAGTTCTATACTGTATATTCAGCAACTGTATACTTACTACATCTGGAAGAGAGGCCTGAGGTTATATGCTTATATATATTGAGGTTGTTCAAAGAACTGTAATGTTTTTATAATTGGCTTTTCTAATGCTATATAAAATCTATAGCTGAGTTTGGGAACATGGACTTTGATACAATCACGCCCAGCACTTTAATGCCTTCTCAGTACTGTTGGTGTGTGATGAAGTTTCAAATTTTCATTAACTATATTTGTTTTCCAGGTGATCATATTCTAATAATCCACATTATTTTACAAGCAAAAGATCAATCTTTGAATATGAACATGGCAGATGATGTGAAATGCTATAGTTTGGGAGCATCCACTAGGCTCAATGAATAAAAAGTCTGGCCTGAAATAAGGCTGTATTATTAGTATTAGTATTAGTATTAGTATTAGTATTATATTAGTATTAGAATTATACAGAGATACCTATGAACAGTAGGATTAGTGGATTTATTCTTCAGCAACTCCTATAGTCATACTAAATCCATTCTTTAATTATGTGAAATTTGCATACCCAATTGCATTAGAAAGTAGTGCAGTGCTTGCAAATTTGATATCACTATCTGGTCTGAAGATCTGTAAGCTTGCTAAAGGAACCAATATAATTTCTGCATAGGTAGGTCTTGTCACCAGTTTATATCGGATCAATTATATAGATGCATATAACTGCCCTAGGAAGAAGGCAATGGCAGACCATTTCTGGAGATTTTGACAAGAACGTTGCAGGAACTGGGACTGCCCTTGAAGAGCATCCAGAGCTCCAGTTGGTGCAAAATGCAGCGACCCAAATGGTTTTGTGCAGACCTCAGTGTGCACATGTATCATCAGTCCTGCAGGAGCTGCATTGGTTGCCGATTTGCTTCCAGTTGTAATTCAAGGTACTGGTTGTCACCTTTAAAGCCCTTCATGTCAGAACCTGCTGGATTTTACCCCTGTAGTACTCCAATAACTATTGCTCCTCCATGTAATCTTTTGTGGCATTTTTGTTTTTTTACATCCCAAAAAAATGCTTCCAGAACCAAAAATATATAGTGAGAATGAAGGAAGATGGAAAATGCTACTCAATAGGAACCATTTGGTCTTTTCCAGACTGATTCACTCAAGATATTACAGCTAGTTTTCAGAATTACTAGCCAGTATTGTCAACAATCCTTTAGGCTGGGAATTGTGAAAGGTATAGTGTCAATATATACTGCTCAAAAAAATAAAGGGAACACAAAACTACTGTATGTAACAAACAAAGTATTTAATAAGGTTATTTCATTCATTCAGATCTCGGATGTCTTCTGCTTGTGTTCCCTTTATTTTTTTGAGCAGTGTATTTGGAAGATACTAGTTTGGAGAAGGCTGCAAAATACAGCATTTAACCAGCTAAATTAATCAATTGATTAAGCCTGTTGAAAATTTTGTTTCTTTTTAGAAAGACTATATAGCCTTGCATATATAGGATTATATGCAATCCTTATAGGATCGCAGCATTTAAAACCATTATGCCTCTAGTATTCAAATGTATACTGCTTTTGAAGTTACTGTTATTCTTCAGGTCTTCTCTAGATGACTTTACAGCTGCCCATGATAACTTTGGGTCTAGGTCTCATAGGAAAAAATTACTGAGTAGGAAAGATACTCCCCCCCAACCCACAACAAACAATCTAGATTACTAGAAGATTAAAAAAAAATAATCTGCAAATCTATCAAATTTCTGCTTGCAAGAAAGGGGAACTAAAAGAGAACATGAAAGCTTCTGATAATGGTTGAAAACTCATGATTCAATGCCAAATCATCAAGTCTTATTTTGGGTCTCATTGTGCCCAGTTGTCTGCAGCTGGATGTAAAACCCTAGCCTAGAGCTATTTACACCATGATCAGGCTAGTAATTAGCAAAATGTTTAATATAATATAGAAGCAATTAGGAGGTGATAACATGCAATTAAGATGTGTTTTCAGATTAAAGATTTTATAGTGCTCTCTTTCTTGAAAAGATAAAGTGCCTATCTCAAAATGTCAAACTGCAGTGATTTAATCTGAATTATTTTCAATTAATATGCATGCATTCTTGCGAAGTGTTCACCGTTGTTATTGACATTGATAAATTAAGCTCATCCCAGCAGAATTTATCCTTGAGAAGCTCTATATTTCCTGAATGTCAGGTCTTTATTTCTATTTTTTTAAAAAAAAAAAATATGCCTACAAGCTGTGCACGATATAACTTGTAAGTCCCTAGATTCATTCCTTGGATTACAGTGATGTGTCAGTCTTGGTGGAACAATCATTTGAAAGGGCATTGTTATAAATAGTGTGTTAGAATATAATTGTTTGTCATGTCGTTTGTCCCCTTTAAATCCCTTTGAGTCCTGTTTAAGTAATTTAGACAGCGAGGTTGACAAGAGTCTTGAGAGTTCTCTTATAGAGTTGTCGGACCAATCTTGAGCCTCCTTTGTCTTTAGGGACCACCTCAATTGCAGAACAGGAAATACAAACAGCAAATATATTGTGAGTTGATTATGAGATTTTGAGCTAGGCTGCTGCTGCTACTTTTGGGGGGAAGGGAGAGAAGGAATATGCAAATTCCACTGATGTTAATTTACTCAACTCCTCCATAGAATTGTTGAAACAATAGGCACCCGGATGATGTTTGTTAATCGTCATTAAGGAACTGTTATCCCAAAGCACATTAAGATGCTTACAGCAGTTTGATGAAACATTATGGAGCTGTATTTGAAACTTTCCTGGCTAAACATTTTAAATAAACCTGGAATAATTTTGATAATAATAACAATAATAATATGACATTTTCTTGTAAAAACATAAATAAATCTGGCAGATGGAACCATTTTGGGAAAAAAAAGCTATTACCAATAAGAAGTGGACAAGGAAGAGGGAATTATAAAGTGGATGATCTAAAACCCTAATGGTTCATTTCAGCAAAGATTGGGTAATGGGAGATTTGAGAGAATTTTGGCATTGAGAAGATTTGAGAAAAATGTGGGCATTGTTTGAGAATAATAGGTCTTTAGAACTGCAGGCTACCATAAATTGATCAACAGTTTTCTTTCGATTCAGACTTTAAGGCTGGGCTTTTAAGATCCTCCTCCAGAGTTTTCAGAAAAGCTCCCAACTTCAAGATCCAAATAAGTTTCCTTAAAACAACAATAATACCAGCAACAAAAACCCAACCAGACTTCCAAATTTTTTCCCTCAAATTCTCCTTAATCTTACAGAATCATGGTTTCTTAATCACATAGTATTTGTATGAGGGTTATACCACTGTTAACCACATATTTTTTTCCAGGTGAACATAGTTAACAGGACTTCAGTCCCTGCCCCCGTTACCATTTTTAAAGCTAACTTCCAAAATGCTATTTGCTTTTCTTACAAAGAAGGTATTCCAGACCCTTAATCATTTTGGTTGTTCTCTTTTGCATCTTTCCCAGCAAACTGTCTCAAACCCACTTAAGCAGCTCTAGGACCAGCCGGTTAAGATACCTAGAAATCTGGTTTCTCTGTTATGATCTAAACATCACTCTACACAGTAATTGAAGTTTCTCCTTTTTCAGCATTATTATAGTATGCAAAATTCTCCTTTGCCTGCCTCCCTGATTTATTTTATCAACTGAAAAACACTCTGAGAATTTTGATAAAGTGAGCATTTGCATATCTGTAAGTCTAATTTACATTTGTAACCAGATATTTCATTCTATGGGGATTCTGTGTAGGAATATCTTTTAAAATTTAGTATATTCAGTTTTATACCCCTTCTATATAAAAAGAAAGAGTGCACCTTTTATTATGTTTTTTAAGACTGTATCCCATTGAGTTTTGCCACTATATATTTTCCCTCATAAGAAAGTACTTTTATTTTCACTATCTTAGCTCAACATCACATTTATATTGTATGTTTTTAGAATTTGTTATATGCCTTTTCCAAAACTTTTGTAAGTGCGTTAGTATATCCCTCCTCATTGATGGCATGCGTGCAATAGTACAATGACTTATAAGGTAATTGCTAGGCTAGATATCTTGGCTTACATAGAATAGCTGAACATGCCAACCAATATGCCCAAAACAACCAAATTTGGAGCTAAGTAGTCCTGTACTGAGAGCCAGTTTGGTGTAGTGTTAAGGCATCAGGCTAGTTGAGTTCTTGTCCCGCTTTAGGCCCAAAGACAACTGGGTAATCTTGGGCCAATCATATTATCTCAGCCAGTGGTGGGATTCAATTTTTTTAACAACCGGTTCTGTGGGCGTGGCTTAGTTGGGGGTGTGGCTTGGTGGTCATGTGACTGGGTGGTCATGGCTAGCTGGTCATGTGACTGGTGGGCGTGGCTATCTGCATAGGGACTACAGAGGGCTGAAAAAACTGATTTCAGACAGGTCCTCGCACTTTTGACCGGTCTTTGCACTTATGACTGGTCATCATTTATGCCCATTGTAGCATTCTTAACAACCGTGTCACTCATTTCACAACTACTTCTCTTCATCATGGTGACAAGATAGGGCAAAAACGTAAAATGTGAGGACAGTCGTAAGTTCGAGGACTGGTCAAATGTGCGAGGACCAGTCAGAAATAACTTTTTCAGCCCTCTGAGTAGTCCATATGCATAAAAGGATACAGCAATAGAGAGGGATGAAGGAAGGGAAGGGAAATTAGAGTAGGAGTGAAGGTAAGAGAGGGAGGAACAGAGGAAGAGAAAGAGAAAGGAAGAGGAAGTAGGGAGAAGAAGAAGAGGGGGAGGAAGAGAAAGTAAGAAGAAAAGAAAAGAAAAGAAAAGAGAGAGGTGGTAGGTTTGAGGAGAAAGATTGTACAATAAAAAAGATGAAAGGGAAGAAAGCCAACCCCAAACAAATATAAAGATATTAAGATAAAGAATGAATTGTTAAACTTTAAAGAATAAAAGAGAACAAATATGAATAAATAACAATAATTAGAAACACACATACAAACATACAATGTATTTTCTTTGAACAGAGTATTTGGCTGGTTCACAAATTTAAACAGTGTTTAGTCATTTCAATTAAATTTATAATTTCTATATTTCCTTTTTGCCATATTTATTCCTCATTTATTTTTGTAAAAAACCAATATTACCCTTCATCCTCATCTCTAATCTTAATCAAATTCAATTTTTTCCTTCTATTCTATATTATACCCCTTTCCATTGTCATCTATTTTTATATCCATCCTCACATTGGTTAATTATATAATATTACAGTTGTTTAATATAAATTCAACATTTTAATATAAATCAATTAGTGATATAACTACCTTTTTTGTATATCAATCAATATGAACATGAATATTCCAATTATTTCCATGTAATCCAATTTCTTACAAATCAATTAATTATATTTACCAATAATAATAAACCAAATAATTTCCCCCATATATTCCTCCAAACTACAACTTAACCATTTCTGCTTTCAACACAATATAGAATTAATAGTATCTCAATTATTACAATTCCCTAGTTAAATAGAGCTTTTTTTCTTTTGTGTTTTAAAATCTTGAACTCTCCTCTTTTTCCCTAAATTTCCCATTGTTTGCACCTACCTTTTTTGGTGAGGAAAAAGAAAAGAAATCTGCCTGCCTAATTTTCCAACGTTGCAGCAACAGCAAAGCCAACAGCCTGCTTTACTTTCAGTTTCGTTTTTCAGCATAGCTAGGGGAAAAAAAATCTGCTCCAGCAAGCAGCAGAGCCCTGAGCAAAACAGCTGAGAGCAAATCAGCTGAGAGTCGGGAGCCGATCTAATCAAGGGCTAATTAGCCTATGCTGAAGCTCTGTGGGCCAATAAAATTACAAAAAAACACCGAACCGTTTGTTAAATTGCTGGCTCACCCACCCCTCGCCCACCACTATTTATTGGCAATAAATAGTGGTGTGGAGGGGTGGGGCAAGGGGCGGGGCGAGCCAGCAATTTAACAAACGGTTTGGCTGAACCCCCTAGAACTGGCAGAATCCAACCACTGATCTCAGCCCTAAAAACCTTGCCAAAAACACTGCAGGGGCTTGTTTAGGAAGTTTCTGAGAAATGGACATGACTGAACAGAAGAAAAAAAATCTGCTCAATAGCTTTCTAATAACTTCCTGTTTGACTTAAATGTTTGCCGATTCTGGTCATGAGCTTTCAAATGGTTTCTCCTCTTTTGGAGAGCAACGGCTGACACTGAACTAGCAAGATTCTGCTTTCCAAAGGTTTAGACCAAAGATATCCCTTGAGGCAGGGCAGATATGTTTCACACAGAGTCTTCTCTGACAAGCTCAGCTGGAAAAAAAAAATGACCAGGCTGATAAAAATCTAGGATGGTCTGAGTAGTAATTTATAGTAAAATAAGTTTCAAATGCAAGTTCTAGTTATGACAATCAATATCTAAATTTCTTAAATATTCTTGTATATTTTTCTCCCATTCATGGTATATAATGTATGCTATATAGCTGTGTTGGTGAACCTATGGCACACATGCTGGAAGTGGCACACAGAACCATTTTTCCAGTCACACGAGCCGTCACCAAGCTCACCTGAAACTGTGCATGTGCGAGCCTCTGGTGTGCATATGCACAATTCAGGGGACGCAGCTGGTTTTCGGAGCTCTCCTGCGCATGTGCACATGTTTGTGCATGCATGTGAGATTGTGCGTGCATGCACAGACAGCGTTTGTGTGCATGTATTGCATGAAAGCTGTGTGCATGTGCATATGGTGAGATTGTGTGTGCAGCATGTGCTAGTGCACATGCGCAAAAGCTGTGCGCATGCACAGGTGGTGTGGTTGCATGCGCAGCACGAGAGGAGCCATGTGTTACCACGGATGGCATGTGAATGCACACAGGGCGCAAAGCGTGTTCCTGTTCGGCACTTGGTAAGTAAAAGGTTCGCCATCACTGCTATATAGTGTATCCATATATCACAATGTTCTTGTCTTCTTCCCACTAACGTTTAAGTATTCCTTATACAGAATATTCAATGTGGTTCTAGATAAGACACTGTCACTAATCTCACTCAGTTTGAGTTTGTTCCTGCAGACCTTCATATACTGTGTGGCAGCCAAATGTCTGTAGCAATGAAGAGAAAGTGGTTTCCAAGAACCTAGGAGACTGATTCTAGCTCATGTGGACATAAATACAAGCAGGGCTGTATTTTTGAACACTTTGCTACTATGAACAACCACACTTAATCTATGAGTTATTCCACTAGCAGATATCATTAAAAATAATTAACCATGCTCACAAGAAACTAGGAAGCCAGCAGCCATCTCAGACAGCTTAAAATTGGAAGAAACCTCAGGAATAATAATCTTCTCTGTGTCAGGTTTCACATCAGGTCTTGGCAGCAAATTACAGCTCTCCATGAACTTAATCCCTTGTTCAGCATTTGGCTTGGCACAAGTCTCTCAAACATTTGTCTGCTATATTAGAGTTTTTATTGCAGAATTAAGTTTTAAAGACAACAATTTATTGCCCATTGCAATAGAAAGAAACCAAATTTTCTATCTATCTATCTATCTATCTATCTATCTATCTATCTATCTATCTATCTATCTATCTACCTACCTACCTACCTACCTACCTACCTACCTATCATCTCATCTCCTCCAGTATTTAAACACTAGACTTTTACAAGATGTCCATTGAGTTTACAGATACTTGGGAGGTGGTTGAGTTATGTTTACTGGTTTGTTGTCTAGCCTGAAAACTATTTGTTTCAGGCCTACTAATCACATCTTTTATACTCAGTGAATATAAAAGGAACAAATTACTAAAATTACTAATTTTAATTACTAAAATCAGAGATTTTAAATACCTTGATTTTTCTAATATAGAAAATTAAAATATTTTTAAAAATTGTGGTAAGATAAAAAATGTAAGTTATTATCCATTTATGTATAGTTTTATCTGTACAGTAGATACTTGATTAAAAAATTACAAGGATAAATGCAGGAAACAGCACTTTATGAAAAATGCTTTCAAACATTTTGCTCAACTAACGTCAAAATCAAAGAAAAAGTAATAGAATAAAAATGAATGATGGATATAAACATAAACAAAAAATAAGGATCACCGTCATCACATCATTTAAATTTGGCAACTTTAAAATATGTGGACTTCAACCCAGAATTCCTTAGCCAGTCACAGACAATTCTATGAATTAAAAGTCCACACATCTTAAAGTTACAAAATTTAAGAAACATTGTCATAGAAGAAGAATGTGCATATCTTTCATATAGAAGTAATGAAAAAAGTTATATTTTACTATTTCATACATATTAGAACAAGAATAGAATAAAAATCACAACCTTAATCCACATAATCCACAAAAAATCATAATTTTCATTTACTTGAAAATTAGCAGATAATTCAGGAGTTACATATAAATATAAATTATATTTGAATAGAGCTTTGTAATGCTACATTTTTTAAAAAAAACTTCTGACATTGGGAATTCATTAGAAGACTAACTAAAATGGGATACGTTTCTGAGAAAGTGCAATTGAACCTCTGCATTATAGAATGAATGTTTATATAAGTTCAATAAATTATTATAGAGCTGTATTATAATCACTCTTAAAACCATATTGGTTCCTGGAAGGATTATTCTTTATTAAATGTATAATTGCCTTTTTTCAGCAAGCTCTGTTTTGGAATTTGACAGGGTCTCTGTAAAGGGGGAAGTGGGAAGATAAATAAAAAATATTGGACCAATGGCACAGTATCTAATTCCAAATAAAACAAATTTTGCACGACAATTTTTACTTACTGGTTTATATTCCAGTGATATTAACACTATATAGTTGTCCATTCATTTTCTTTCATATAATGCAACAGGTTCTATCAAATTATGTTCAGATTTTTCAAATCCTATTTCTTCTGTTCCATGTGATTGTATCATTGTGATTGTTTCATCCATAAATGCCCATAAACTTTTCCAGATTCTGTAAGAAAACTATATACATTCTTCTCTGCATTTTCACTTGCAATATCTTTAAATTTATAAAAGCTGCTATTCTTGATTAAAAAGTTTCAAGGCAGAAACTGAAAAACAATCTTTATTTTGGTTTCCAAGAACTAGTATTTAGAAGATGTAGATTGCAGCACCTAACACGTATTATCTGTTCTCCCAAAGATGAGCAATTTCAAATGTTATTAGCATTTAGATTGGAGATCACTATGCCAGGTAATGATTAATGCCAAAATTAATAAGAAGCCTATTCCTTTGTATTATCCAAAAAATAAACTTCTGGTCATTCTTTTCAAATAATTGAGACATTAGTTGAGAAAGATCCATGTTACAATTCCAAGGAAAGAGGGAAGGAAGGAAGCTGGGCTGCCCCAGAAAATGTCAAAAGCCACACAATACAGGAATAATATGAGAATGATACCAATAGTAGACACATTGAGAAATTAACAATATTTATTTGTGATTTACAAATGAAAGAATGACTTTTCAGCTCATAATTTGAAATAGCTAAACTGTGGTTTGGAATTATATGATTAGTTATTATCCCTATTACCTAATAGTGTTTACTCTATCCAGAAAGCTTTCAGTCGATTTTTCTTAAATTCATGCTTCCTTAACATCAGTCTTAGCTTTGTCCTACACAACAAACAGAGCAGCAGTTTCTTTCTGTCCTTTTAATTGCTTCTCGGTTCCAAGACAATTAAGTTCCCAGCTTTGTTGCTGATGTATCCTCTTCTCAGATCTTTGCCAGAAACATTCAGATATTTTTGTGTAACACAAGGATGAAGATTTATTGCCATTTTACCACACACAATCCAGCCAGCTCAGCATTGATTGATTGATCCATCGTTCCATTGATCCATCATTCCATTGATCCATTGATCCATCGTTCCATTGATCCATTGATCCATCAATCCAACCATTGATCTATCCATTGATCTATCCATCCATCCATCCATCCATCCATCCATCCATCCATCCATCCTCCATTCTAACCTCTAGCTAGTTTTGTTCAACCTGGAAAGTTTACATCTCCTTGTTCTTTTTTTTATAAGTGCCTGAATTGTTCCTTTGATGTTAACTATCCTTCCATCTTACTCTTTTTAGCAACCATCCTGATCTTTCCTTATTGAAAATCCTACTCGGAAGATTGAATTAATCACATAATTTGCTCCTTCCATCTGCCAATTTGATGACTCCTTGACAAATACAAATTTGCTTTCTTATATCCTAGTTCATTTTAAAGAATCATTTGGAAGCATCTCTTTAAGAGCAACCACAGCATCCAAACGGACCTAGGTCTACTAAAGGTTGTTGAGAGTGTGATTGCATGACAGCTTCCCCAGCACCTGGATGAAACAGTATATCTGGATCCGTTCCAGTCGGGCTTCAGGCCTGGATACAGCATGGAAACGGCATTGGTCATGTTGGTTGATGATCTCTGGAGGGCTCGGGACAGGGGTTGTTCTTCTGTCCTGGTCCTGTTAGATCTCTCAGTGGTTTTTGATATACTATCGACCATGGTATCATGCTGCACCAATTGGAAGAGTTGGCGCTGGGAGGCACTGTGATGCAGTGGTTCTCCTCCTTTCTCTCCGACCGATCACAGTCTTTGTTGGTAGGGGGGCAGAGGTCGACCCCGAGGCGCCTTATATGTGGGGTGCCGCAAGGGTTGGTCCTCTCACCCCTTCTGTTCAACATTTATGTGAAGCCACTGGGTGAGATCATCTGTGGTTTCGGGTGAAGTATCATCAGTATGCTGATGACACTCAGCTGTACATCTCCACCCCGGACCACCCCAACAATGCCCTTGAAGTGATGTGCCAGTGCCTGGAGGCTGTGCGGATCTGGATGGGGAGAAACAGACTCAGGCTCAACCCATCCAAGACCGAGTGGCTGTGGTTTCTGGCATCCTGATATATCAGTTGGAGCCATCACTGACTATTGGGAGCAAGTCGTTGGCCCCCACAGAGAGGGCTCGCAACTTGGGTGTCCTCCTGGATTCACGGCTGTCTTTAGAAGAACATTTGACCAGAAGGACTTTTCATCAGGTTCATCTGATCCACCAGTTGCATCCCTTTCTAGATCGGGACTCCTTACGCACGGTCACTCATGCCCTTGTCACTTCCCGCCTGGATTATTGTAATGCTCTCTACATGGGGCTCCCCTTGAGGAGCATCCGGAGGCTCCAACTGGTGTAGAGTGTGGCTGCGCGGGTGGTTATGGGAGCGACGTGGCATTCCCATGTAACACCTCTTCTGCACTGGCTGTACTGGCTCCCGGTGGTCTTCCGGGTGTGCTTCAAGGTTTTGTTCACCACCTTTAGAGCGCTCCATGGCTTAGGACCTGCTTATTTACAGGACCGCCTTCTCCCACCGGCCAGTATGCTCTCATAGAGAGGGGCTCCTCCGGGTGCTGTCGGCCAAACAGTGTCGACTGGTGGCCCCTAGGGGGAGACCCTTCTCTGTGGGAGCACCTGCTATCTAGAACGAGTTTCCCCCGGAGATACGGAGGATCCCAGGTCTACGTACCTTTCGCTGTGCTTTCCAGACTTTCCTATTTCAACAGGCCGGCCTGGCCTAACCTTTTCTTTTCCCTTTTTAATTCAAACGATGAATTTTAAATTTGTTTTAAAAACATTAGGGTTGTTTAAATTGTCACAGGCAAAATTATTTAATCAGATTTTATACTGTTTTTAAATTTTGTAATTTATGTGTTTTATCTGGCTGTTCACCGCCCTGAATCCTGCAGGAGTAGGGCGGTATATAAATCTAATAAAATAAAAATAAATAAAAATAAAATAAAAAGTGAAAAAATAAGTTTCTGTTCTTTGAATTCATTGTGACTCAACACAGAAGTCATTCTGAACATCTTACATGCATTATTATTGTGCATTATTATTATTATTACAACATCATTACTGTGATGTCCCGTTGCCTGGAGGCCATGCGGATCTGGATGGGGAGAAACAAGCTCAGACTCAACCCCTCCAAGACCGAGTGGCTGTGGCTTCCGGCGTCCCGGTATAGTCAGCTGGTACCATCACTGACAATAGGGGATGAGATCTTGCTCCCCACAGAGAGGGCCCGCAACTTGGGTGTCCTCCTGGATTCACGGTTATCTTTAGAAGATCATTTGACGGCCGTGGCCAGGGGTGCCTTTTATCAGGTTCGCCTGATCCACCAGTTGCGTCCCTTTCTGGATCGGGACGCTTTGCGCACGGTCACTCATGCCCTAGTTACTTCCCGTATGGACTACTGTAATGCTCTCTACATGGGGCTCCCCTTGAAAAGCACCTGGAGGCTCCAACTGGTCCAGAACGTAGCCGCACGGGTGATTATGGGTGCAGCTCGTTACGCCCATGTAACACCTCTCCTACGCGAGCTGGGTACCTACGAGACCGTCTTTTGCCACCAATAGCCTCCCACCGACCAGTTCGTTCTCACAGGGAGGGACTACTCAGGGTACCGTCAGTCAAATTATGTCGACTGGCGACTCCCAGGGGGAGGGCCTTCTCTGTGGGGGCTCCAACCCTTTGGAATGAACTGCCCCCGGAGATACGGAATATCCCTGATCTCCGTGCTTTCCGCCGTGCCCTCAAGACCCTGATGTTCCAACAGGCAGGGCTAAACATACAAACATGTGAATGATTTTTTAAATGTTATCTAATTCTGGCTTTTATTTAATTGACCAAACTAAGTAATAATTTTAATTAGCAATTTTATGATGTTTGTGTGTCTATATTTTTCTTGACTGTACACCGCCTTGAGTCCTACGGGAGAAAGGCGGTATAGAAATATAATAAATAAATAAATAAATAAATAAATAAATAAATAAATAAATAAATAAATTATTACGTTACATGTATAATCTAATATGCTTTGTCTTTAGCCTACCGAACTGGAGACCAAATAATAACAATGATGAATAAAAAAAAAGCCAGACTTATGCCAGACACTCTTCTTGTAACTTTGGTTGTTAAATCAGTTAATTATGCATCAGTAATCTTCTAGTCTTATTAATGCATCCATATCATAGGTGTTACTTTGACATGACAAGCTAAAACTCATTGGTATGTTTGTAACTTCAGGATGAACAAGTATGCAAAGGATATTTAAGCAGCCGGGAAACAGATTTTGAACAATCACCTCTGAACCTGCATGTTGGTTTAAAATACACACTACGCCACTAACCAGACACAGGTGTACATTAAAGAAGCGGGTGAATAGTAATTGACGATATGATGGTTGTTAATTGTCTTCACTGTATTTATCCCAAGCTGCACTTATACATCTGTTGTATATTTAGATGTTTGTTACCAGTAGTTTTTCTGATATCCACACAGTGGAAGATCTATATCTAAAAGACAATTTCAAAAAAGAGAAAATGCTATCAGGAGACTTTAAAATGATAGGGCAAAGAAACAGCCTTCTTCTACATCTTGGAAATAAATGGGCCTATTTTATTTGATGGGATTTGTAATGCATTTCCCCATATTATGGTGTAAATGCTAAATGCCTGATCACCATTTTCAGGCTGTAATTGTTCAGCTAAACTACTATAGACTGAAGTATGTTAGTGGGCAGATACTTTGATGTTTCCCTTTCCATTAAGAGGTACTTCTCTCAGCTGTTGGTTTATTGCTCTAATAAAATAGTTTCATACTTCAGATTAAAATAATGTCTAGCCTGCCACTGTCAATGGAGATTTATGTGTGGGAGTACCATAACACTGTCTCCATGCATGCATGGAGAATAGATGTGGTAATTAGTCATGTCATTCATTTATGCATGCAATGTCGATATATAAGGTGCAAAAAACAGTAAGGCATTGCAATGCAATAGTGTCCTGAATTCTAAATGTTGTCAAACAGTGGGAGAGAAAAAGTGATTATTAACCATTAAATTTTGCTCCTCTTTTTGTTCAAGATGACTGTATTGATTTGTTTTATGCATTTCATCTGTCTTTTTCCAGAGTTCCTGAGAAGGTAACCATCTAAATTCATAAATATATTATTTTAATTTTTTTTAAAAAAAGAAAAACAAATTAACATTAATAAAATTAGTCTGTATGATTATATTTTGTGGACAAGGGCAGTCAGATTCGAAATCATGTATGCATATGCATTAAACATATAACCTATCTTTCCATGATCTTGTTCAAAGTAGCAAAGAGTAGTCCCATGATACTTCCTAGTGTGAAATGTCCACCCAGCAATTGGTCTCTTCAGTTTGGTAGGAGTAAAATTCAGCTGGCATAAATATATTCTAATCTGCTCAGAGTCATCTTGAATTGTGAGATGGGTGGCAGATAAATTTAATAATAATAAAATGGCAAATCCAGTCTGAACAGATGCTGACTGTGTGATGAACCATAATAATAATGCATACAATTCAGTTTATTCACTTTAATTCAGTGGTGGTATTCATCCGGTTCTAATAGGCTCGGGCGAACTGGTAGCGGCAGCTGCGGGAGGCTCCCCCCACCCACCCGGATGTCATCACATCCCATTTTTGACTTTGCACATGCATGAAAGGCCCTGCGCATGTACTCACATTTGCGAACCAGTAGCAAAGGTAGGTGAATACCATCCGTACTTTGATTAGATAGCTCTTGGGGTCAGATCCAGTGGTGGGTTGCTCCCAGTTCGCACCGGTTTGTAAGAACTGGTAGTAAAAATTTGTAGTAATTCGCAAAACCGGTAATAACATTGGCTGGCCATGCCCCCAAACTGATCCCCAGCCCGGTACTGCTCGTTTACCCCGCCCACCTCATCAGAGGCTTTTTTTTTTAACTTTTAAAAGCATTTTTTCTACAACCTCTTCACCGAAAAAATGCTTTTAAAAGTAAAAAAAAAAAAAAAGCCTCTGATGATCAGCTGGGATTGTCAGACGCTTTTAAAAGCATTTTTTTATACAACCTCTTCGGCCAACGAGGTTGTAGGGAAAAAAATGCCTTTAAAAGCCTCTGGCGATCCCAGCTGAGTTGCCTGATTGTCAGAGGCTTTTAAAAGCATTTTTTTCTGCAACCTCTTAAGGTTGTAGAAAAAATGCTTTTAAAGGTAAAAAAAAAAAAAAGTTGGCCATGCCCACCCAGTCACATTACCCCCCACCAAGCCACGCCCACAAAATAAGCCAAGCCCACAGAACCAATAGTAAAAAAATTTAGAACTCACCCCTGGTCAGATCTCCTTCAAAAGTGGACAAATGTAGCAATAAAATGAAACATGGCATTTTACCTTCTACATGCTAATAGGTGGGTGGGAACAGGGGTGGGTTCTACTTACCTTTACTAGCGGTTTGCAATGGTATCAAACCGGTTGACACATTACAAAAAGACATTTTAATATGCAATCTACATGCCAATTACTGCAATATTTAGATAAAAGCACATGTCACATTTGAGGGAAGCTTGGGAAGAGCCCACCTATATGCCTTTTCAGACTCTAATCCAGTTGCTCATTGTGGATGTGTAAGGAACCTGTTCCCTATATTTCATTGGAATATTATAAATAATTCCTGCAATGCTGATACTAAACAGTTTTGTTTAAATTCAACATGCATACATGAAAAATGAATTACGGGTTCTCCATTTATCACTCATCATATCAATGTTGTAACTATATCAATAAATAATAATAATAATAATAATAATAATAATAATAATAATAATTAAGACAATTCTTGCCTTTTCCTTCTTGTGTGTTTGTTTTAGCATCTAGTGAGAACATTGATGAGAATGTTGAACATTGAGGAGCAGATATATATTTCATATATACTAACCACTACATGAATTGAAACTCAGAATTCACATCTCTATTATTTTTCCTCAAAACACTTATATTCAATACTTATATGATCCCTATGAAGCTGCTACGTGTATTGCCATGTTCTGTATCCTTTTTATCTATTGTTTTTATCTGTTCTATCCTACCCAGAATCACTGTGTGAGGTGGACAGCTATATAAATCAATCAAACAAACAAACGAGTGGATCATTTTTGAGGGAGAGTAAAAAAATGCTTCATAGGAATTTTTTGGGGGAAGGGGGGAATATATATGAAAAGAGATTTCAAAAATACTTTAATGTTTTAACTTTTAAATTTAATAATAAATGCCAATTTTGGTTTGAACTAAATTAATTAAATCCTGGCAAATAGATGGGGATGAAATGGCGATAGTGACAGATTTTATTTTCCTGGGCTCCAAGATCACCGCAGATGGGGACTGCAGCCAAGAAATTAAACGATGCTTGATCCTGGAGAGGAAAGCTATGGCAAATCTAGACAACATTCTAAAAAGCAGAGACATCATCCTGCCAACAAAAGTGTGTATAGTCGAGGCTATGGTTTTCCCAGTTGCAATGTATGGTTGTGAAAGTTGGACAATAAGAAAGGCTGAGAGCCAAAGAATTGAGGCCTTTGAACTATGGTGCTGAAGAAGACTCCTGAGAGTCCCTTGGATTGCAAGGCGATCAAAGCGATCAGTCCTAGAGGAGATCAACCCTGACTGCTCTTTAGAAGGCCAGGTCCTGAAGATGAAACTCAAATACTTTGGCCACCTAATGAGAAGGAAGAACTCACTGGAGAAGAACCTAATGCTGGGAAAGATTGAGGGCAAAAGAAGAAAGGGACGACAAAGAATGAGGTGGCTTGATGGAGTCACTGAAGCAGTAGGCGTGAGCTTAAATGGACTCCAGAGATGTGGTAGAGGACCCACAACTTCTGAAGGCAAGCTGTTCCATTGGTTGATTGTTCTCACTGTCAGAAAGTTCCTCCTTATTTCGAGGTTGAATCTTTCCTTGGTCAGTTTCCATCTATTATTCCTTGTCTGGCCTTCAGGTGCCTGGAAAATAGCTTGACCCCCTCCTCTCTGTGGCAGCCCCTCAAGTATTGGAAGATGGCTATCATGTCTCCCCTGGTCCTTCTCTTCACTAGACTAGCCATGCCCAGTTCATGTAACCATTCTTCATATGTTTTAGTCTCCAGTCCCCTAATCATCCTGGTTGTTTTCCTCTGCACTTTTTCTAGAGTTTCAACATTTTTTTTATAGTGTGGTGACCAAAACTGGATGCAGTACTCTAGGTGTGGTCTTACTAGGGCTTTATAGAGTGATATTAGTACCTCACTTGGTCTTGATTGTATCTCTTTGTTAATGCAAGTTAGGATTGCGCTGCCTTTTTTAGCTGCCGCTGCACACTGCTGGCTCACATTTAGCTAATTGTCCACTAAGACTCCAAGATCTCTCTCACAGTCACTGCTATTAAGCCTGGTTTCTCTCAGTTTATATGTGTACTTTTGGTTTTTCTTACCTAAGTGTAAGACTTTATTTTTCTCTACATTGAATTTCATTTTGTTAGATAGGGCCCAGTCTGTTTGCTTACTATGCATTGAAATTCAGTTCCATCTACATTGTGAGCTAATATGATGCAAGGGTTAAAAGCACTGGATGGGGAGACCCAATGCATGTCCATTCTCAAATATTGAAGCTTTTGGGGTACCTTTAAGACAGACAAGCCAGTTTCCTTCCAGGTTTGTGGTTGAGGGGGGAAGAAGGGGTGCACAGCAAGGTGTTGAACTCCTGGGAAAAAGGCAAGATATTCATATAATAAAACAAATAAAATAAATTTCAAAGTAACAGAGAAATAACATAATAATGCTGCAAGAGTGGCATGAGAGGTATATAAATATAATTTAGTAGGGGCACTAGAGATTTTATGAAATAAAAAAGTTAACCTAACAGTTCTAGGTTGTTGTTGTTGTTTTTTTTAAACTTTTTGGACTATAAAAGAAAGAGCCTGACTGAATTAATATATTTCAAGAAACACAACTTAGAATTGAGGTTTGTCTTACCAATACACAACCAAATGTATATCCTTTATTGTATGTTGATATAAGAGCAAATATTAGCACTGCATAGAAATGCCTTCTGTCCTGTATAGTAATCTGCTCATTCTTTAGAGACGCCTAATGAAAGTGTGGTTGCTGTGGTAATTGTTATATTATGTTCAGAAAAGTGCCAAGCTTATAATTACTTGCAAAGTGACTTCACAGTTCAACTTTAATATACACAGTAGAACTGTGGGATAGTAAAAGACAAAGAAAACTAGATAAACAAGTCTATTTAGTGGTAGTTTCTTTATTAAATTAAACTTTTAATACTATCACTGTGTTTACAGTACATTAACTAGTCACAATTTTTAATGCCTGCCATTTGTTCTTTTTTTAAAAAAAAAAATCTAAGGCACTAAGGATAAATTCTTAAAGAATGTTCTCCCAGGTATGTGTAGAATATTAATTAGGACTGTCTATTTCTGTTGGATAATAACAATGTCCAAGAAGTGAATAGAATCTGTGACCTGTGAAAGAACTATTCATATGCTTTAGACTGCCTTGGGACATTATTTAACAAGAGAACATGGAAACTTTTCACAGTCATCCCAAACTTTTCAACTGCATGTTTCATGGTTTGCTTGTTGTGTCTGAAGGCACACACACACATTCTCTTCCCTCCTATCCCTACCCCCAAAGCCTGCTCTGTTCTTGGGAAGGAATCTACACTTCTACTCATTTCAACAAAAGTTCTAATGCCTTTAATGATTATTTTTGCTACGATCAATATGGATCTTTGAATGGAACACGGATAACAGCACGAACTGACTGCCCTTCATCTTAATCTTAGCTGTATCATTCAAAATAGAAAGACAAGATTTTCTTTAAAAAAAAAATAATAACTCTTCAAATTTATATAAGATAACCAGATTTCAACATAGTTTGGATTAATAGATTCTTGGAAGTTGGGGAGGGTTGTTTTTTTTTTTTTTTACACATACTGCTTGATTTCAAGCTGAGTAATTTTTCAATGGAACAGTACAGAAAAAATATGCTGGAAAGAATGTTATATTATTAAAAATATTTCTCAAGGATATGGGAAGAACATTTTTCCAATTTGTCTTGGAAATGTCAGTCAGAAACCTATCATGGAGTTCCAAAACATGTACACTACTATTTGGATCTTGTTTTCCTATGTTTATACTAAATTTGGATTATATCACTAACCTTGTAATCTAATGTCAATCCAGTGTCCATTTTCTGTGGAAAAAGCAAAATGCACATTTTGGATATGATTAGCAAAAGAATGTCTAAACACAAGAGTTGAAGAAGATGAATTCCTCCTGCCTGGTCTGGAAAAATGCTGGACAACTGACAACTCTGTCAAGGATTCTCAGTCTTTTCAGGCATGGAATTCTATTGGGTCATCTTGCATGATGATACAGGGAATACATACACCTACACACCACCCACACCCATACACGCTTACAATATTATAAAATCTTGCAATATTTCAGTGAAAATGAGAGGCAAGATTTCAAGTGAGGTTGCAAAAGGATGGGGGTTTTCTTTTCTTTTTTTCAAGGCTTATTGGGTTTGTATTTTTAAACATACATCAACATCAATACATGAACAGTGTGGCCTCTGGGTATGGTTCATATTAATACAAATAACAACAGTCAATTATTACATTAATTAAACTTATATAATCCTAATATTAATGTACTTGATTTAAAGTAGTTATACAATATTTCACTGTTCCATTCTAATGCCAATGATCTTGAACATTCATAGTAATACCATCTTTCAACCTCTCAACTTTCCATCTAATTATTACTTATTTTCAATTTATATAGAAATTATAACTACTAATATTCCCCCTAGTTCTTGTTTCTACCTTTATTCTGGCTTCTTATGTTAACACATAGTCCTTCACATAAAGGTGTATATTCTTATTTCTACCTATTATTTCTAGTTTTTAATCAGGCCATCATTATATTAGAAAAAAGAAGAAAGAAAAAAAAAGGGGGGGGGAATAGCTCTATTCTATCCGTCATCCCTTGCCCATTTGGCTTTCCTCCTCTTTTGGATCTTTGTCTCTGTCAACATCTGTAACTTCATTATTCCATTTAAATATTTCTCCTATCTCTATCCTCCGAAGCTGCCATATCTCTAGAGTATCCACCCATACTCATATCTTCCTTTCAAAAACATTTTCCAGATTAGCCAATTCCAATTCCATGTTTAAATTTCTCAAAAAGTTTTTCTCATCCTCCTGTTTTATTTGGTGATTTGTCTGTTCTATCTTTTCCTCCATTATTTCTGCTGCCTCTTCTTTTTCCTGGACTCTTTGATCTTCATTCATTGCCAGTTGTATCATATTTTCTGCTTTGTCACTTATGTCTTGGATTAAGTCTTTATTTCTCTTTAGTTCTTTGTCATGGTATTCCTGGTGCTTTGAAACATCCACACCATTTCTCTTGAAATCACACACATTTCTCCCTGAAAAGGCATCTTGTTTTAGTTTAATAAGTCCACTTTTAGTCAGGGCCACAAACAATATATTCAGTTCCAGTTTTGCTCATCAAAGAGTTCAATAATCATAGCTCTTTACATCTCAGGGTTATTAATCAATTCCATTTCAATAGTCCAGACAGTCTCCATACAACAAAAGTCACTTTACTTTACTAAAAAGTCTTTCTTATCACAATAGCAAAGTAATTAATTATAGGATGGTTAGTATCACCACAATCCTTCAAAAAGATGTTGCTTATTTCTTCTGTTAAAATCTTCCTAGATTTGTAGTATATTCCATTCACCAGTAGATGGCAATATCAACAGGGGTTTCAGCATTGTTTCAAACATGATAAATTAAAATCCAAAATTAATTCAGTTTATAGAGACAAAATTAAATACTCTAGTCAATTCAGGTACATAGTTCCAGCATATTTTAATGCCTATCCATAACAATGCATACCCAGTTTAGAATCCAATTTTCTTTGATTAAAAGATAAAGATCTTTTAATCAAAGAAAATTGGATTCTAAACTGGGTATGCATTGTTATGGATAGGCATTTTCTCTCCTCAGTTCCCTTCATTTGGGTCTAGGATTTTTCTCTCTATGGTTATTCACCACTTTAAAAAAGGTAATTCTAAGAGTCTCTTTTCTTCTCTGCATTTTCTTCTTTTTTCCTTTAAGTTTAGGGTCTAAATGCAAAAAAAGGAGGAATCTTCTCACCCAGCTCCAATCATTGTTCACTAACTCCACTCCAGCACTAGTCATAGGTGTTCCTTGGCTGTCCCAGCTTGATGCCAGCCATATTTAGGCTGCCTCTTCTCCTCGTTGTGGCAGAGAGGGAAAGAAGAACCCCGGTCAGGCAGGAGAGTTGCAACACTCCATGAGCATGCAGGGCACCCTTCTTCACTCTGCCTCCCCACAGGGAGGCTTTGGCTCCTCTCATAGCCCACCAATGGGAAGAATTCAGCACGGGAGCACGGAGAACCCAATCCTAGTGTCTGATCTCACCACGATGTCAACCGGAAGTCAAGGATGGGGGTTTTCCATGGGGAAATACATCTCTATTACATTGTTATTTCTTAGTATAAATGTCATCTGATTATAGCATACAAAAGTTAATGATAAGGAACAATACATTGTTGAACTAGGTTGTTGGGATGATTTTGTGGAATAGTCATAATGGAGATGAGATAAGGAATTAAGAAATGTTACCCTTGTTCCAACGCACACACATGACATGACACCACACAACATAAACACACACACAGCGATACACAGTGGTTCTAGAATTATCATCCTTGTCAAAATGGGATTTTTTTTCTTTTGGCTTTTTTATTTCTTTATTTCCACTCATTCATGATTTCAGAGGATGATTTTAAAACCATAACTGGATAACGTTCAGTGTTCACCAGTAGCATAGGATAAAACAGTTTTCTGGGCAAGTGCATCTACTATTAATAATTCTTGCAGAGGAACTTCCAAGTATTCACTGAATTTTTAGAAAAGGATAATATGCCGATTTCACACTTGAAAAGCTGATACAGAAAGTTAACTTTTGAATATATTTCTGAAGATGCAACATACAAAAATCAGCATTAGGATCTACATAAAAACCATGATAATATTTGAAGAACTTCATTTGGAAATCCATAAGTGGTTAACATTGTTCCATTGATGTGAAATGCTTCATTGTCTAAGGAAATGAAAGGGCGCACATTGGAACCTGAACTGAGATGACATGAGATCTAGTGTCATGTAGTGTTTAAAATGTCAAATTAAAGGCATGTTGAAATTTTCATTCAGCTGTACATTCAATGAATAACTTTGATCCTTCAGCCTAACATATTTGTAAAAATAAAATGGGGCAGCTGAAATTCTGCTTTGCGCTTCTGGAGGAATGTGGAGAAATATAATAAATAAAACATAAAATATCTGTAGCAGAGATTTCCAAGCATGGGTGTTTCGTTATTACATCTTATACAGCCTGAGTGATTAAAATGCATACTTTCTCACATGGAAGTTACTATTCAGAAAATAAATGATACTCTGACACTTCCATAGTTTTTGTATTCACATTTTCTCTCCTTCATCTAAGCTATGAAGCCCTTTGAAGCCCTTTCATTTCTTTCTTATAATCATCCTTCTTTATTCTTCTCCCTGTCCCTATTTTTTTTTTAAGTCACTTAACTTATACAAAGAAATAAAGGATATACACTTTACATTTCTTCAAAAGAGAAAGATATGATAATACTTGTTATACCAATCTGGTTTGTTTTGGATTGCCTTGAGAACACAAATTAAGGACCATGCATCCAACAATATTAATTTGAAAAAGATTACAAAATTGCTATGTGAGATAGAAAAGATTGAAGTCACTATTAATTCCCGCATCTTCTAACAATTTAACCATTTGTTTAAAAATAAATTTATATCAAACCAAATAATTGATTCCAGGCAAGTCCATGTGGTCATTTCTTCCTTCACCATGCTTTCCAAATATATAATATGCACAGAATATTTGATATTAATTGGATTTTGAACACATGCAGCCTTTAGTTCTCAGCGATAATTCCTCGGCTGCAAATGATGTGATTAAGGAAACGCTGCAAACTAAATACAACAATATCAGTTCAAATTCTTCACACGAGGATTTCTTTCTTCAAATACATCTTTAAATACTCTCAGGAGACATTCCGTGGAGAGAAAAAAACAACCTCACAATTTGCTTGATTGAAGCAATCGAGTACATGGGATTAAATTCTGCAAATAAGGAATCAAAGAAAATTGAGCTTTCCATCTATGTTTGGATATTTGCTATGATGCTACAGATTTTTATGATATTACTTTTCATAATGCCTGTAAACTTGTAAGGGCATAAAAAGTATACCAGATTGATGTTGGCCAATCAGAGATGGCCAACAATTTGCAAAGATTAATCCACACCATCCAAAGTAATGCTGCTAGAAGAAAATTGCAAACTGACTGCTTTTATACGAGATAGATCATGGAATTTTTCCAAGACGCATTCTAGTACACTTAATATTTTCTTCTCTCAAATTTGATAACAATTATTGGTGTAGTCAGGAACATCCACCTTTTCCAATTTGGTACCCTTTTGATACATTTAGAGAAGACTGCTGACCCAGTTATGGCAGATTTTAAGAAGAAGGAAAATTCTTCAGAATCAATTCCAGTATTTTGGGGAAACTGCTAGAATTTCTATCCTGGGATTTTCCTTCACAAACATTGTTAGGCTGGTTTCTTTTCTACATCTACTATTACCTTTAGGTGAAGATAACCAGTGCATCTGCAAAGCTTTATGTAATCTTGCATTTCTATGTATCTTTCTTATCCCTGTAAAGTGTCTCAAGATTTCTACTGGGAATATTTAATAGAAAAGTATTTTTTTTACCAATTATGGCTTATATAAAATGTTTCATTTTGGTATCTTGTAAAAGCTTGTGGTGTAATACATAAACTGTAAAGACTAATTTAAGAAAAATGCTGATAATATACTGCATTTCAAAGTGGGTATTTTTGGAAGATGGCTATTTTCATCCGCTGTAGTCAGTCTCTTGGCAAATATAAATAAAAGTGTTATCACTTCATTGCAGATGATGATGATGTGCTGAATCAGTTCTGGTGAAGATAGATGTTTTGGAGTAGCTCAGTAAGAAAGTCATATATTAGAAAGATTGGAACAGGAATCAGAACAGAATTATAATCAATCCATTACAGAATCCTTTTATAAGGTATAGATCTGGCCTGTTTTTCCAATAGACATTTAAATACAATGATATAAATATGTTAACATATGGGTAAGAGAAAAAGTCAGCCTATTAAATACTAGACTTTTTAAGAATAGCAACGTTTCTTTTTTATACTTCTAAATATTTTGCATATGTTTAACAGGCAGAAGTACAAATATAATTAGCATAAATACATGGATCTTATTGGTCAGTGTGCTCATTAGATGACTGCCTCTTTGGGAAAGAAACCCTCTTATCTATGAGGTTTTTTTTTTTTTTTAATCTATACTATTCATTCTTAGAAAATGAATTTAACTCTAAACCTATTGTACTAGATAGGATAAGGATGAATGAACCAGATTTTAGCCTTTGCATTTAATAGAAATTACTCTCATTAAACCAAACTCCTATAGGAATAAGAATTTTCCTCTCTGGTATATTACTGCAGCCAGTCAAAATTGGCAAACCACCAGATGGATTGCTTATCCCTACACAGATGCAGAAGACTTATCTCTCTTTATGGAGTCCAGGACATTTCTACTTCTTCACTAAATCTGCCAATTGATGCACCGCAGCAATGGCCACAAATCTGAACAAATGACATGAAAAAAATTATAGAATGCTTGAACTCAGAAAAGACACGGGAAATCACTGTATTCTCCCAGAATTTTTAAAGACAAATTTATCTGGGTGCACATCAGTCCCTCCATCCCTTTTTTTTAAAAAAAAAACAACTTATGTTTATGAAACAGAATTCAGCCAGTCAGTGACAATAGCTGTTATTCTAATATATAAGAATATGTAATATGTAACAGAGATAGCCCTGTTAATTTTAGACCATTAATTTTGTCAATATCAGCAGTAAAATGTGTATTACACATTTAGCAACCATGCTTAAGGACTGGATTATCCAAGAGAAAATTTTGGAAAGGAATAGGCTAGATTTAAACTGGGCAGAACTATCATAACTTATTGTTTGGTCTTGCAGCATCTTTTAGAAAAAATATGTTTTTAGACTTTCCCAGATTGCTTTATGATTGACTTTGAGTGATCCCAGACATATGTGGCATGGAAGAGATTGCAACGATCACCCCTGTAATTTTATTCTATAGATTTTAGTTGACAGTACATTAAAATCTTATTTTTTCTCTTTTAACAATCTGGCAATTCAAATGATTTCTCTGTGATTGGTTGTTCTTTTTTTTTTTTTTTTGCAAACTAGGTGTTTGATCTAACTTATAATATTGCAAAGTTTAGTTACAAGAATAAGATATAGTAAAATGACTTGAGTACTACTGTATATACTGTTGCTTATGTTTTGATTTATTTTTATTTTAGTCTTTTCTTGTGTCTTAATTTGTTTGCTGAATTGACTTTTGCATTACAGTGATAAAGAAGCAGGAACCTCATTGATATTTTGCGTGATATTTAACAGCAGCAGAACAATAGAGGAAAATCTGTAGGAAAAACATGAATGTGAATGAATGTAAACATTTTTTCATCAAATAGCATCCTGTTTGAAGCTTCTCCACAGAAAATGACCAGTCTTACATATCGAGGGCTCAAGATTGGTTGCATATTGCTCCCGAACTGTGGAAAACCCTCAATCAAGAGATGTACCTAGTTCAGTGGTGAAATCTGAACCGGTTGGCTGGCTGCACATGCACAGTACACACCAAAAGGAGGATTGGGAAGGTAAGTAGAACAGCGAGGGGGGATCAGCTGTGCTGCGTGATTTAGCTTTGCTAGAAAGCAGGATTTCCTGCAAAGCTAAACTGTGTGGCACAGCTGATCATCAGAAATACTGGTTTGGAAGAACCAGTAGCTTTTTTTAACTACCAGTTTGACTGAACTGGTAGCTTTTAAAACTACCAGTTAAAATGAACCGGTAGCTAAATACCAGTTTGCTCGAACTGGTAGCTTTTTTTGACTACTGATTCACCTGAACTGGTAGTTTTTATCACTACTGGTTTGCCCAAACTGGAGTGAACCGGTAGTATTTTATCCCAGACCTAGTCGTAGCATTTTGACTTTAGGGGAGCAGTCAATAGATTTTTTACTTCGACACTGACAAATTGCTATTTATGAATTTTTAATTGGGTTTTAAATAGTGTTTAATTTAATTCAATAATTATGTGCCAATGTTATATGTACATGGAGAATATTATGGCAGGACACTCAAATGGCAAGTTTCCCTATCTATCTATCTATCTATCTATCTATCTATCTATCTATCTATCTATCTATCTATCTATATTGCTTTTACTGATCCTGTAATCCCTTTTAAGAGAGTGGAGTCGAGACAACTGAATGGAGCTGACCCTTTACTGGCTGGATACCCTTCCTGATGCCTATGTGAAGTTTGTTTGTTTGTTTGTTTGTTTGTTTATTTATTTATTTATTTATTTATTTATTTATTTATTTATTTATTAAATTTATATCCTGCCCTTCTCCCCGAAGGGACTCAGGGCAGTGAACAGCCGAGAATTAAAATAACATACAATATAAAAGTTAAAATAATTAAAAATAAATTAAATTAAATGGTCACCCCAATTTAAAACCCCTAGCAATACAATTAAAAAAAAAAAAGCAGATATTTTGTCTTTGTGCCCAGAGACAGAGGATCGAACTCTATCTTTGTGCCGTAACCTAGGATCGAACTCTGTCAAAACAGAATTGTTATATAGGGTATATCCATAATGTTTCTCATGGCTGAATTGGCATATTTGTTTGTTATGATCTCTCTTATTTCCCCCCCAAACTTTTGTTATATTAGAATTTGTTGCTGGTTTCAACTGTATTTTTCTTTTTAATTTTATTATGGTAAACTGCCATGAGTTGCACAATTTGTCAGTACTAAAATAAAGTTATGAATCTTAGCATTAGCAATATTTGATAGACGTGAATTAAAACTAGTATAAATTGTGATTTTTACTGAAATCAATAATATTACTTTGTTCAGACAATGCTTTTTGTGTGCATCTTAAATGCTAAACTGTAATGATAAATTAAGAGTCTTTGAATATAACTGAAAGAAATACATAAAACAACTATGAACAGGAATTAATATTTTCTTTTACTTGGTTTCATTTCACATTTCTGTTTCAATATAGTGTTTGATGAGTTATTTACATTTTTAAGCACCCTTTGGTTAGAAAATGTGGACACAATAAAAAAGCATCTTGAGTTCAAAGTATTCTTGTTTTCATATAAATCCTTCCTATCACCTGCTGTTTGTTGCTCTTTGGTTATGTCATGAATCCCACTGGATTGTTTAAAAAAAAAAAAAAACTAACTGGTCCTCTGTAAACTGGTGATACCTATTCATTTTCCATGTATGGTTTTGTCCCCACAGCTTCTGATGTGAAACAGATTTTAAGTTTCTGGAGAGTAGAGGTCAACATGAAAGCTACTTTAAAAATAAAGTTCTGACATTCAGCTTTCTGATTTGTTAAGTTCTGGTTTCTATTATGCTTTAGAACTACATCACAAATGTAAAATGAAATTATGCATTAAGTTCTACATTTCATTTTGGTGAGAATGTTTCAGTTCCACCATTCCATTTGGGTGGTAAGCTTACATTGAGCTCTCATGAGATTTGCAGAAACTATAATCTTTTATGTTCATAGCACTTCATAAAATCTCAATGGAAATGCATTTATGTTTCACACCCCATACATGGAAACAGGTTAACTGACTACTTCACTTTCATGATTAAGGTATCTGCAAATCTATTTTGTGTATCATCTAAGGGCAGCTGAGTCAGCTGATTTTATATTTATTTATTTATTTATTTATTTATTTATTTATTTATTTATTTATTTATTTATTTATTATTCAAACTTCTATACCGCCCTTCTCCTTTCGGACTCAGGGCGGTGAACAGCCAAAATAAAAACATTATACATAACATTATAATTAAAAATAGATTTAAAATAATTAATAAATTTGGCCCATAATTTAAAACTTGTCAATTTAAAATCAGTATCAAAATTTTAAAACCAACCCTAAAATCAAGACAGACCGGCTAACTGAAAAAAGTAAGTTTTTAGGGCCCGACGAAAAGTCCGGAGGTCGGAGATCACTCGTATCTCTGGGGGTAGATTGTTCCAAAGGGTAGGTGCCACCACAGAGAAGGCTCTCCTCCTGGGGGTCGCCAGCCGGCATTGTCTGGCCGACGGCACCCTGAGGAGGCCCTCTCTGTGCGAGCGAACCGGGCGGTGGGAGGCTATTGGTGGCAGAAGGCAGTCCCATAAGTACCCCGGCCCTAAGCCATGGAGCGCTTTAAAGATGATCACCAACACCTTGAAGTGCACCCGGAAGTCCACTGGAAGCCAATGCAGCTCGCGCAAGAGAGGAGTCACATGGGAGTGCCCCGTCGCTCCCATAATCCCCCACGAGGCTGCATTCTGCACCAGTTGGAGCCTCCGGGTATACCCCAAAGGGAGCCCAATGTAGAGAGCGTTACAATTGTCCAGATGAGAGGTGACGAGTGCTTGAGTGACCGTGCGTAGGGAGTCCCAGTCCAGAAAGGGGCGCAACTGGCGTATCAGGCGAACCTGATAAAAAGCCCCCCTGGCCACGGCCGTCATGTGCCCTTCTAAAGACAGCCGTGCATCCAGGAGGACACCCAAGTTGCGGGCACTCTCCGTGGGGGCCAATGATTCGCCCCCAATAACCAGCAATGGCATCAGCTGGCTATACTGGGACACCGGCAGCCACAGCCACTCGGTCTTGGAAGGGTTGAGTCGAAGCCTGTTTCTCCCCATCCAGACCCGCACGGCCTCCAGGTACTGGGACATCACTTCCAAGGCATCGTTGGGATGGTCTGGGGTGGAAATGTACAGCTGAGTATCATCAGCGTACTGATGGAACTCCACCCCAAAACCACGGATGATCTCACCCAGCGGCTTCACATAAATGTCGACCAGGAGGGGCGAGAGGACCGACCCTTGTGGCACCCCACAAACAAGGCGCCTTGGTGTCAACCGCTGCCCCCCTGTCAACATGGATTGCGACCGGTCGGAGAGATAGGAGGAGAACCACCGCAAAACGGTGCCCCCCACTCCCAGTCCCTCCAGCCAGCGCAACATGATACCATGGTCGATGGTATCAAAAGCCGCTGAGAGGTCTAATAGGACCAGGATAGAGGAATAACCCCTATCCCGGGCCCTCCAGAGATCATCCACCAACGCGACCAATGCCGTTTCCATGCTGTGCCCAGGTCTGAAGCTGGACTGGAGCGGATCCAAATAGACAGCTTCATCCAGGTACTGGGGAAGCTGTCACGCCACCACACTCTCAACAACCTTCGCAATAAAACAAAGATTGGAGACTGGACGATAGCCAAAACAGCCGGATCTAGGGATGGCTTCTTGAGGAGAGGCCTCACCACCTCCTCTTTCAAGGCAGGACACCCTCACTCAAAGAAGTGTTGATAATCCCCTGGAGCCAGCCTCGTGTAACCTCCCGGGAAGCCAGCACCAACCAGGAGGGACACGGGTCCAATAAATATGTGGTCGCATTCAGCCGTCCCAAGATCCTGTCCATGTCCTTGGGAGCCACAGGATCGAACTCCTCCCAGATAACGCTCTCAAGGCCTGCCTCAGTCATCTCGTCTGAACTAACCCAGCCGGCAGCCAAGTCTTCCCGAATCTGAGTTATTTTATCATCCAGATACTGTACAAAGTCCTCAGCTCGGCCCTGAAAGGGGTCCTCCCGCGCTCCCAGATGGAGAAGGGAGAGGGTCACCCTAAACAAGGCGGCTGGGCGGTTATCTGATGATGTGATAAGAGCGGCAAAATAGCTAGATTTCACCGCTTTTATCGCCACTAGGTAGGTCTTAATATGAGACCTTACCAGTGTCAAGTCAGATTCGGAACGACTGGCCCTCCAACCGCTCTCTAGGCGCCTTTTCCGGCGTTTCATCTCTCTCAGCTCCTCAGAGAACTAAGGAGCTAAGTGAGTTCGGTGCCAGGTCAGAAGTCGCAAAGGCACGACCCGGTCCAAAACCCCGGCAGCTGCCCTATCCCAGGCGGCCACCAGGTCATCAGCCGAGTCATGAGCTAGAGTCTCAGGAAATGGCCCAAGCTCCATCTGGAACCTATCAGGGTCCATCAGGCGCCTGGGGCGGAACCACCTGGTCGGCTCTGCCTCCCTGCGATGGGGTGCGGCGGTCAGAAAGTCAAGTCGAAGGAGCGAGTGGTCAGACCATGACAAGGGTTCAATATCTACATCCCCTATATCAAGGCCACTCAACCACTGACCAGGGATAAAAACTAAGTCCAGAGTGTCCCCCCCATATGAGTAGGCCGTGAATTACTTGGGTCAGGTCCATGGCCATCATGGAAGCCATGAACTCCCGAGCTACCTCAGATGTTTCACCGATGGATGGCAGGTTGAAATCCCCCATGACCACAAGTCTGGGGGTATCAGCCGCCACCTCGGCTATAACATTGAGGAGTTCGGGCAGGGTCATTGCCACATGGCAGGGAGCCAGGTACGTGATCAACAGACCCATCTGCACCCCATGACCCCACTTCACAAAAAGGGACTCACATCCGGCTATCTGAGGTACAGTGGTCTCCCTCGGATCAAGACCTTCTCTTAGAATGACCGCCACCCCCCCGTCCCTGCCCTGAGCTCTCGGCTGATGAAATGCACGGAAGCCTGATGGGCACATCTCCACGAGGGGAACTCCCCCCTCATGGCCAACCAGGTCTCCGTGATACCTGCCAGGTCCGCTCCCCCCTCCTGAATAAGATCACAAATGAGGGGGGCTTTATTTACTATGGACCTGGCATTACACAAGATCAGCTGGAGACTCGGCCCCTGAGACTCTAAGCAGCCTGGGGAATAGGAAGAGCTAAGGGGATCGGGGTACACAACCCTGGCTCCCTGCCATGTAACAGCGGTCCTGCCTGAGCTGCTCGACATTATAGCCGGGGTGGCGGTGGAAACCCCCAGACTTATTGTTATGGGGGATTTTAACCTGCCATCCGCTGGTGAGATGTCGGAGACGGCTCGGGAGTTCATGGCTTCCATGACGGCCATGGACCTGACCCAGGTAGTTCAAGGCCCCACCCACTTGGGGAATCACACTCTGGACTTGATTTTTGTCTCTGATCAGTGGCTGAATGATCTAAGAATAGGGGATATAGACATCAAGCCCTTGTCATGGTCTGATCATTCTCTCCTTCACATGGACTTTCAAGTCACTTCCACCCACCGCAGGGAGATGGAACCAACCAAATGGTTCCTTCCCAGGTGCCTGATGGACCCCGAAAGGTTTCTGATGGAGCTTGGGCCATTTCCTGAGACTCTGGCTCACAACTCGACTGAGGACCTGGTGGTCGCCTGGGACAGGGCGGCTACTGGGACCTTGGACCGTGTTGTGCCTTTGCGGCCTCTGACCCGATGCCGATCTCGTCTAGCTCCTTGGTTTTCCGAGGAGCTGAGAGAGATGAAGCATCGGAAAAGATGCCTGGAGAGCGATTGGAGGACAAGCCGATCTGAATCTGACCGAACACAAGTGAGATCTTATATTAAGACCTACCTAGTGACGATAAGAGCAGCGAAGTCTAGCTACTTCTCTGCTCTTATTCCATCTGCAGAGAACCGCCCAGCTGCGCTGTTTAGGGTGACCCGCTCCCTACTTCAGGTGGGGGTACGGGAAGATCCCTTAAAGGGTCGAGCTGAGGATTTTGTACAATTCCTGCATGATAAAGTCGCTCAGATTCGGGAAGGCCTGGACTCCGATTGGGTAGATCCAGGGGAGGAGACGGGGGCAGGTCTTGAGAGCGTTATCTGGGAAAAGTTTGACTCTGTGGCTCCTGAGGACGTGAACAGGATTCTGGGCAAGCTTAACGCTGCCACATGTTTATTGGACCCATGTCCCTCCTGGTTGGTACTGGCCTCCCGGGAGGTTACAAGAGGCTGGCTCCAGGGGATTATAAATGCTTCTCTGAGTGAGGGTGTCTTTCCCGCCGCTTTGAAAGAGGCGGTTGTGAAGCCCCTCCTCAAGAAGCCTTCCCTGGACCCGGCTATAATATCAAATTATCGTCCAGTCTCCAATCTTCACTTTGTTGCAAAGGTTGTTGAGAGTGTGGTGGCGCGACAACTACCCCAATACCTGGATGAAGTTGTCTATCTTGATCCATTCCAGTCGGGCTTCAGGTCTCGATACAGCACAGAAATGGCATTGGTCACATTGGTGGATGATCTCTGCAGGGCTCGGGACAGAGGTTGCTCCTCTATCCTGGTCCTATTAGATCTCTCAGCGGCTTTTGATACCATCGACCATGGTATCTTACTGCACCGGCTGGAGGGGTTAGGAATAGGGGGCACCGTGCTTCGGTGGTTCTCCTCTTTCCTCTCTGACCATTCGCAGTTTGTGTTGGCAGGGGGGCAGAGGTCGACCTCGAGGCACCTTATTTGTGCGGTGCCGCAAGGGTCAGTCCTCTCACCCCTTCTGTTCAACATTTATGTAAAACCGCTAGGCGAGATCATCTGTGGTTTCGGGGTGAGTGTTCATCAGTATGCTGATGACACACAGCTATACATCTCCACCCCAGACCACCCCAATGATGCCCTTGCTGTGATGTCCCGTTGCCTGGAGGCTGTGCGGATCTGGATGGGGAGAAACAAGCTCAGACTCAACCCCTCCAAGACCGAGTGGCTGTGGCTTCCGGCATCCTGGTATAGTCAGCTGGTACCATCACTGACAATAGGGGATGAGATCTTGCTCCCCACAGAGAGGGCCCGCAACTTGGGTGTCCTCCTGGATTCACGGTTATCTTTAGAAGATCATTTGACGGCCGTGGCCAGGGGTGACTTTTATCAGGTTCGCCTGATCTGCCAGTTGCGTCCCTTTCTGGATTGGGACGCCTTGCGCATGGTCACTCATGCCCTAGTTACCTCCCGTATGGACTACTGTAATGCTCTCTACATGGGGCTCCCCTTGAAAAGCACCCGGAGGCTCCAACTGGTCCAGAATGTAGCCGCGCGGGTGATTATGGGCTCAGCTCATTATGCCCATGTAACACCTCTCCTACGCGAGCTGCACTGGCTCCTGGTGGTCTTCCGGGTGCGATTCAAGGTGTTAGTTATCACCTTTAAAGCGCTCCATGGCTTAGGACCTGGGTACCTACGAGACCGTCTTTTGCCACCAATAGCCTCCCACTGACCAGTTCGTTCTCACAGGGAGGGACTACTCAGGGTACCGTCAGTCAAATTATGTCGACTGGCGACTCCCAGGGGGAGGGCCTTCTCTGTGGGGGCTCCAACCCTTTGGAATGAACTGCCCCCGGAGATACGGAATATCCCTGATCTCCGTGCTTTCCGCCGTGCCCTCAAGACCCTGATGTTCCAACAGGCGGGGCTAAACATACGAACATGTGAATGATTTTTTAAATGTTATCTAATTCTGGGTTTTATTTAATTGACCAAACTAAGTAATAATTTTAATTAGCAATTTTATGATGTTTGTGTGTCTATATTTTTCTTGACTGTACACCGCCTTGAGTCCTACGGGAGAAAGGCGGTATAGAAATATAATAAATAAATAAATAAATAAATCACTCGGAGATAGCGATATTATGTCATTTGCAATGTTTTCTTTGTTTGATTTATAGCCTTTTTTCCATAGGCCCAAACCAACTTATATGGGAATCTTCTGCTTTTACCCCCATATCTTGGGACAGGTTGGTCTGAGGGCATCAGTTATTGACTAAATTTTTATGGTTCAGGTTGGCTTTAAACCTGCATCTCCCAGGTTTAATTCAATGCTACATTGATGCTATTTCTTGGTCTTCCAGGTGGTCTTCTGGGTGCGCTTCAAGGTGTTGGTTGCCACCTTTAAAGTGCTCCATGGCTTAGGATCTGGTTTCTTACAGGACCACATTCTGCCACCGTTTTCCTCCCACCGACCGACACGCTCCCACAGAGAGACCTCCTCAGGATGCCATTGGCCAAACAATGTCGACTGGCGACCCCCAGGGGGAGAGCCTTCTCTGTGGGGGCTCCTGCCCTATGGAATGAATTGCCCCTGGACATACGAAGGATCCCTGACCTCTGTGTCTTCCGTCGTGCTCCGAAGACCCTATTATTTCAGCAAGCCGGTCTGATGGGATAAATGATTTTAAACTGGTTTTAAAAGTGGTTTAAAATGGTTTTAATTGGAAGTTTTAATTTTGGCCAAAGATTGAATTGTTTTAATATGTTTTTTAAATTTTATCTTGTATGTTGTTTTATCATGGCTATTCACCGCTCTGAGTCCTTCCAGAGAAGGGCAGTATACAAATATAATAAAAACTAAACAAAAAAACTATTTGTCTATTCTAACTTGTTCCAAACTACTTCCATATCAATGTGCACATTTCAGAAACATTTTCTCATATACGTTCTTTGTATATGGCTTGATTAAATTATATATAATATAATAATATTCTATTCTATTCTATTCTATTCTATTCTATTCTATTCTATTCTATTCTATTCTATTCTATTCTATTCTATTCTATCCATTGTTTTCATTAAAGCACCATCTCACAAAATCCAATAAATGAAGAGCAAACTGACACACATGTGTATATAAAAAAAACCACACCTAGTTTTAAATACTAAACCTAGTTTTTATAACTCAGTAGCAAAATGTTCAGAATGTTAAACAATAACTGAACTCTTACTTACTCCATTGTTCCGTGGTGTTTAAATTTGTGAAGTTTTAACTTAAAGGAAAATTAAATGAAATCTTCATCCACTTTTAAATATGACTTTGACTGATTCACTCTTTTGACGTAGACATATTAAGTCCGTTATTGATTTATAGAATATAGAATTTGCAATTATTTTACACTGGGATAAAAACTACTGTGCAGAATATCAGATGTAAATGTCAGAACATTTTGTCACTGAGATGTAGATGTAGAGTTTTTTTTAATTTTTGCATGCATGTGTGCATCAGTTTGCTCTTCATTTTATTGGATTGCAAATGTGTGACAACCTTTCTCACAGGTAAAGGTTGGTATTATGGAAAGAGCATTTTCTTTGAGTTTCCTAGCAATGCAACTTCCACTTTTGAGAAGTGAAGCATAGTTGCCATGCTGCTTCACTTTATGCCAAATTGTGTTCATTAGAAACAGCAGAAGAGACTTCTGTGCATATAAGACACATGCACCAAAGCCCTATTTGGCTACTGGATACACCAAGAGAAGTTGTTGGAAGGGCACCAGCCAAAGGAATGAAGTGAATCAGTGGTGAAATCCAAATTTTTTTACTACCAGTTCTGTGAGCATGGCTTGGTGGGCATGGTGTGGCTTGGTGGGCATGGCAGGGGAAGGATACTGCAAAATCCCTATTCCCATCCCACTCTGGGGCCAGCCAGAGGTGGTATTTGCCGGTTTTCTGAACTACTCAAATATTCCGCTACCAGTTCTCCAGAACCTGTCAGAACCTGCTGGATTTTACCCCTGAAGTGAATAATGTTGCGGGAGGCGGGAGGACTCCTTGGAGGGTAGGGCTGAGGAATTTGTACAATATCTGTATTACAAAATTGCTCAGATTCGGGAACACCTAGACTCTGACTGGGTAGATCCAGGAGGCAGGTCTTGGGAATATTATTTGGGAAGAGTTTGATCCTGTGACTCCCGAAGGCATGGACAGGATACTGGGCAGGCTGAATGCGGCCACATGTTTATTGGACCCGTGTCCCTCCTGGTTGGTGCTGGCCTCTCGGGAGGTTACGTGAGGCTGGCTTCAGGAGATTATAAATGCTTCTTTGAGTGAGGGTGTTTTCCCCACCGCCTTGAAAGAGGAGGTGGTGAGGCCTCTCCTCAAAGACTTCCCTGGACCCGGCAGTGTTGGCTAATTATCATCCAGTCTCCAACCTTCGCTTTGTTGTGAAGATTGTTGAGAGTGTGATCACGTGACAGCTGCCTCAGTACCTGGATGAATCGGCTTATCTAGATCCGTTCCAGTCGGGCTTCAGGCCTGGATACAGCATGGAAACGGTATTGGTCGCATTAGTTGATGATCTCTGGAGGGCTCGGGACAGGGGTTGCTCCTCTGTCCTGGTCCTGCTAGACCTCTCAGCGGCTTTTGATACCATCGACCATGGTATCATGCTGCACCGGTTGAAGGGTTGGTGGTGGGAGGCACCGTGTTGTGGTGGTTCTCCTCCTTTCTCTCCAACAGGTCGCAGTCTGTGTTGGCAGGGGGGCAGAGGTCGACCCTGAGGCCCCTTGTATGTGGGGTGCCACAAGGATCGGTCCTCTCGCCCCTTCTGTTCAACATTTATGTGAAGCCGCTGGGCGAGATCATCCGTGGTTTTGGGGTGAAGTACCATCAGTACTCTGATGACACTCAGCTGTACATCTCCACCCCGGATCACCCCAATGATGCCCTTGAAGTGATGTCCTGGTGCCTGGAGGCCGTGCGGTTCTGGATGGGAAGAAACAGACTCAGACTCAACCCATCCAAGACCGAGTGGCTGTGATTTCCGACGTCCCAATATAGTCAGTTGGTGCCATCACTGATTATTGAGGGCGAGTCGTTGGCCCCCATGGATAGGGCTCGCAACTTGGGTGTCCTCCTGAACTCACGGCTGTCTTTAGAAGAGCATTTGATAGCTGTGGCCGGGAGGACTTTTTATCAGGTCCGCCTGATTCGCCAGTTGTGTCCCTTTCTGGATCGGGACTCATTACATACGGTCACTCATGCCCTCGTCACGTCACACCTGGACTACTGTAATGCTCTCTACATGGGGTTCCCCTTGAAGAGCACCCGGAGGCTCCAGCTGGTCCAGAATACAGCCACGCGGGTGGTTATGGGAGCGACGTGGCGCTCCCATGTGACTCCCCTCCTGTACGAGCTGCACTGGCTCCCAGTGGTCTTCCGGGTGCGCTTCAAGGTTTTGGTCACCCCTTTAGAGCGCTCCCTGGCTTAGGACCAGGGTACTTACAAGACCGCCTTCTGCCACCAGTTGCCTCTCACCGACCAGTACGCTCCCATAGAGAGGGGCTCCTCAGGGTGCCGTAGGCCAAACAGTGTCGACTGCTGACCCCCAGGGGGAGAGCCTTCTCTGTAGGGGCACCTGCCATCTGGAATGAGCTCCCCCCGAGATACAGAGGATCCCAGATTTACGCACTTTCCGCCGTGCCCTCAAAACATTCTTATTCCAGCAGGCTGGTCTGGCTTGACTCTCCCTTTTAATTTGCTTTTAAGTTTTATACAAATTGGGTGTTTTTAAATTTGTTTTTTTGGGGGCCAAAATTATTTAATGTACTTTTGTATGACGTATTTTTATCTTGTGGCTGTTCACCACCCTAAGTCCTTCGGGAGTAGGGTGGTATATAAATAAAATAAAATAAAATAAAATAAAATAAAAATAAAATGTCCTCTTTAATGTTCTTACCTATAAATATCTTTCCTTAAAAGATGTTCTGGGCGCCGTCATTGCATACATTAGATGCCAAAGTCAGATATCAATTTGTACCAGTGTTTGGTCATTTGTACCTAAGAGATTTTTTCCTCCAAGCTTGGACCAAGTGAGTATGCTTTATTTCATATTTTTCTTAAAATTAAATCACAGGAAACAACAGAATTTCTTTGTACCTTCATTTGGAGTCTCAAAACTATCCAACCTACCTTTTGTTGGAGACATTATCCCAAATCACCAAATGGTTTTCTTCATGATTCAGTTTCTTATGTATCCTATTTTCCATCTCTGTTTTGCTAATGTGCCCATTAAAAAAACCCTAGAAAAACTAAATCCTCTCCATCAGTGGTGGGATTCAAATAATTTAACAATGGGTTTGCTCAGGGTCAGGTTGGCTGCAGGGTTAGTGCAGTCTCCCTTCCCTGCTATCAAAATGGATCCTGGGCGCTGCACTGCACTGCAATGGAGTGCAGGCAACAGAGAGGGCGGCACAAGAGAAAGTGAAGGAACAAGGAGAAGAAAGACGAAAGCAGCCTTCTACTTTCCTTGTGCTGGCCACTCTGTTGACCATTTCTCCATTGCAGCGCGGTGCAGCGCCCAGGATCCACTTTGATAGCGGGGTGGATGGGTAACTTAAGAATCGGTTTGGCCAAATAGGTATGAACTGGCTGAATCCCATCACTGCTCTTCATAATATTATTACCTTTGAAAAGTTCTGGTTTTTTTTAAATAGACTGATATAAATATAATATAGATTATTGATACTAAATCCTAAATCCTCTTGCTATTGTTCGTGTTTCTCTATTCCTGTTCTTGCCTATATTTTGTCTTATATTTGCAATATCATTTTTAAAAACATGTTTGTTGATGTTTAAGAAAAACCATCAAATTATATTTTTTGGTAAAGAGAATGAATGGCCCATGTGCTTTTCCGATCTGGACTGACAGGGAGTGTGCTGATTACAAAGTAAATTAGAAATGTTAGCTACAGTGATTTTCCAATAATTTTATGACCGTGAGATGAAAATATTTGATATTCTTTTCAATTGGAACATAACTCATGTAAAATATTCCAACAGAATGAGACACGGGGCAATTTTGTTCTTCTAAGAAGAAACTTTTTTTTTTTTTATTTTGTGCATACTTTAATATAGCAGCCACAGGCATAACAACAGGGGACACAGGCTGTTTACATGATCCCTTTAAAATGTGCTTTCAGTGCATGATGATGTTTGTTCTACACTCTTTATATCAAAACTAGCAGTCTAATGCAATATGTACAGGTTTTACCAAAGCAGAGGGGACATTTATGTTCGGAGGGCAACAAACAGACATAGTCCTGCTTTCTTCTTACAGCATTCACTAACTGTATACAAAACATATTTGGTGGTGTGTTCCAATATCATGCAATGCAAATAGATTTAGAAGAAAAGCCTATTGTATCCAAAGGAGCTGAGTATGCAAACCAGTTGGGATGTGTGTGTGTGTGTGTGTATGTGTGTGTGTGTGTGTACATGTGTTTTATATATGATATGATTATGTACCATCAATGTTTAACAACCACACTGACATATTTTCACCAGGGTATTTTCTCCAGACCTGATTTTTCAGGTCTTCCAACTATGCACCCATTGGTGCTACAACTGAATCCATATACCTACCTGGTGGTCATTCTCCTTCTACTTATCTTCCTTTCCAGCATTATAGGGTCCTCCAGAGAATTAGCTCTTTGCATGATGTGTCCAAAATATGATATTTTGAGCCTGGTCATTTGTACTGAAGTGAGGTCTCTGAGTAATTTAATTAAAATTCTATTTTTTTTACTCTTTCTAATGCTTCAAGAAATATATACCAACTTCAAAAGTACTTTTTTATCCTGTATCCATGTTTTGTTTCCATACAGCACCACATGGATTACATACGTTGCCTGCACAATTCTAATCTTTGTAGCTACAACACATCACATCCTGTGAACAGCTTTTCCAAGAGCTAATCTCAGCATATCTTGACTACTGGCTCTTTTACTGTTGATAGTCCATCCTAAAATGCAGAAACTATCTACCACAATATTGTTTACAGATGACTGATGTATCTGTTGTTACTAGTTACTTCTTTATATTTAATTTTAGTTTCATTTTTTTCACTGTGCTCTTTGACTTTCATTACCTAGGATTGGCTGATCATTTGCATTTTTGGCCATCAGTGTCATCAGCATAACAGAAGTGATTGCTGTTTCTTCTTCCAGTTTTAAAATCATGCTCATCTTCTTCCAGTACATTTTTACTCAATATAAATTTGGCATATTAAATAAATTGAAATAATAGAGAGAGTATACAGCCTTGTCTCATTTCTTTGCCAAACTGGAGCCAATTCCATTCACTATATTCTGTACCTATTGTGGCTTTCTGAACTGGGTATAGAGATTCTTTCTTTCTTTCTTTCTTTCTTTCTTTCTTTCTTTCTTTCTTTCTTTCTTTCTGTCTTCCTTTCTTTCTTTCCTTCCTTCCTTCCTTCCTTCCTTCCTTCCTTCCTTCCTTCCTTCCTTCCTTCCTTCCCTCCCTCCCTCCCTCCCTCCCTCCCTCCCTCTCTCTCTCTCTCTCTCTCTCTCTCTCTCTCTCTCTCTCTCTCTCTCTTTCTCTTTGTGTGTGGCGGCAGCTAGGTGTTTGTGTGTAGATGTGTGTGTTTGTGTGTGTACTATAGGTGTTTGTGTGTATATATATGTATCTATATCTCTATATCTCTATTCTTGACTTCAAATACTATCATTCAAGTCTACTTTACACTTTATTTCAAAAGTGACAAGAAAGAATATACAGGTAACTTGTTCCCTTTCTCACATTCCAGTAAATGTGCAAAAAGGAAAATCCTATCTGTCTTTCATGTGAAAAGTTATACGCTTCTGATGCGGATGTAGCACATCCATTGTAATGTAGGTGAGATATGTTACTTTATTTTCACAATTTAATCAGAAGTACAGAATCTATGGATGAAGATATCACTTTGATTCTTTGGTAAGCACCTCCAGAGAAGCAGAGAGATGAGCTGAGCAAGCATTTTGTTCAGAAGTTTAGCTGGCAAGTTGTCTTATGTGCTTACAAACTGATCCAGCTAATTGATCCAGCAACTCCCACTGTTTCCTCCGTTTCCATAGGAATTTATCATAATTTTTGTTCCTTAGTCCTGACTAAGTTGGGACAATCACTACTTTTTTATTGACAAGTTTTTCAGCAGTTGTTTTCCTTTGCTTCCTTCCAAGGGTTCAGAAAGAGTGACTGAGCCAAGGTCACCCAGATGGCTTTGTTCCTAAAACAAGACTAGAACTAATAGTCTCCTGATATCTAGCCTGATGCCTTAACCACTAAACCAAACTGGCTCTCATGAAAGCTAAATATTGACTTAATTCTTCTGAATCAAAATCATTATCACCTAAATGTGCTTAACCAAGTCAATCTGGTCCATAAAGTTGTGCAAGAGAAAGAAAAACTTATTGTGTGCCAAGTTGGCCGATGGTTTTCCATTGAGTGCTATTGCCTGTCTAACTTATCAGGCCACAGAATCAAGATCTTCAGCCTGCAAAGGATATATTGTCTAAAATTTTGTGGCTAAAATTATTGGACTAAAGTAAACCTGTTGTCAGTTGAATGCCTGGAGTTTCCAACCTGGTAGAGAGGGGGGTTATATGTGGAGCCTTTTTCTCTTCTCAATCTTCATGAATTCAGAATCTAAAGAAATCTCTACTCATGTTTGCAGGGATAGAGTTCTCCCTGGGATCTGGGTCCAGAGTGTGAGATAGTTCTCTTTCATATCTACAACTACATGCATGAATTTTGTCGGGTGGGGAAGATGCAGGTCTTTTCTGTGCTTACTTTGAAGCCCTTTGTGCATTCAGTTAAATCCTTGAATACCCACTGTTTGGTTCACCTGGATGTATGAAGAGAAATTGGACTTCATGGTTTTAACTCAAGTGCAAAATAGTGGACATTCTTTATTTTATAATTTTATTAAACATCTGCATTACTTTAGGATCTCAGAGCTCCAAAATGTAGCACTTGAATGCATTTGTCCAGTAAATTTGGTCTGTCCCCAGGAAAGTTTTTATTTTGGTGATTTCTTGCACAACCTTACAAATTTTTTGACAGCCTTATGCAAGCAGTGCACCATTGCCTTCTTCTAGTAGCTGCCTTTCTCTCAAGTTGCCAGTGCTGAGATTGTCTCCCAACTAAATATAAATGATGTCTGACGTTACTTGGCTTTTCAAGATCAAAATTAGTTATGTTCTGCTTTCTGAGTAAAAATCTAAGTATATGCTTCTATTAATTGAAACAATTTCTCATATCTCCACTCCTCTCCTTTACTGTCCCTTCAGCTTCCATGTATCCTGCAAATTCCCCAGGACTCTGAAATAGATTTTAAGGGTATGTAGGGAATGAAAGAATGAATTGAAATCTTCTAATGAATAATGAAATGAATAATGATTGAGTGAATAATGAAATGCTGAATTCCACCCTTCAATTTTCAAATGATACATATAATAAAAATCTATTTTTTTTAAAAAAAATCCATCAGCTTGATATTAAACACATATAAACCACAGAAATGTTGAACCTAATTAAAATCCACACCTTTGGTAGGAAGAAAACATTGTTGACTGACATTTATGAGGTCCCATATGCTTTTCCAATGATGTGTCAAGGCCATTATAGCAGAATGAACTACTACTGTAACATTCCTGACATAATGTGATGTATCTAACCATCTGAATGATGCATCAGGCAGACAGAATTTCACTCCTGCAAAATGAAAGAGAAAGCAATATAGGTGAAGTGGAACATCTCTCCTTTTTACATAGCTGAACACCAATTTAATTATCAAGTGTAAATATTCAACCAATTAGTTACTTTGATCAAATGAAAACTCCTAGATGTATAGCTTTAATCTGCACTTACCATGTGCAGATGAAAGTTTTATACTGCAAAACAACCAATGCTGCTTTCCCATGAAAGGCAAATAATAAAAAATAAAATAATAAATAATAAAATTAAGTATTAAATTTCCTAGAAAAAGAAAGCATAGGCATTACTCCAATTAATTGGAGATATATGGCCCTGTTTAGCAATAGCAATAGCACTAGGCTTACATACTGCCCCATGGTGCTTTACAGCCCTCTCTGACATTACAATGTCAACACATTGCCCCCAATAATCTGCATCTTCATTTTACTGACTTCTGAAGTATGGAAGGCTGACTCAACCTTGAGCTGGTCAGGATCGAATTCTGCAGCATTCTAAGCACTGCGTCACCAGGATTCTTTCGTCAACATATAATGAGGCAGAGCGGGGAGTAGAGTTAGCAACAGTAAAAACTCTAAAAAAAAGTTCATTGACAATCTCAACCTTACATAGGGTTAAACCAATCAATCTCTGCTTGTTACAGGTGTTAGGCATGGGTAAGGGGAAGCAAGATGGACCAAGCCATAAGACATGTATAAGCCAAATGGAGAGCAAACATATCTAATAACTAAATAAATAAACATCATGACACAAACTCTGATCTTTTTGTTCTTGTGTCATGACATCATAGATTTACATCAGAGGCAAAGGTTAAAATGTAATGTCATTATGTTTCTTTCATCATTTTCATAAAATCGTGGCTGACTGCAGATTTCCCAGATATTAACTACTGACAATATATATATATATATATATATATATATATATATATATATATATATATATATATATAAAATCTCAAAAATGAACCTAATTGCTGATTTTAAATAAGTGGCTACTAATCATTAAACAATGTTCCTGCTATTTATAAGATACAAAGCAATGCCTTTTAACAACAATTAGTGGGGTCTAGCTATTTTGCTTTGGCCTCCCTCCAACAAAAGCTGGATCCATAAACTCTGAGACTGATTTCATCTAAAGAACTCAGACAGTTTCTATCAGCTGTTTGCATCCTGTCTACATCAATCACCATAGTAAAATAAGGCTGCAGGTTTGTGTGCACTTATTTACTGTGCACATTACTGTCAACATTAATAGAACTTGATGGGATTTACTTCTGGGTATATGATAACCAACTGATTAATAGTGCAATTTTTGCTATACCTAATTTAACTGAACATTTTAATTATTCTGACCATCTACCATTGGTCAGAATGAAATTGCTGATAATGTGTATGTGTGTGTGCATGTGAGTGTGTGTAAATAAATAAAGTACATCCCTGCTTGAAGTTTCTTTTGCCTACACATGCAGGTATGCTTACAACACAACTGCAATTGGGATCAGAATTTCCATTGCCAAGCAATAAAGTGAAATGCCGTGTGACCAGCTCACTTAGTGATGGTAATGCTTGCCATCCCTGTTGCCATCATTAAACAAGTATCATAGGTCGTTAAGCGAGTACCCACACCAAGCCATGCTGTTCCAGGCTTGGTACCTCTCAGCCCCAAACCTCAGAAAGATAAGGGACTGCCTCCTGTCCCCATCTCTTTTCTCCTCATCTATGCCTTTTTGGCCCCCTACCACCCTGTACTCCGCTGCTATAGATAACCTTCACTGTCTTCTTATTCCTGCTGATGACAAGGCATGCTCTTGTATCAAGAAGCCAAGATACAATATACAATGTTGGACCCTGATTCTTGCTTCCGCTTTTTGCAATGTTAGGACGGGGAGAGGTAAGCAGAATAGGATGAATTTAAGCAACCCTATGGCCATAAATGAGGTGGGCTGCCAAGTGCCAAATTTTGATCACATGACTATGGTGGAATTGGAATGGTTGTAACTTTGCTCATGGGCCATAAGTCTATTTGTTCAGCATTGCCTTAAATTTTGAATGATTTTAAAATTGAAGAATATCTGTAGAAAATGCATTGAATGATTTGACATATTGGTAAAATGTTATTCTGACTTTTATTTTAACCATTGATTTCAGTGAAACAATGGTCATGCAGAAGTGAGAAAATGCAGAACTCCCTCATAATTGTGACACTTGAAAAAAGTTTTCCTTTATCAACAAGAAACAACTGTTGAATAACTTTGGAGCATAACTTTGCTCCCAGAACAGCCTGCTATTTTGCATATGCATGCTCTTTGCTTTTTTTTTTCTGGAAGAGTTTCTTTTTCCCATTTAAAATCTACTATCTCTCTTCCTTTTTGAGGTAGTCTTCTTCAAGTGGAACTCAGTGATCCATACAGTTGCCTTGAAAACAGAAATCACTTGATACTGTCTTCTTCTGGGATACTTTTGACTTTCCAGTAGCCTAAAATACCATATGAACCAGGCCTGGTCCTTTTTAAGCTTCAGAGTCCAACAGGGTCAGTCATGTGCTGCCACCTGCTGAGATTCTTTTTCTCTGCTATGATGCAAAAAAGCAATGCAAAAAGCACTGAACAAACAATGAGAAGGAATTTAAAACCTCATTTCCAATTCTTTATTTTATTATAATAATTTTGTTTCTTCTGGGATCTTTTCTCCATTTGACTTCATAATCATCCATGATGAATTTCTTTTATGATGATTTCTATCTTTTATAGTAGCAAACTGGTCAGTCAGGACTACACCTATAAAAGTTGCCAATAAAATGCCTTGGTCACAGGAGTCAGAAATTGACTGACTGCATCGCTCTTGGGTAAGTTATGGCAACCAGTTCCTAAAGCACATTTAATACATTTGTTTGATGGTAATTAAGTACTTTGTTGGGTGTTTATCAATGGATGGATGATTGTAAATGACAGGAATGTCCATGCGTTCAGAATATTATCTTTAAAACTTTGTGTTGGCTTTAGAGCCATGATGGTGAACCTATGTCATGCGTGCCAGAGTTGGCACGCAGAGCCCTCTCTGTGGGCATGTGTGCCATTGCCAGCTGCTCTTCCAGGTCTTCTGGCCAGCACGCATGCGCAGGATAGAACCTGGAAGAGCAGCTGGCCACAATGTGCATGCGCACTGGCCAGTTGCTCTCTCTCAGGTTCCAGTGTTCCAGTGTGCACACTCCAGTTTTGGCACTCGGTGCCAAAAAGGTTAACCATCACTGCTTTAGAGTCTTAGAGGTTCATGAAGTGGCCTGTTGGATTTTGCAGTAGCAAACTTGTCTATTGATAGCTAAGTGTGTAGCATGCAAAGCATCATGCATTTGGAAGCAAAAATTGCACACATATAAAACAGTTCCATTTTCGACATGCAGCATGTGTTTTTAATCTCAGGAACAGATTAATTCTTCAGTATTTATCATCTTTTACACCTATCACAGATGTAAATAAAAAGAAAGTGCAATTCTTTTCAAATTAAAAAAAAAAAAAAACGAAACATGGAGCCCTACCCTGACCTATCAAGACTCTAGGCAGTTAGGAATTAAGAAAGCCATTTTCCTCCAGAAACACAAAGATTTGATCCTGTTGGAAAATACAAGAGGTTTAAAAAATAGGCAAAGGGAAAAGCCACATAATAATTATCATTAGAGGTGGGGGAGGAGAAAAAACTGTTTTTCTAGTCATTTTGAACATATTCTGCCCAACATTTTTGAACATGGCATTAATAAAAGAAACATACACACACACACACACACACACACACACACACACACACACACAAACACACACACACAAATCAGCATGAAAATGAATACTGTTTGGTTCCAAAATTTTAAATTAGCAGTTCTATTCTTTGTATTTCAGCCCTTTTAAGGAAAAAAAAAATTCCAGATATATTTCTTAACTTCTTTTTTTCATTTGATTCTATGTTCACCTTAATCTTTTTCTGTAATATTGCAATGGTCTAGCTTCATTCTAAAAATTAACTGCCTTCATTTTACTCTACACTATCTTGTACTTATAAGACTACACAGAGAGAAACACACACGTATATATGATTACCTTTGCTTAATGTCAGCACTGCCATTGCTTCATTTATTTGTGGATGCTGCAGAAATCAGCTCTTTCCCAGAATGTTGGCTGTCTCTCAAATGCACTGCAGGGGAAAAAAAATTCCCATTTACTAGCTGCCGGCAGGAGCAGCAGAGAGATACTATAAAACAACAGCCTTCATTATGAGAGACACGCCATGTGCCCAACATGGGGTCCCCAACATCTCTTATTGGAAAAGGGGCAGATTTCAGGATTATCTTCTCCTGCTTCAGAATCCCAACCATATTCAAATGGAAAGAAATGGATTATAACCCAGGATTTTTTTGTCCAAATTCAGAATTATACTTTTAAAACTTGCATACAACAAAGGTACCCATTACCACTTGCCTCCTCTAATTGTATCTACACATACAAGTATTCTTCATTTTAGAGGTATAATTTGGGATGGAATTATTTATCTAATGATTGGGAATCTTAAGTAACAAAGAAATACACAAGAAGTGTATTTAGTGAACCAAACTTGAAAAGATAGCTACTCACCTTTTTTTCTTTAGAGGAGACAGACTAAGAACCGTGTGGAACAGTGGTGGGTTCCTCCCAGTTCGGTCCGGTTCGGCTGAGCCGGTAGCAGTGACGATATGACATCACCGAACCAGTTCTCCCCCACCCACCCACCCACCCACCCACGTTATTCTTACCTTTTATTTGGTCTCACCCCCAATCTATTGCTGCCTCCTGAGTCCCAGCTGATGACTAGAGGGAAAAAAACTGTTTAAACTCTTGCCGCGGGGCTTCAAAGGGCCGTCCTACAGCTGATCAGTGTTAAAAGCAAACAAATGAGTCGGGTCGTAAATGTGAGGACTGGTCGTAAGTGTGAGGACCTTCCAGAAATGACTCTGACCAGATAGCCACGTCCACCTAGTCACATGACCCCAAGCCACACCCACAAAATAAGCCACACCCACAGAACCTTTAGAACCCACCCCTGGTGTGGAACATATTTGGGGCAAAGAGTTTGGGATACAGAGCAAGTGGACATAGTTAGACCAAGCATTAAATGCACAATGCTAACTCTATTTTCTTAAACTTTTCCACTTTGTTCATGTTATTTGTTTCTTTTTCCATGTTATTCAGACCTACAAGTACAAAATTTAATTTTAATTTGTTCACTCCAAACTCCTGAAAGCTGAGAAGGTGACGCAGGGTGCTACAAGCTTTGGGAAGCTGATAGTAAATCTATCTGTCCTTTCAGAATCTTTCAGACACATGTTTGTGTATTCTTTTTGGTAAATAGGCCTTTCTATTATAAGTACATAAAAATGGTAAACTGCTGCTAATGGTAAATATAGGCTCAAATGTTATTGCAAAGTAGATACAATCTGTTTTCTGTCATCTACAAGGGAAAAACATTTTCCCCTAAAATATGCAAAACCATTCAATAATCCATGTGTATGTGTTTGTACACATCATTCTTCAGATGACTGAGCATAATCCAACAGAAAAGCTCTTTTTTAAAATTGATGGGTTCCTCAAGATTAGAGCTTGATCTTGTCCAACTGTCTTGTAATTTATCTGTATTTCAGTGGCAAATTTTTAAGATTCAGCAGTACATAACTATCCACTCTTACAAAATATGTAATTAGCCCTTTATTGTTTGAGGGTTGTTTTGTTTTTTTAATTACTTAAAATTGCATCTGTTTTAATTGTATTTTGAATGTGTGTCCAAAAACAGAAAGGCAATATATACAGTTACTTATCAATCAGATTCTAATATTGTGGATGTTTCTTAAATGGGCCTTTTTTTTTTTTTTTTACTGAAAATGAACTATAAAAGTAATGATTTATTGGTTTAACTGGCAATCAAAATATAATCTTGAAATTTTTTTTCATGTTCAGTGCAATGGAGATGTTATATCACCAACCAGCTGGGTAGCAAGGACAACAGATAAAAGCTTGTAAGAAGACTGAGTAACAGAGAAGAGGCTAAGGTCCCTGATTGTGGACTCAATTTTTGCTATAATTCATAAATACGTACACACATAAGTACGCGCACATAAAAAATGTGATTAGGAAAATGTTAATATAAAAAGCATATTAGCTATTCCATTGTTCATTTTATTTCTCCTTATCTTTATTTTCTTATAGACCCCTCGCATCCTGGACATAAACTCCTACTCTCAAAACGATGCTATAGAACACTGCACACCAGAATAACTAGACACAAAAACAGTTTTTTCCGGAACCCATCACTCTGCTAAACAAATAATTCCCTCAACACTGTCAAACTAGTTACTAAATCTGCACTACTATTAATCTTGTCATCGTACCTATCACCCATCTCCTCCCACTTTATTTTATTTTTTATTTTATTTTATTTTATTTTGAATTTGTATACCGCCCTTCTCCCTGAGGACTCAGGGCGGTGAACAGCCAAGTAAAAACATCAAATACAAATATTAAAATACAGTTAAAAATATATATAAATTTGGCCCCATTAATTAAAACGATAAACAAAACAATTAAAAACATTTAAAAAGAATTAGGCCAGCCCGGCTTGTTGGAAAAGGAAGGTTTTAAGGGCACGGCGGAAGGCACTGAGGTCATGGATTCTCCTTATCTCTGGGGGCAACTGATTCCAGAGGTTAGGTGCCCCCACAGAGAAGGCCCTCCCCCTGGGGGTCACCAGCCTGCATTGATTGGCTGATGGCACCCCGAGGAGGCCGTCTCTGTGGGAGCACACGGGTCGATGGGAGGTTGTCGGTGGCAGCAGGCGGTCTCGAAGATAGCTAGGCCCTATGCCATGGAGTGCTTTAAAGGTGATAACCAACACCTTGAAGCGCACCCGGAAGACCACCGGGAGCCAGTGCAGCTCACGCAGGAGCGGTGTTACATGGGAACACCACGCTGCTCCCGTCACTACCTGCGCTGCTGCGTTCTGGACCAGTTGGAGCCTCCGGGTGCTCTTCAAGGGGAGCCCCATGTAGAGAGCGTTGCAGTAATCAAGGCGAGAGGTTACAAGGGCATGAGTGACTGTGCACAGGGAATCCCGATCAAGAAAGGGCCGCAACTGGCGAATCAGGCGAACCTGACAAAAGGTCCCCCTGGTTACAGCCGTCAGATGTTCCTCCAAGGACAGCTGCGTATCCAGGAGGACTCCCAGATTGCGAGCCCTCTCTGTGGGGGCCAAAGACTCACCCCCAACAGCCAGTGATGGAGTCAACTGACTATATAGGCATGCCGGGAACCACAGCCACTCAGTCTTGGAAGGGTTGAGCTTGAGCCTGTTCCTCCCCATCCAGATCCGTACAGCCTCCAGGCACTGGGACATCACGTCAAGGGCATCGTTGGGGTGGCCTGGGGTGGAGATGTACAGCTGAGTGTCATCAGCGTACTGATGGTATCTTATGATTGTTTGACTGTAACTTTGTTGCTGGTATCCTTATGATTTATATTGACTGTTTCCTAATATGATTTGATTGCTTACTTGTACCATATGACTATCATTAAGTGCTGTACCTTATGATTCTTGACGAATGTATCTTTTCTTTTATGTACACTGAGAGCATATGCACCAAGACAAATTCCTTGTGTGATCAATCACACTTGGCCAATAAAGAATTCTGTTCTGTTCTATTCTATTCTTAGGAAATGGGCTGCTAGAACTTGATAGTTCTTAGCCAAGAAATTTTCATATAGTTGGATTTAAGACATGGTGAGTTCATAACTCATCCATTATATAAATACTCCCAAACTAAAGAAATATATACATATATGGTATATGTTAATACTGGAAAAATATGCAGACAGCAGTCAGATTTGTGCATCTGTGACAACTCTGTTGTTAGCAGACAAGTAAAATTCTATCAACCTGCCTAGGGATAAGATCAATGATATAAAAAAAATGTTTTCACAGTTGCAAAACTGAAAAAGAAGCAAAAATCTTGTAAACTTTGCTTCTTTTAACTGACAGACTTTGCCTTCTTTACTATTCCTAAAATGAAGACAAAGGCAATTCAAGAAAATGAGGGTAGTTTTAGAGCATTTTTTTGAAAATTCAGTAAGATACTGGAGCAGCACAAACAATACTTATTGAATAAATAAGAATCTGTTGATGCTGATTTAGCCTCAATGATATAGAATGCTCTCTATGGAAAATTGTCCTTGAAGATGACTTAGAAGCTTTAGACTATAGACAATTCTAATTTGCTTGTGTAGATGGGATTAGAGATGAAACTATCACAGTGATATATTCATGTTCATTTATCAAAGATTAATTGAATAGGTCTTCTTATTTACAAATTGGGGAAAATATGACTTGTTTTTAGGACTGCCTTTCAATAAAATGCAGGTAATCCTAGATTTACAACCCTAACTAAGCCCAACATTTCTGTTGGTATTTGTTAAGTGCATTTTGCCACATTTTACAACCTTTCTTGTTCTTGAATGAATCTCTGCAGTTGTTAAATTAGTAATACAGTTGTTAAGTGAATCTGGCTTCCCCATTGACTTGTCAGAAGGTTATGAAAGGTGATCACATGACCCCAGGCCACTGCAACCATTACAAATATGAGTCAGTTGCCAAGCATCTGAATTTTGATCAAGTGACTATGGAGATGCTACAATGATCATAGGTGTGAAAAATGGTCAGAAGTCACTTTTCTCAATGTTGTTGTAACTTCAAATCCTCACTAAATGAACTGTTGTACGTCGAGGAGTACCTGTATTGTCTCACATTCTCCTTGACAGTATTTCAGAAGACAGTGAAAATTTCATTAGCAAAACCTTGGACTTTTCCTCAGTGCTGAGATTAAAGGCTTTCCATCCATCCTTGTACTGGCATAAAACAATATCCGTGAGAAATGCATTGTTCCCATTACCAGTTCCCATTCTGCTTCTTTTTCCTCTGTCCTGACTAATTAACAAATGATATTGTCCTAAATTTTCATATGCTTTTCATGATTAGACAAAGCAGTTTGGCTTAATTCTCTAATTCTTCCTTTTTACCACAACAGCAGCCAGCTGGAACAGAACCTCGCAGATAATGAGGGCCACCTGTATTTCCTGTGCTTATTATTTGTTGGCTAAACACTTTTATAGGAATTGCTGATGGTATATTTCTTTTTCAAGAAGAGACAAATAGCAGAGTTTCACTGTTTGCAATCTACTATCTTTTCAGTAGATTGTATCATACAATGGAGAATGGAATGCCTAGAAGCAGACATGTTGAAAACTATTTGTATGGTAGCATTCTGTGAAGTGACTCAGATGTTGGGCTTTGCAGCTATTATATGTATTCATTTGTATGTGGTGGTATTTAATAGTGATGTTGACTTGGTAAGGGAAACATGCATCGTTTTAATACCCTGTCAAACTCTGTATTCAGCAATAGGCAGGGACATAGAGCAAAGTGAATGGCATTATAGATGCACCTTGATTCATGTATAGCCCATATTTGTTTACTGGCATCTTCACCAAAGATGTTTTCCATCCATATTGACAGATGGAGAAGGCAAGATAAAGCAGATTGTAAAGAAGGTAGGCAGATTGTAAAGAAGGTAGGCAAATCATGAGCAAGCAAGATTTTAATTCTCAGGGTGCTCCACATTGTGATTCTCTTCACTCAAGCCAAGGAATTTATTCTGATTCTGAAAATTCAAAATGGATTGTGATGAACATTCTTAGTAGCTTTCCTTCAGGGGTCTTCACTAAAGATTGGACTGACATGCAAGCTTCAATCATGAAAGATTGTTACTTGGCTGTGGGTCAATATCTAACTTTCAGTCCAGGTTGCTATTATGAGGGTAACATTATTAAAAGCTGAAATAGGTTGAAGATGAAACCCAACAGGATTCTTCAGTTTCTGCAATAAGGATCACTAGACACTTTGGATGGGATGGATCCCTTTATAAAGAACAGGTCTGTGACTTGGGTCTCCGGGATTCATGCTTACTTCGAAGTAGGCAGGTGGATGCCAGCTTCAGATGGTGCACCAGTTATAGCCCTGCCTGAAGCTGGAAGACCTGATAGTGATAAATCAGAGAATTAGCCAGATGCAGTGACTCTATAAGGAATGGCTTGAATGGTCTAAAATCTAGTAAGGTATATATTGGCAACCATACTCACCACAGTCATATAATAGTTGAATTTAAGGCATTGTATTAGATATCAAAAGTTTATACGTACTATTTAAAATGCTTGTTTTAACCTATAAAACCTATATGGTTTGGGATCTAAGTGTTAAGATGAATATTCCTCCATATGGAATCAGTCTATCTGATCAATCCAGTCCAAACACTTCATCAAAATTTATTCATTATTTCCCAGGTTTGTGCAATAAAGGGAATAGGAGTCCACAATGTTTTGCAATCATTCACATGCAATGGAATGGTTGAGCAGGCACACTCATTATTGGCTTTCTGGAAGTTGAATTCTCCTAGAGGACATTCAGACTGTGAAAACAGTCTCAATTTGGATTAGTGCTTATTTGTACTAACTGATTTTATTTTATGATATCTTGATTTTATTGTCCTGGAGTATTGTTTTATGTTTTATGCATGATACACCACTAGGAGTCATAAGTCCAGCAGTATAAAAATGCAGTACGTAAATTAAAAAGTGCTATGTAAGCTTCTTAAGTTCATCAAATTCAGTTGAAATTTGTTAAATCATAAGAAAAATAAAATTCTTTATTATGGGGATCTGTTAACTAAGAAAAGTAATTATGCTGCCCACCTTGAGGTATTTTAAAAACCGGATGAAGACTTCTAGGCAATTTTGTAATTAATATTGATTTTAAGTATTAGCATTATATTGAGATAATGACGCTTACAAATGTGTATATACACAATCTGTCCTGTGACGATTCCTGCATGCTACTGATTTAACAGTCTTTATTAATATTTCTTTTTTAAATCATACTGAAATTGTCCAGAAAATTCCAGTTAGTCATTGAATGAATAAATATTAATAGAGGTTTAAAATACAAATTAGAGAGTATATAATTTAAATGAAAAAAATGGATTTTGAACCTCAGTATTTTCTTCTGTGAATGCTGATTTCATCTTTTGGCAAATTTCTCAGTCATGAACTTAACCATCTCTAAGCACGTGCAAATAAAATGCTTACCGAAGAGATGGGGAGAATACAAAACAATATAGAATGCAAATTATTTACTAATTTGTTAAATAGCACTGAGTACCTCAAAACAAGTAAATTCAAAGAAACTTTTTTCCCAATAAGGTCTACCTGATTTTAACTCAGAGAGTATGCATGTTTCTCAGAAATAAACCCTGCTGTATTCAGTGACACTTCTTTCCAGCCAATGCATTCTAAAATTCTGTATAAATTATATATCTTTATCATCAGGAATAAATCTTCTTAGAAAAATAATGCCATATATTGAAAAAGCTTTTCACATTTTCTAGGAGATACAGTAGTATTCTCTAACATTGCAAATCCAGCAGATCCAATTTCTACTATTTTCTGACTAGCACAAAAGAAGATAATATTTTTAAAAAGTGCCAATATTTTCCTCAACATTTACAATGGCTATGCCAGTTTGCTATGGTAATGCCAGTTCATCTTGTTAACATTCATAACGAATATAGTTCTCAGCCAATTTTTCATGGTATAAACAATATAATTTCCTATACAGTACATCTGATTATTATTTTTCTTTCGGGCTATTATGTACAAAGCATATAGTTGGCTGATTTACTTATAAAGGGAGATGTAAAACAACTTGTGCAACTCAACCATAAGTTTTCAGGGTTTTTTTTAAAAAAATATTCTTTTTCAATCAAGCCCTTTGCTTCAGGCTAGAATCATGATTTTTCTATAGTGTGTGCTTATTCTGAGCTCTTAGCTCAGAGTTGAAAAACTAACATTTCTCGACATCTTTGACAAGTTAAAATAAAAAGCCATTAGACTCTCTTAGGCTTAGATCTCAGTAGGAAGGAGAGTTTTATGTAAATGCCTATTGTTGTGGTATACTTAATTCCTATTGGAAGTCAACAATATAATACCAGAAGATCATGGTAAAATTATTATTTGGCAAAAGGCATTTTCATGTTTGCTATAAAACATTAGATGATTTTTAAAAAAAAAATGAAATAAGGAAAAGAAAGGTAACTAAAGAAAGCTAACAAAGAACATTGATATACCAGCTTACTCAGGAATAAGTCCCATTGTACTCTAGTGTCTACTTTGGTGTAGTCATCGTTCGCATCAAAGTCTTACTGTTACTAGATGTAATCAAAACTAGTCATAAACTGCATTTACTTTCCCCAAATTGCTTTAACAATGGAATTAATATATTGACAATACTTCCTTTCACACATTGTTTTAATTTAAAAGATTGTATTTCATTATTTTACAAGCCATTCAGAATCTAGTTGATGGGAAAACACAGAAGCCACAGTAAATCAATCCATCAATTTTTTTAGCAGCTCATTTAAAAAAAAAAAAAAGATCTGAAGAATTATTAGACTGTTTACAGGACAATACAGGTGACCATGAATGGAAAATAAAAAGCAAGAGATAAGAATTAATAATGTTGTAAGTCAGAGGTCGTCAAACTCGGCAGATTTAAGACTTGTGGACTTCAACTCCCAGAATTCTCCAGCCAGCATAGTGGGAATTGAAGTCCACAAGTCTTAAAGCTGCCAAGTTTGAAGACCTCTGCATGTAAGTATTTTGTCATTATTTTCTCTACCACTTTGGGCAATGCCGTTGTCATTAATAAAGATAAATGTATCTTTTGCCAGGCCTTAAGGGGCAGCAGAGGGAAATAAACAAAGCTAGGACACACCGCATCTAAGTAAACAGAAAGGATGTAAACCCTTCAGCCTCAACTGTCAAGAGTCCTGCAAATTAACAGCCAGCACAATGGATCCTTTGGAAACAAACTTAATCCACCCGCATGTATCTACATGAGGGCCATGCATAACAATGTGGACACTGGCTTTCCATTACACTTGCCACTACAGGCTGTCAGTGATTTGAAGAAATGACAATTTCCTAAGCTTTTTGTCCCTTCAGAATGTCCCCACTAATGTGAAATAGAAGTGACTTTACTTAAAAAAGAAAAAAAAATACTATACCTCCACTTTACCCCCTCCTCCTTTCCTCAGAGATACAAAGAATGGAGGGGATGTACTTAGACCACTGACCCCCTACCAGTTTACCTTGTGGGATTATCTGTGCAGGTGTTAATATAATTGAAGGTGTGGTAGCAGATACAACCCCTAATAGCTTTTGCTAGATGGAGATTACCTAGGTAGAGAATGCAGAGCTGTACCTGAAGAATAGGCATGTGAGTGCCTTATTAACATATAGCCATTCAGTGGCAGCTGCATATCTGCAAAGAGGGGAAAAAACCTTTAAAGAGCCTATTCATCTATGTTAATGGGCCCATTGCACATTATATTGTGTGGGAAATTAAGTCTCTGGCTGTGAACTTCCTGTGCTGAGCTAGCTGCCTTGAACTCCCCCCCCCCCCCGCTCTTTTTTTCATTTTATTATTGCTTCAGCATTATTATCTACTCCTGGAAATAAAAACAATCACGTATCTCATTGGAGAAGTGAAACCATTCCCCAATAACAAACTAGTCAAAAAGTTCCTTTGCTTTCTTATTTTTTTAGTGAGGAAAACAAAACAAAACAAAAATCAAACCAGTGTTTGCAAATTGAAGCAAGACTTCAAATTAACATTATGGCCTATCGAATGAGTAGAGCTGTCATGTGCAAGGCAACATGGACCCAACCCTCTCCTGCTTACAAAATATGCGCCATTTAAATTGTTTTCCATATGCAATGTCCTTGCCTGCAATTTTTATGTACAGTCCTAACATGCAACACAAATGATGTAATTGTAAAGAGTTTTTGTGCATGTGTTTAGATGAGAACAATAGGTACGTTTACATCAAAAGATAGGTATGACCTATTTTAAAGTTGTTAAAAAAATAACGAGCCAGATCCTTTCTATATTTCTGCTCCTCCCCCCCCTTTTTTTTTTTCTTCTTCTCCAGGACATTTACAACCAGTGAATTTCTGAAATAAAATAATTAATCTCACTTGCAAATCAGAATCTAAAATCTGGGAAACGGGTTCCTAAAGTTCCAAGAATGTTTATACTTGATTATAACTGGATTATCAATGTGTGTGCATAATTGTCTGTGTGTGAGAGTGAATGAGTGTGTGAAAGAGACTAGAGAGAGAAGTGTGTCTTTAGTCAATTTAGTTGGGAAGAAAGGCAGAGTTTTGTAAATAATTATAGGTGAAGATTTGGATTTATCAAGTTAATATTAAATACATTTGAACATTTGTTGTAAAGTTTTATCTTTCATATATACAGTCTGTTTATGCATAGCTTTATTAGCGTTCATGTATACATTACATACACAACTGCTGGTTATGTGGATTACAATAAAGATATAACCACATCCATGTCAGTGATGGTGGAAGAAGAGTACCTATGTTACTTTTCTTTAGTCTGAAGCAAGTAATTATCATCAGAATGTATTGTAACAAATCTTCATCTTTTCTTTATGACCCAAATGCTACACATTGAGTCAATGCTATTATCACCCACTGCCATCATAATCATCATTACCATCAGCAGGCTCATAAAAGAAAGCCTTAATGATCAATACAAACTGATTGCAACTCAATTAAGAGAGACCCTTCCAGAGTATTTTTAATCTGGCTTTCTTTCTTTCTTTCTTTCTTTCTTTCTTTCTTTCTTTCTTTCTTTCTTTCTTTCTTTCTTTCTTTCTTCCTTCCTTCCTTCCTTCCTTCCTTCCTTCCTTCCTTCCTTCCTTCTCCAATTCATTCATCTGCTATTTTTCTACAGATTCATCTTTTCTGAATCTTGTTTCTTTTCTTGCGTAACAGAACAGGCATAACAGAAAATAAAATATGATTCAAGGGGGGGAAAAAGATGAAAGAGCAATTTTGCAACAGTTCATTAAGGCTAATCAGAAAGCACTAGCATTTGGTGTGGGAAAAAACTCCTGACAATACCATGGATAGCAATAAATAAAGCAAGCAAATGGATCACTAACAAATCAATTCAGTGTTTTCACTTGAGGTGGACATAACCAGGATTGAAGTATCATATTTCAGACATGTTATGCAAACACCCAGTTCTCTGGAGAAGGTTTTAATGCTGGGAAATGTGGAAGGAAACCAGGATTGAAGTATCGTATTTCAGAAGGTTTTAATGCTGGAAAATGTGGAAGGAAAGAGACGAGAACATGGGTAGTAAGATGGATAGACTCAGTTACAGTGGCCATGGAAGCATCATTGGAAGACCTGATGAGTGGATTAGGGAAAGAACATTATGGAGAATATATTAACATAATCCATTTGAAATTATTTCAAATAAATGATAAAAGAAATAATAGTTTTGTGTCATTTTTGTGAAAGGCAGATATATGAAATAATTCTAATTCATTGTTTTCCAAAGTTTGCTAGAGAAGATCATACATACCTATACCCCAATTCTTCACTTTTTATTTCAGTTTGGGAAGAATATATTTTTCCTGAGAACATTTATTATAACAGTTATTCTTTGTGAAATTTGATATTTATCCAGGTTTTTATATTTTATTCTTAAAATAACGATTTTACTGCTTCTTCCACCATTACACAGAAATTCATTTATTTTTACATTTAAGACTATTTCAAGATAAAATTTGAAAATATATTAGTACTTTATACAGTAACAATGCAAAGATCTGTGTATGATCATTCTTATGAAGAAAACTGCATAAATCATTAACAAGCAATGATATGAAAAAAAACTTGCTCTTGGGCCTCTGCTATAAGGGTTCATATTAGATATTCAGTTGCACTAGTTCACATGACATATGGAGGGGAACATAATGGTGCCTTGTAGGCTATCTGCTTAGCTTTTTAGATCAGCCACATATGACTAGGTTGTGCCACTTAGCTGGATTTATTAATAAAAGAGATTTACTAGTTTACTAGCAAAAGGCTGTGTGTGTGTGTGTGAATTCACATTAGTCCTTAGTCAGGTCTTTTTCTCGCAACAATCTAAGTAATAAATCATGAATTGCATACCCACAGTAGCTCAATTCACTCAACATCTGGTTCAAAATCAGAACCAATACACTTTATGTTTAATGTCATGTGTGAACTCAATTGTTGACAATATTCAAAGTCAGAAGGTACATAAAGGTTGGGGGGGGGGAGTAATTTCTCCAAAAAAAGTTTGGAAAGGTGATTTTTTTTCACCACGAGTTTATGATATCCATGTTACAAATCAACAGGAGTATTTGAAGAATATTGAGAGATTGCATATAGATTACCAAATAGTTTAGATTATACCAAAAAATATAATAGAGAATTAATATATTCTGGTTCTCTAACTTCCTCTATTGTAAATTGGAGATTGAATAGGAAAAGAGGAACAGAGAGATCTGTTGTTTCCAACCCTCCATGACTGAGAATCTCTCTTAACTCATCTAGAAGCAGATGAACTGACCAATTTTTCTCCCTTCTTTCTCACTCTGATCGGCATTTCATGCATTTATCAGCCTTTATTACTCACTAGCCACACTGTGATGCTTTTTGAAGTTGAAACGAGCCTTGCAATTTCTTTCAGTCTCATATAGTTAACAATGAAAGCAACAAAAGGACCTTCAGAGTGCTTCATATTTCTAGACAAAAGATAGCTGAACTACATAGAGAAAAGAGTAACCATTCATATTTAAATGAAGCTTAACTTAAACTTTAAATTAAATTTCCATCTTTCCTGTTATCTTGTCTGCTCTGTTTTTGTTGGTATTTGTTTTGTACGATCTAGCTGCAAAAAAATTCACACAATTTCTTCCTTCCCATCTGTAAAGAGTGTGTACCTGAACAATATCTGCTCTATGAGATGAAAAGAATTATCTATCAATCTGCTGGTTGCATAGATTGCCTCTAAGTCTGTATTAACAGAAAATAAATGACTGTACTGCTGGTTAGTGCTTGACAGCACTAATGATTCAACAAACCAATTTTTTCCTTTACAGGTATAGGAAATACATTTTTATCTATGCACACTGAAAGTTTAAAAACCCTGTTCATATCTATTATAGGCAATGGCTATTTATGTTTGGAATCTCTTGCATCAAAGAAGCAATTGTGAAAATTTCTCACATTGTGTTTTCCCTCCCTCTCTCCCTCCCTCCCTCCATCTCTCTCTTTCTCTCTCTCTCTCTCTTTCTCTTTCTTCTTTCTCATGTAGAAAAATGTCATGTGGTCTTGAAAATTATAAGAGTTCGAAGAGAGGCCTTGAACTTTCTAGCAGGACTGTAGAGTGTCTCTGATTTGGAAGCAAGGTGCTACTTCAGAACAGGTAGGGACAGAAATGTAACCTCTGTCTGCAATTTCTTAATGCAGCTGTGTCTTTCCTGAAATCATTGCCTTTGAACTGAAGCACTGCAGAGCCTCACTATCTAACTCCTTAAGAACTTATGTTATCTTGGGAACATAATCATGGCAAAATGTGAATTTTTAAATGTTCAGCTTGGTTTGTGGATTTTTGTAAACTTGTAAAGTTTACAGACTTATCAATTATAACTTTAGTTTACAGACCTAAGTGAAGATTTAGATCTCTATGAAGTGCTTAAATGATGGAAATCTAGTCAGTTCCATGAGTGAGAAGACCTGCCACCAGATATCTGCTAAATGCAAGAGGGCCTTTTCAGCCTAAGTATTTGATATGCACTGCCCTGTCAAAGTGATCTGTCATGTATCTCAGTCCCAATCTCTTTGCGTCTTATGCATAAAGACAAAAACCTTAAGATTGGCTTTGTATCTAATTATGCAGTTGCTCTTGTTCTGGTGTAAAGGTGCACAACATGGCATGCTTTCAGAAAACAGGACACCACAGTTTGGGGCTTCTGGACATGTATAAGGACCAACCACATAGACTACATTGTAGCATTTTTTTCCTGGACAATTAGAAGTTATTGACATTTTAAACAAAATATGTAGACATGTTCTAACACTAAAACTAAACTAAAACTAAAACTATTCTTTTAGGAATTTTAACTGAAAGGGGATCAACCAAAAGAATTATACTGAACAATTGAATTCAAATTAATTTTTATTCTTTATGTCAAAACTTCCAGTACTTGAAGGATACTATCTTAATTGCCTTTCCACCCATCCATGCCACAGACATTTTTCTCAAGGCTAGCATTTCCAGCTTCATCAATCTCTCTTTATAGAGAAATATCCTTGATCATGTTGTTTACCATTCTCTGAACCCATCCTCATTTCTCTGAATTCTTATGGTGATGGTGCCCAGAACTGTTTACAGTATTTGAAGTGGGCTTTGACCCACTTCAAGTACTGTAAAATGATTACTTCCCACATTTTTGAAAGAATTCTTCAGTGGAGACTGCCTAAAATAACATTTGCTTTATTAGCAGCATTTATTTATTATTCATTTATATAGTCACCCATCACACAAACATAATAGCAATAGCACTTAGACTTATATGCAACTTCATAGTACTTTACAGCTCTCTCTAAGTGGTTTACAGAGTCAGCATATTGCCCTCAACAATTTGGTCCTTATTTTACCCACCTCAGAAGGATGGAAGGCTAAGTCAACCTTGATGGAACTCCAGGCTGTGGGCAGAGTTTACTGCATTTTGGTCAATGTCTGTAATAAAGAACTGAACCCTATACCATTTCAGAGAAATGGTTGTCCATTCTCTTCTTAAAAACTTCCTGAGTTGGAACGTTCATAATTTCTGGAGCAAGTTGATCCACTGATTAATTGTTCTGTCATGAAACTTCTCCTTAGTTCTAGGTTGGCTCTCTCCTTGATTAGTTTCTCTTCGTTACTTCTTGTCCTGCTTTCCATTCCATCTCCATATGCCAGTCTTTGGAACCATGGCTTTAGAAAGGACAGGTTTCCCTTTCATCCAGAAGATAAACCATTCCAGAGGAGGAGGATGTTATCAAGAATATTAAAACCCAGGATGTTGATATTCCTCCAGCCTATTTACACACAAATCACACACACACACACACACACACACACACACACACACACACACACAATCACACATTCACACAACGAGACACACAGACACAACATCTGGAACTAACCAGATGGATAGGTTAGATTCATTGCAGAATAGAATCCTAAGCCCTAAAATCTCTAAAGGTGACATGCAGCACCATGAATTGTACTTGGAAGTCAAACTGTAGCACCTTCATCTCCCATAGGAGACACGTTACATGAGCAAAATAAATTGAGTCATTAGTATGTGGGCTGCTGCATTATAAACCAGCTGAAGTTTTCAGATGATCTATAAAGGCACATAGAGTGAATTAGAGTATTCTAAATATGAGGTGGCAAAGACATGAAAAACCAGCAACAAAGTCTCATAATTCAGAAACAATAATTACTTGCATATAATAGTAACTGGCATAAATTTCTCCGAAATTCAGCTTTGATTCTTCTATTATCAATCACATGCCATTATCATAAACATATGAATTCCTACTTTTAGCAATAGCAATAGCATTTAAACTTATATACTGCTTTACAGTGCTTTACAGCCCTCTCTTAAGTTTCTACAGAGTCAGTCATATTTCCCCCAACAATCTGGGTCCTCATTTTACCCACCTCGGAAAGATAGAAAGCTAAGTCAACCTCGAACCTGGTGAGATTTGAACTGCCAAATTGCAGGCAGCTGGCAGTCAGCAGAAGTAGCCTACAGTACTGCACTCGGACCACTGCACCACCATGGCTTTTGAGTATATCTTGAACTTCTCTATGTGCCCTTGTGGTGTTTATTCTGATTGACCTTAAGATTGATCCAGGCTTCCAGTCTTCCAAGATTGTAAAATGAAGATCGAAATTGTTGGGAGCAATGTGCAAATAATGCTCACATTGAAAACCACCCAGAGAGTGGTGTAAAGTGCAATAGGGTGGTATATAAGCCTAAATGCTATTGCTATTGCTATCTCTGTTTGTGTTCATTAACTCCACTCCTTAAAATCAGACCGCCTTCATTCAGGTCTATTACATTCTTCTCCTTTTTCTTAGTGTCATCTAGATACCCTTCTTTCTTTCCTTCCTTCTTTCCTTCTTTCTTTCTTTCCTATCTATTTTGTTATTTCATTAAATATATTTTATTTTTTCACATCTCCTCATATTGAAGTTGCACACTTTAAGAAATGTCTGATGTTATTTAATAAACCTCATGACTAAATGTAAATCTGTATTCCCCAATCCTGGCCAAGCCCACAGCATGTTATGCGAACACTGATTTTCTGTGCATACATGCCGATGCCAACAGGCATTTAAGAGAATATTTAAAAGCATTTTTGTTGTCGTTTCTGCTTATGACATATGGTATTAAAGTATATTGGCTTTTTTATCCTAACCTCTAAGGAGTTTAATGGGGAGAACCTGTCTGCCCATCCTAACTGATAATTATTTAATTAGCAATTTATAATGATAATAGGATTTTTCTTCCCCTGCTTCCCCCAGGCATCCATCTTGTTTGCAAGAAAGCAGATATAAAATGATTGCTAGACAGATGGGCAGTTGGCCCAAGTTATTCTTATGTACCAGGCTAGCATTTTCCTACAGTTAAATCATTAAAGGCAAACCCCATATTTTTCCTTCTGCTTGGCCTTGTTTCGCTCTCTCATTACTGGGGTGACTTGCATTCTCACAAAGTGTGTGGGTGCGACGACTTGTGTCAGTAAGGACAGTTCTAACAGCAGTGTCATTAGTTCTTTTTACAACAAAAGCCAGAGGGTTTTGCTTTTCTCTCTCCGCCCCCCACCCCCAATCCCTTCCTCTGCCTTCTCTTTCTTTCTCTTAGTTGGCATGCAGGCTGAATTTTTTTTTTGGACCCCCTGCTTGACTTTTTTTTTTCCTAGAGCCCCTTTTGAACAGTACAGAGGCGTGAACAACTGAGAATTGTAACTGATAGACTGTTTGCATGAGAACCCATGAAAGTTGCCTTTGTTCCTTTCACATCAGCCAGGTTTAAGCAGCCCCCCTTCAATCCTTGACTAAAGAGAAGGGAAAAAAGGAAATCCACTTTTAATTATACATTGATGGAAATCGCTGCATAGTGGAGTTACATCAAGAGGAGAATGGGCAGTTTATATTCCTTTATCTCAGGAGCCCAAAGAGGTGCTGTCTTTAAAATAGATATGTCAGCACAGGCTGCCAATTCCCAATATGTGAACAACCTTGCCTAATTTAAATCAGATTACCAGCTTCATTTATAATCATGAAAACATTTTCAGAAGCACAGCCATATTACTAATGGACTGTTTTTTACACCTTGAGCCTTCAAGCGCTTTCTTATATGAGCCAGCTTTACTCAGATGGAGCTTGATGAAAGAAACTGCAGCTTAAATGGGAAGATTTGACACCAGATGAAAAATACTCCCCTGGTTTTCATTAAGAAAGTTTTTAAAGGCAATTTTCTATCAACATTGTTGTTCTCAGTTATGAGTGAAATTAATTTATGTCTGGACTCAATAATCTAGATAGCCAACCAGCCAGCCAGCCAACCACCCAGCCAAGAATAGTTAGGAATGATTAGAATTCTGTTTGAAATCAGTTTTGTTTTTCCATTTAAAATCATGTTTTCATTATTCATTTAAAATAAAATAATAGTTTAATCCTGTTTTTAGGATTATGAGACAATTGATACAGTCCTGAGTGATATTCCATTTATTGGTGCAATAAAATCAGAGGATATTGTAACAAAAAGTTTTAATAAAAATAATATTAATGCCTGGTGGGCTGAAAATGCTAATAGTTAAGGATGTTTTGTTATTCTACCACACCCCAGTCTTAAATGCATACATTGGTCAAAATGCATACATTTCATATTTCCATAATATATATATATATGTGTGTGTGTGGAATTTAAATCCAAACAAATCAACTTCTTGTGGTAATTTCATGGTTTTTGAAGCACTAAAATTTACTCTGAGGAAGACCCATTATGTGTCATGGCTTTGCCCCAAAGGATATATACATGTCTACTATAAATTTCATTTGGGAAAAAAAGAAAAAAAACTGAAGATGTCATGAATCAATATATACCATGGACGAAAGAATGCTCATCTGGAATTTTGAAATTTAAAGTTGACAGGCTAAAGAAAATATTGGTACCATAATTATTTCACTTATTTCAAAGATTGTTGTATCTGAGAACCCTTCTGCTTATTCTTCTCTATAGATACTTGGCATTCATGATTATAGAATGGAGACAATATAGCAGTTAATAGCAATGTGTTTGTTTAGTAACAACAACAGAAACAGGACCTAGGGAAAAGATTTACTATGTAAAGTTATGCTAAAGATCTGATGATAAATACTTGACTTGTCAAAAGCAGGGAATTTTTTTGGTCATCCAACTGTTAAATGATGACACATTTGTTAGAACTTTGGCTGACCTACCAATGAGAGCAATAAGTGAATTTTTGCATCACAAGGTGTTGAATCACTGAGAAGCCTAAAGTGACAGTCTAGTCTGGAACAACTGACACACAGCAGGGGCCACTGGAAAGAGTCCCGCCTCCCTTATTGAGAGGAAATCTTTCAAGGGGAAGGAAGCAAGCATTAAACTGATGAGTAATGGGTGGGAAAGAGATCAGACAGGGATAAGAAGCAGCAGTATACCTCTATGCATATATTTAATTTTGTTTGCTTGGTTTAATATTGATGACAAGATGTATATTTATTTAAATGAATTTGGGAATGCTAGAACATTTGTATAAGTGACATCTTGAATAAAGAGAATGGATGACCGAGTTATCAGAAGTTGCAGTTAACCAATATGAAAATGACATTGGTATTTGTGTGCTATATGGCCCTGGATATTTCTAAATATGAATTTAAAAGTCCCTAAATCAATTTGGCTTTCTGAATAATACCATATTATTCTCCAAGTAGAAGCAAAAAACCAGAGAAGCTTCTTCTCTGGTAATATTGTACTACTAACTAGAGCATACAAAACATTTGCTAGACCAATTCTCGAATACAACCAGGATTTTCCTATAGGCTAACTAGGCTTCAGCCTAGGGCCTCAAGATCAAGAGGGGCCTACATTCAAATTGTTAGCAAAATTAAAATTACATTTTCACTATAGGTGAAAGGGCCTCATAAGTGGAATAGCCTAGGGCCTCTTTTCATCTAAATCCGGCCCTGAATACAACTCATCCGTGTGGAAACCACACTGCATATCGGACATTAATACAATTGAGACAGTCCAGAGATATTTCATGAGAAGAGTCCTCCACTCCTCTGCTCGCAATAGAATACCTTATGCCACCAGACTTGAAATTTTGGACTTAGACAACTTAGATCTACGCTGCCTTCAGCATAGCTCATAAAATTATCTGCTACGATGTCCTACCTGTCAATGACTACTTCAGCTTCAACCACAACAATACACGAGCAAACAATAGATACAAACTTAAGGTAAACCGCTCCAAACTCGATTGCAGAAAATATGACTTCAGCAACAGAGTGGTCAATGCCTGGAATGCACTACCTGACTCTGTGGTTTCTTCTCCAAACCTCCAAAACTTTAACCTTAAACTAAAAACCCATTTTGCCGCACTATCTATGCAGTTATCTAGGACATCTAAATGTAATAGAAGAGCATAGAAGTTTTATAGAATGAAGGTTAGTCTCAATTGAAAGCTGTCATTTATAGATAACCATTTATTTTCCATATTCCCTTATAACATTCAAGCTAAGTAGCTGAACTAAAAAGAAAGAGAAAGAGAACCTGAGAAACAAAATATGTAAGATGAATAAAAATGGAACCAAATTCTGTAGAACACCAATTGATAAAGAGAAGGGCTAAGGGCTAAGACCCTTTCATATACTGGAAAAGTCTGATGAGAAATATAGGATTGACATCAATCTTATATTCATCTTGTCATCTTGTCGTCATCTTATGTGCTCAAACAAAATAGTAGAATTTGAAGACTGAGGCTGCCAGATGTTGTAGAGCAATGCAGAAGCACCAACACTGTTGATTAATGGCTTGCCTGGGCTACCAGAAATCATTGCTGATTCAACCAGGGCCAGAAAGGTAGAATGACTGATATCAAATCATAATTGAAATGGATCAGTGATAATATTTATTGATAAGGAAGAGATGGTGAAAGAACAACCCAGTCAATGAATTTAAATTAAAACTAAAAAAAATCTGATGAAAACCACAACACATTGAAGTGTCCCACAAAGGCTTTTTAAACAGGAAATGAAGATAAGTGTTTCAGACAGTTTAGGAAAAAAATGCCTACCATAATAAAACAGTTGACAAATCTTAATAATAGAAATAGGGAGGAATGGCATGCAAAAAAAAAAAGATTCTGAAAAGCAAGCACATAGTATAAGAAGCGTTTGAAACTATTTTGGATAGCATCAGTTTGTGTTCATCATGAACACCAACTTCCAATACTATCACTTATTGTATAAGAATGAAAGTGGGGAAAGGAAAAATTGTGTATTGCTGCCTCTGAGAAAAGTAAGGAGAAAATAAATGAACATTTAAAAAAAAAAACAAGTACATCAAGATTTCTAAAAAAACAATTTCAAGAAATTTCCATGGAAATAAACTGAAGAGTATTACACATTCTATGTAGGGAGTGAAAACTATATCATTGATTGTGAAGTGTGATACGGTTGCAACTGTTAAAACTAACAAAAGGAATATTTGGTTTCTTTTAGAAGGTAGTAATCTATATATTTAAATATATTTTATTTGTAAAAATAACATTGCATTCAGGATCTGACATTTAAAGAATTCAACTTAGCTAAGGGGTTCCAAGAAAAAAAAAAGAGAGAGAAAATATAAATGATATAAATGCTTTAAAAAACACAAACACTGATCAGATTAGTTATCAATGAACCCAACTGAAAACAGCCATATAAATTAATCATGGGTTATTTTACTTGGCTATATATCTAATACTAAAAAGCTAACTATAATTTGCAGCATATTTTCATATTAATGGAAATACAATAGAACTCTGATTTCATTGGGGTTTTTTTTAGCTGGAATTATTGAATGGAGAAATCTTAGTAGCTCACCAGAATATTCTGATTTTGGAACATTCAATAAACTTGTTGGCCAACCCTTGACAGGATAGAATTAAGAATCTTCAAAGTATTGTTCTTCCAATGCATGCAGTTCAAAGGTATCCATTTCAAACAGTAAAAAAAAAACTAATCTAGATTGGTCGCCAGATTGGAAGTAGGGTTGAGATGGCAGGAAAATTAACATTTTGCATTCAAAAGTCCATTGGTTCTCACCCATCTCTTTTCACAAACTTTTTGAAAGCTTTCTAAAATCTGGGAAAGTCACACTGAAAACTCTGTAAAGTAATGAGAGGAATACAGGGCTCAATTTTTTCCCTTTACTATTGGAATTTTCAAAAGGGTAAAATTAGCTAATTTTATAGATCCTGGTAAATATTCTGATCTATAGACCAAGGAATTGCAGACTTAGTAATGATTATTTGTTTAGTAATGATGAACAGTAGTGCCACCATTATGGTATGATTTAGCTTTGTAATTAATTTAAAAAAAAAACTGCAACCAGCTTGAGCTGAATGAGAACCAGTTCAATCTTACTGGTCCTATAATTTTCAGAAGACATGAAAAGTTAATGTGCCATTAAAAACAGATATTTTTTCTCTTAAGTATTATGTATAACATATTGAAGGGAAACATGGGATATTGGTCTCATAGGTGATAACAGCAGCAAAACTTTTATATGCACAGAGGTAGAAAGATATGCAAACTCCTACAATGGAAGAATGGATTGTAAATTTAAGGGAGCTGGCTGAGATGACAAAATTGATCACCCACTTTGTTGAAAAACTAAAATTTGTCTAGCTTTTTTAGAAATCTCTTTTGGACTTTTTGCTGGAAAAGAAGACAAATGCAACTTTGATTTTGGGACTTGCTTTACTTTGATTATAGAAATATTGTGCATTGTTATTGCTTTTGTTTGCTATGTATATTTTACATGTTATACCTTTAGTTTTATTTAAACATAGAGTAAGAGGTTACTTTATTCTATATTTGTATCTATAATGAAGAAAGTTGGAAGTTACTTTTTTTCTATATTGTTTTCTTTTTGTAATTCTTCTTTTTCTTGCTTTTCTCCTTTCCTAACTTTTTATATTATTTTGTGCTTTAGCTGTTTGTTTTAAAAGTCACATTAATTTTATTAGCCTTACAATTAAATAGATATCGATATAGAGCAGTGATGAAATCTACTTACCTTCCTTACCAGTTCGCAAGCGCATGCACCGCATGCGCATGTGCAAAACCAGGAAATAGTGTAAAACACATTATTTCCTGGTTAAAACCAGGAAGTAATGGCACCCGGGCAGTGATCGCTACCGGATCACTGAACCACCGGCCAAGATTGCTACCAAACTGGGTGATCCGGTCTGATCTGGTGCATTTCACCTCTGATATAAAGCTTTTGTTGCCGAACACATACCTATAGACATATATAGACAGATTAATCCAATTAGATCCAGAGAAATACCTATATCTACAAGTGCTGAAAAGCATAAATTACCTTATATATTCCTAGGCCAAATATGACTTTATGAAGACAATGTACATATCACAAAACAAATCACCTTAGCAAAATACATTAGAAATTTGCTAATTTATTTATTTATTCAATTTATATGCCGCCCCTCTCCGAAGACCCAGGGCGGCTCAAGATGCAAAATACAAGATGCAAGGGATGGTTTTGTCATTGCTAAATTTTGTTATAGTAAATTTAACGAAGATGTTAATATTTGTGCCAGAAATCAAGAAGTATCACTGTTTTAAAACATTGATTATGAACAAGTTCTGTTACAAATGTTTGTGGAGAAAGAATGAAAATGTCACTCAGCTACAGAGTATAGCACGTCATAATATTACTGATACTAAGCTGTAGAAACCCCTAGAAAGAAAAATGTTCCACCCATTTATTGCAATAAGCAGAAGCCACACATTTTAAAAAACTCATTGTGGTTTGGAAAGTAGAGGTCATAACTAGTTCCTGACCACCCAATTTGTTTTGAGAGTACTTATGATTCCTAGCTTGACTTAACACGTATCAAGCACACCTTGTGCTTTGTTTCTCTGCCCCCCCCCACTTTCCTGTTTCATCCCCACTGCCATTATTATTTAAATATCTAATTTGAATGAGTCAAATGACTGTTGGTCACTTTCAGTATCTAACCAATCTATTCCACACTATTTCAAAAACATACTTTGCTAAAATGCTTGCAAGGGAGAAACCAAAGGAGTGGGGGGAACAATTCCATGAACAAAGTCAAAGCACAACTAAATGAAAAGCACTTATATTTGTAAGAAAAAACCCATTTTTATTCCATATCAAAGATGAGTTAATTGAAATATGGAATCTGGCTTATTTTCTGTTGAGTTCTAAAATGGATTGCAATATGAAACAATTCCACTGCAATGCAATGTTTCCTGCATTTCCACTGCCATTTATTCATATCTGCTGGATAATATTCAAGACTGGTTTTAATGGATTAGAGCCTGCATTGATCGCAGTTGGAAAATATGACTCGCTGTTGCTGATCACCTAATGTTATTGCCAAAGCTGACTCTTTGCTAGTAAAATCAGCCTCTATTGAAGTCTCTCCCAAATAGTCATCTGTATAAACAATGATATGTGATTCTAAACTTTTTGGAAAGTTTTTTTAAACATTTTTTTGTCCAGCTGTACTAACCATTTTTTATGAACCTTTAGTTAAGAGCAGGACAAGCATATTGCAAAATTGGAAAAAGAAGAGATTACATCCAAACTATTAAAGCCATTATAAGTGTTGTAGAGTTTGTTTGATGAGTTATGAACCACTTTTGATTGGAATAATGAAGCTACATCTAGATTAATCCTCGGTTGTTGTTTTTTAAAATTAATTTTTAAAAAATCCTTCAAAAAAAAAAGTAGTTTCAGATCCTTAGTTTACATTTAACACATTAGAAAGGGATCATATGCATTTTCAATTACTCCTACCAATCATCAGTGAAAAGTAATTTATTGAATATTTTTTTAAAAAACTGGAAATCTAGAAAGAAACCAAAAAAGTGAATAATAGGTAGGGAACTATGATATAGTAGTAGAAGTGTAAATCATCAATATAATAAAATGGAAAAGTAGTAACATCTTGATCTCCAGTCGATAAATGCCTCAATCCTATACTTTAATCTTAAAGAAATCAAACTTTTTAAAGAAAGAACATAGAAAACAAAAAGCAAAAGGAAGCTTAAGATTTTTTGATGGACATGAATTTCTGGGTTTTGGAGTTGGAAGCAAGTTATAATCAGAACAATAAACATGTCCCAAAGATTCTTTTTTAAGAGACAATTGGACTTTCTGTTTTTTCTTTGAAGATGTCTCACTTCTCATTCAAGAATCTTATTCAGCTTTGAATCATAAGAGTTTAACATAAGAGTTTAGGAAGGAGAAACATAAAGTGTAAACAAACTCCATTATTCAAATTAAATTCTCATTCCAATTCATTTGTAGTTCATATTTTACCCACCATCAAAACTGTGGCAATTCACCTTTAAAAAAAAAAATCATCACAAATGAAATATTGATCCTATGTCCATTTGACTTTCTCGATTGCAGGGATGTTGGTATACAAGGATAATTTTATGATTGAGGTACTAGGTTAGCAAAATTATATGGAGCCCACCAACACTTTGCACAAAGGTCATTAGAAATCCATCAGAAGTCCAGCTTTTTAACTCAACAGGGACCTGTTTAGAAACAAACCTGTGACCTAAAGGTGAAAGGTTTTATACACCAATAATATTCCCCTGTGCCATCTAGTTTTCCAGCATGACATACTTTGATAAATTACTAGCGTCAGGAAAGAACCGAGGGCTTTTGTGCTATATCAGATTTAATGTGACACACTTTTATGAATCATTCCCTCCATTCAGAATTTTTCGCATCCATTCTTTTATTGCTAGCTGAAAGTATTTGCAAATGTTTTAAAATTCTCATCAAGATGCATATCAAGAAAAATGTTCCACAGATGCAAAGCAATAGAGAGGAACAACCACTCACTTTTAAAATAGTATTTTCCATTTTCTTGGTATTCATAATGGAAATCGTTTGAACATGTAAAACATTTTTTAAAAGTTAAAAAAATTAAAAGCTGCACAATGTGTAAGACTTAAAACACATTTCACTGCTGGAAGGATTAAAAAGTGATCAGATATTGTCAGATACATAATTGCAGTAGATACTTAATTAAATATGTGATGTTTGACAGATTTGTGGATTAGGCAGCTCACATACACCATTATTTTTAAGCTGCTGCATTTAATTTAAGTCGTTCAAGGAGACTGGATTTGACTATTAATATGAAATATGTCATCCTACCTCTCGAATGTTAATATAGCACTTCTATAAATGCTATAAAATAAAATGTGTATAGTGAAAATATATAATATTTTCTTGCATTCTAGGTCTGAATACCGTAAAAAAACTAGAGGATTTGAGTTTTTAAGTTGAGAAAAGAAATGGGCTATCCACAGTAGTAAAATATGTTTTGTTATGTTTAGGATTTTTTTGCATGGAAAACATACATTCCATGCACAGGCTGAAAGCTTCAAATATATGCGGTTTAGAAATTCAAATTCTAGTATATGGAAATTATTCCATATTACCTATCTATATGCTTGTCAAATAATAACTCATAGAAACAAAGCTGTGCTCCCTCTCCCACTTGACAATAATAACGTACCTACCTGCTGGCCTTGGATTTGCAACTTCCTGTTGTCCTCCCACTGACTTTCTCCCTGCAAGCTTCCCACAGACAAAGTAAATGGGAAAGGCAGTAGAAATTCTAGGAAGAAAGGGAAGAGGTAATGACAGAATGCCATGGAGGGAGGGAAGGAATAAAGGAGAAGATTAGGGAGAGAGGGAGAGAGGTAGGGGAGGAAAGAAGGAAGGAAGGAAGGAAGGAAGGAAGGAAGGAAGGAAGGAAGGAAGGAAGGAAGGAAGGATTTCTGATGCTTCTTACCAGCTTCCAACAAGGAAACTAATGTGAAAGCCAACAGGAAATGTAAAGTTGTTCCCATTCCCACTGCTCTTTTTTCCACCCATGCTGCCAATGGGGCACAGGTTGTCTAGTACTTAATTAAAAACAAGTTCACTATTCTGAATACAGAACTAGTTCAGTTAAAATCAAAACCCTACTGAGATGATCTATGCCCAGATCAGTTTATACACTCAATCTTTGACATTAAAGAAAAAAATTAACAGACAAGCAAAAATCATCTGTTATAGGCAGCCTCATAAGGTTATTTGTGGAAGTTTGAGTCAATCACTTTCCCATATTGTTTGCATAAATTTGTTTTCTAAGAATTATTTTTATTACAAAGGTTTTAAAATGGAAGATTTAGTCCTTTCCAGCTATCAGGCAAGTGACACCAGTAGATTAACTGGGTTTTTATTTTACATTCCAGCATAGGCATCTGGTAGACTTCACTATGATAGTATGTATGATATGATATTAGGTAATTTGCATCAATAATATCATGACACCTCCTCTCCCTTTCCCCTGTGGGTCACCATGGTTTGCTAATATAAATTCTGTAGTATTTCTTTGGTATCGTCTCTCCCATGCCAGGCGAAGAGATGTTTCTGACAAACTGAGGACTAACACTTTGCACCTTCATACAGGGGTAGTTGTCAGAATTAGCCCACTGCTAGAAATATCAAATTAACGCATTTCATTTACAGTTTCCAGCCTGAGAGAAATAGAATACGCAAGCCTATAGAGACAGTTGGTCTAATTTTTTTAGACTTTCTTACCTCTTCTTCTTTCATGGCTTTTGTAACATCTTACCTGATAAAGGCCTGTTAGGAATTTTAAATTTTTTGCTTTTTCCTGCCATTTTAGTTGTTCCTAGTAAAGGTATTGTTCTGCTGGGGGAAGTTGTATGGATATTCTCACAGAACAATCCAGTTATTTTTTATTTATTTATTTATATATGTTCATATTTTTTGAACAATTACTGGGAACTTCTAGATTCATTATGTAGTTGATTATTCTCAGTTTTGGAGGATTCTTTGAAATGAAATTTCCAAAATTTTAGATTCTTCTGGGTTGTTATTTCTTTCCATGTCCATCCCAAACAGCTGGAGAATTCAAGAATTCTCTGTTATGCAGCAATTAACATTCATAAATGTCTTTTCTGTACTTTCCCTTCAGACTGAAAGTTACATTTTTACAGTAATTGCAGTAATTGAATATAATCCGTTTAAAGGCATAACTGTTTGCATGTTTGACATTTCCTGAAGTCTTCTGTGTTCAGTCCACAAAGGGTGAAATCTGCTAACTATGTTTTTACAGCAAGAAAGAAAAGGCTTTTTTTTAGTATCAGCCAATGTAGTATGAGTGATAAACATCAGACGGGGGAGAAACCTTCCCCCCACCCCAAGAACTGGTCCTTTAAATGGATATACTATGTTTCTTCATGATGAATTACAGTTGTACATACAACAGAAGAAAAATGCAAAGGACATTAATTAAGAAAGATCTAGAGAATACCAAAGATAGAATAATTTTTCCAAAAATATACACACTGTCCATTTAAATCACTACCTATTTATGCTCAGTTTTGGAAAATAGTTGAAGTTTCAGGAAGTTCTGTTTATACATATGTTATCAGTTTATTATCTGTATAAAAGTGGGTCACAGTTCTGCTATAATGAGATAAAAATAGAGAAAGAACTTTAGAAAGATAAGGAAACAATAACAGTTAGCAATAAGAGTCAAATTTCAATTAAATGTGACCAGTTCACATTGTGAATTAAGCCTGGGAAAAAAACTTATATCTTCTGAAAGTTCTTTTATTTTAATTCGTTAAAATTATGATGAGGAAGAGGAAGATGGCTCAAGGAGAGAATTAAAATTATACTATTACATAAGTCATCTTATATGTGTCAATGTTCATCTTAAATAAAAATGAAATTTCTACACATAAGCAATTATCAAGGAAATTTGGAAGGTTGAGGAATGTTTCGGTTTATTTTTATTGCATTTCAATATGCAAAGCCACACCTATTATTTTTAGTGTGCCCCAAAATATATTTTAATTTGAAAAATTTGGAAAAACAAATAATTGGTAGTATTGCCCTATTATCTTAGTCTGGGAAATTCATATTATGTTGCTTTATTTAAATATGTAAATTATACATTCTAGTTTTATACTATATTACCAAAATAAATGACATGAAGGAAAAAGATGTTACAAACCATTTAGACAGTAAAAACATTTACTGTTAACTGGGGACATTATGAAATATTATTCCAAAAATCAGAGTGTTATTATATCAGATACAATTGATTGGGCATTAGGGAATTTTTGCCTAAGTTTTTCAGTCATTATTACAATTAGGTTGCATTTCCCATTGAATTTCAACTGATTAAAAATGCTACCAGGAAGAGAAAATCTGATTTACTGTATTGTGAAAATGAAAAAAATGGATTAGATAACAGTTCTCCCAATAGAAAATAAAACATAATGTTTTATTGCAAATCCTCTTGAAGTGAATTTATTTCAATATTAAATATTATGAAACAGCGCTGTTAGATTTCTGCAGGTCTTCAAAGGGTACATACAAAAAGCCACATTACAGAGTAATATGGACCCCTAGTTCTAAAGAGTAAAGTCACAGTACTATATTGCCTCATTTAACTTTGCTTCAGTTGCCTTCTCTGGCATTTCAGTAGCTGGAAAAAGTTTCCATGCGTAGAAGATTCTTCTGCTTATTGAATATGTGAGGCGAGGAGTGATACAAAGCAACTTGAAGTGAATTAGAGTGACTTTTTTTCCAGATTACTTACTCAAAGAGACTTTATAGTCCTGAAGCAATGATCAGGACTTTAGGACTATATAGACTTTGTACATCAGCCTTTGCACTATTTACAATGTACTGTAAATTTTTAGGGAAGGGGACATATAGATGGGAATGTACAGTTGTGCATATTCAGTGGTGGGATTCAGCCAGTTCGCACCACTTCGGGAGAACCGGTTATTAACTTTCTGAGCAGTCTGGCAAACTGATTGTTGGAAGAAATCATTAGGGCAGAGAACCGGTTGTTAAATTACTTGAATCCCACCACTGTGCATATTATATGTTGTACACAGCTAATGTTGAATGGAGTGTAGGAAAAAGGAAGGAACATAATTCCGTCTCAAATGAAGCATAAACAAAGATAAATATGCAAAGCTTCTAGTGTGAATAGGTGGTGAGTTTGGAACAAGACATGAGGCTGCATCAGGTGACAGATATAGTTTAGAAAGTAATGTTTTGTTCTTTTTGTCTTAAAACATAGAAAACTATTACCGTTTAAGGAGAAAATATGCCTTGAATTTCCACTCATTTTCACTTTATGTTGTAATGTTATTGACAGCATCACCTTAGCTAGCCAGTTACCTATGGTCTAAGTGTAAGTAATTTGCAAGCCAATAACAATGGTTGAGCTTTGCTAAATGGTACAAAGAATAGCAATTACACTTAAAATGGCACTGGTACTCTATATGTCAGCAGAAAAGCATCTACAAAGACATAATTACAGTGTAATTGCTCAAACATTCATGAAGTAAACATACATTATTAGAAGCCATTCATCTGTTCAATTTAGATGACATTACCAGGAACATATTGCATAAATAGGAAGCTATTTGTGACTAGTTACTGTGACAATTTAAAGGAGATTTAAAAAATGAAATATGGTAAAATCTGTGTTTTCAAGATCACTAGGTGGCCAAGTGCCCTTCTCTCTAGTTCCTATTATGCTGCCACAACATAGTAGAGACAATGTTCCTGGGATGAACGAAGAATATCATGACAGGAGTATATGCCAAGAACACATGTCTAAAGTTTTGAGGGTAATTCCAACTTCCAGATAAAGCTTTATTGCAGCAGCAATAGGAACACTGTGTGATGGAAATCCTGAAAGTCAGGTTGGTGACATTCATCCTGAAAGTCTGTTTGGTAGCTTAGAGTCAATTCTAACTTGATGGGTGATAAAGAGCTATTTGGAAAGAGAAAGGGTCAGAGAAAGGGATGAAGAAAATGGTTTAGAGAAAGAGTAGTTGGAGTTATCTGAGTGGGAGTCAGAAAGTTGGAAAGAAAGACAAGCAGCAGACAAAAGAGAAGCAGCATAAGATTGACAATAATAGCCAATAACAGGATCTGAGAGAGCCATGGATTACCTTGGTGATTGATACCCTCAAAAGACACTGGTTCACAACAATCTTAACATGAAGGGCCTAAAGGATGCTTGTGACTACGGTTTACTAGAGAACTTTTAGTGCATGAGCCCAATTTGCCATGGCATTTTTAAAATTTTATCTCCCAATCTAGCATATTCCATTCTTGAAATTCAACTTCAATTCACTACTTCACCCTATTACAATAGATTTCTTTTTTTCCCTCTTCCTTCACCTAGGAGAAAAAAAATATTTTTCTTTTACATAAAAAAAGACCAAGGAACGAAAAGTCTGTTCAAAGGAAAAAGACTCCCTTCTCATTGAAATAGGTTCAGAATTTCAGCAATTTCAGTATCTATTATTTCACTGTCTATCTAATCAATCGAGAAGAGCATTGGGAAGCTGTTGCTTCCTTCTCATTCAAAATTGAAGAATACCCTTGAAAGATGAGTCTTAAGAGAAATGTGGGGTTTTGTGTAGCGAGAGATAACTTGACTTTTGAACTGGATTTGTTGCCTTAGCTTTATCATAGCAAATAGTAACAAGGGACATCTAGATCAGGAAAAAAAATGTATACCGATAGCTCCAAGTACAGAATATCTACCCTGAAAAATGATTTCCCCCCCCTTCTCAAATAGCAGGGGGAACTTAGAAGTTGTGCTGCAAAAAGACGGCTAAGCTTTTATGATTTTTAAGGTTAACATCTTGCAACTTAGACACTGTACAAACTGATGTCAGGAAAACTGTTGATGTAACTGAGCTTGTCATATTTTCTCAGAAAAAAAATCTCTGCATAACAAATTTATGTGAATACATTTATCATGGTTTGAAAGAAAGGTTGAACCTGGAAACTTAATACAGATTTCCTCTAGCCACAACGTCTCAGATGTGAAAGCTTTGTAATTTTTCTGATGTCTCTGAGACTCTATGTGCTACTTGCAGATAGATGAATTCACATTTGCAATTGCTGGGGTTTTGCTAATTCTGGTGAAATCAGTTGAGATAAGATAGATGATTTTTGTCTATCTTCCTTTCCTCTCTTTCATTTAAAAATCTACTTTGAAGGATTGGAATGCAAATTCCTCCAGAATAGACAGAAGGCAGCTTAGAAAACCACAGAGTAGTGAATTACAATGGCCCACCACCACCACCACACACACACACTCCAACATCAGGGAATTTTGGTTTAATTTCTACCTATTGTTTGAGTGGAAGGAACTCGAACTATTGTTCACCGAAAGTCAGTTTTCCTTAATTCATTGTCAGTGAGATTCTTGTCCCTATTTCTCATTTGCTACCTGTAGTACAAATCATAGTAAATAAATATATGAAACTGTTATTAGAAAGAAGGATCAATATGTATAACACTCCCCTCTCTCCACTTTTTTTTTCAGATTTACTGCATTCAAGGATTGTAAAATTCCACATTGTGTTCCTTTCTGACCCATGACCACTAACAAAAAGAAAATTTGACCATAGTTTGGAACAATGTTGTAATTGCCTTAAAACCTTCACATATATTTTAAGGACTTCTAAAATTACCATAACGTTATTTTGCAAGCCAGCTGCCTTTAATCACTTCTGACATTTGGAATTGTTGCAAATATTTTAAGGTGATTGTTGCCAATTGTTTAATTCCTCTTATGTCTTTACAAGCAATATAGCAGGGTGGACTATTTGTTTTCTCTTTCAGTGTAACAGTTTTTACTGGCAACTTTTAAAAGCTACTTGACATCACAGAGGTTCCACTATGCTGAGCATAGTTCTGATTATTTTATTTTTGTCATTGGATAAACAGAATCATGGGCTACAAGCATGTTAAATATTCCCTCTAGGGAAGCGTAGTTAGTTAGAAAGTTTCTGCAGTAACAGGCCACAATCTAAATAGGTTTATTTTTTTTCCTACCTGCTGTGCATTTAGATGAGATCAACTAGACAGACCATGACTCTTGGTTAAAGATCAAGTTTAGTTTTGGAACATGTAGTTTACAAACATCATGTTTTCTAATGTACATTTTCATGGAAGATATTTTCTTTAAATATGTTAAATTTCTGCAATATATTTGTATATATTGACAACATATTTTTAAATGTCATTCAAATCTACTTTTTATTTATTCTGTAAGCACACATGGATTTGGACATATATTTAAATTATAGAAGGGTGACATCATTATCTATGCTTTATTATCTCACTATTCCAGTTGCTTAAATAAAATTTGAGTTGTTCCTTATTCTTAAAATTGCTGAAATATATTTATAGATATACATTGACAACATATTTTCAATCTCTTTCTAACACGTCCTTCAGAGCTATTGTTTTATTTACTCTATATGCACTCATAGATTTTGACATATATTTAAATTATATAATAGAGGGTTGATACCATTATCCATGCTTTGTTATCTCACATTGCCAATTCCTTAAGTAAAATTAAACATTTAACTGTTCTTAAGATTGCTGTAATATGTTTGTAGATATGCATTGATAACTATTTTCAAAATCTTTCAACAAGTCCTTCAAATCTATTGTTTTATTTATTCAGTATGCATGCCTGCATACTGGGCATATTTGGACATGTATTTAAATTATAGAATAGAAGGTTGACACCATTATCTATGCTTTATTATCTCACTTTGTCAGTTCCTTAAATAAAAATATTTTTAATATTTTAATTATTTTTTATAAAATAATTAAAAATATTGTAATAGGGTGGTTTTAAGATTATCCCTATTCTTAAAACCACCCTATTCTGTCATGTTAGCATAGAAAATAGATTACATACAGTATGAGTGTGAGAACTGAAGATGATTTTTGGATGAAGAAGGAAAAACAAAGAAAGTCCAGTTGTCTCTTGTAAAAGCAGCTTTGGGACAATAATGATCTGGATGGCTGAGAATCTTCGTAGACTAAATATAAAAAAAGAACAAAAAAGAAGAGTATGGTGGTAGAAAGGTTTTGCATGATATTTGTCATTTTTCAAGTTGGAGTATAATGTTGTACTTTTCCCAATGGTGGAATTCATTTTTTTTTTACTACCGGTTCTGTGGGCGTGGCTTGGTGGGTGTGGTGTGGCTTGGTGGGCATGGCAGGGGAAGGATACTGCAAAATCTCCCTTTCCACCCCACTCTGGGGCCAGACAGAGGTGGTATTTGCCGGTTCTCTGAACTACTCAAAATATCTGCTATCGGTTTTCCAGGACCTGTCAGAACCTGCTGAATTTCACCTCTGACTTTTCCTCCTTTTTATATGAAAATGAAAACTGGTTACCTCAGAAGAATCATAAAGTAAGCTGCCATTGAGAACAGGTAGTTGAAGAAATGTGTATTTGATGATAAAGTAAGAAGTGAAAGGTTAAGAATGAATGGATGGTGAATGAATATGGTTTGCATATAAAAGTGACCAGAATGAAAGAAGTGTCTTGGTGATATAGGAAAAAAAACTTAATCAGGACGGATTGCAAACAAACATCTAAAGGAAGAGGAATAGCTTGTGAGGAAGGACATCTAAAGGAAGAGAAATAGTTTGAGAGAAAGGGAAAGACCAACAAAATTGTGGTTGGATGGAGCTGATGAGATTCTCAAAATGAGTGAGGAAAATTTAAAACACAAAGAGCAATGTGGGTGTGTAGAGATGATTGAAGCAAAGATTGATTATGAGGTAGAAAGATAATGAATGATGGTAGAAAGATAATAAATGTATTTACTTACTAGTTTATACCAATACTATCGTATTGTAAATAAATAAGTGCATGTTATTGTTGAAACCACGGGACATAATGTAACAACATAACATAGCATGTAATGCAACAAAACAAAATAACAATAAAGCCACACAAAGAAAGTTAGAAATGAAAAGATTAAAGCAATATAAACTAGGGCCTTGATTAAAAAATTTTTAAAAAATCTTTTTGACTTTAAATGATGACAAAGCAAAAGTATCAAATTGACTACTAATAGTCGGAAACATATATGCAGGAAGAAAATTAAACCAATTCAGGACATTTGAGGCGATTGTGCATGAAGCGCGCACACAAAGAGAACCAGTTGTAAAGCTGGTTAGAGCCCACCCCTGATCTGATTAACATTGCTTCTATCAAAGACCACTACTATTTGTATAATAATTTAACCTCAGTTTTCCCTTCTACAATAATCAGCTAACCCAATAATATTTTAAGAACTATCTTCATTGCATATTGGTAATGGGTGCCAGATAGTGAAAACTATTTTACTTCTTACCCAAAACAGGAAGTGAAGGCATATCTGAAAACCCAATTATTTATAGCATTCGATTCTTTTAAAATACTTATGTACTGTATTTATCTGACAGGAAAGGGAAATTTCTTCAATATAGTGTTTCTCAATGTAGGAAGAGTTTTACATCTACTACAAAGAATAGTAGACACCGCTGAAAACAAAACTCAAGAAAAAAGGTACAATGATTACATACATCTGAAAATCCCTTTAAATATTAGTTTCTGTTTTCTTGCCACTTTAGTTATCTTCCGCCTCATTCATATACAGTTTGTTCTCTCCTTTCACTTCCTTTCTTCAACTATAGCTACTCAATTCCCTTATCATATATCCATTCTTCTGCTTTTGCTAAAGGAAGAATAGGATTGTGTCTGTGTGAATTTTTTTTATCAGTAAATATAACTGTTATTTAAAGGGCAGCATTTCTCTCTTAAGAAAAAATCTGTAATCCTTGACCTTCTTGCAGAGAACAGCATTCTGGCAATCATCCCAATTTTTTAGACCATGGATTGCCATTAGACATGACCATCAGTCATGCTAAAGTTGATCGATGACAATTGCAGTCCCAGCATCTGGAGGGAGCCAGCTTAAGAAAGACTTCACATCAGACTGCATATACTGCAGTAATATTCATCAGTATATTATTTTTTATGGGACTGTAGCAAAAATACTGTATCTTACTATTTTTACTCTATTTTCAAAAAAAAGAAAAGAAAAGAAAAACCCCACCATGGTAGATATATTGTATAGAGCAATTGGTGGGTTAAGTCAACAACTTGATCTGGCTATGCTAGCTTAGAATTTGAAAGATGGTCCAATATATCAAGGATAGAAAAAATTCTGGTCATAAAGGTATTTTTTTCAGGCATCAGGCATCATCACATACAGTAATTTTCTGAATCTAAAGTCTTGCATAATTTATTGCAGCTATGTTTCAAGATTTGTGTATATTTTTTGACAAATTTTCATAAATGCAAGTTTGAGATTGTCTTAATTCTGAGAAGGCTGTGGATACATGTTGTGTATTTGGCTTCATAATTGAACTCCTGCTATACAGATACTCGTCAATTTACGACCTGCTCATTATGTTGTAAGTCATAAGAATTGTAAAATGGGTCACCCATGTAACCAAGCTGATTTTATGACCTTGTTTTTGCAATGGTCACTAAGTGCATGTGGTAATTGTAAAGCTAACTTGCAGTTGTTAACCAAATGCCAGGACATTAAGGAAACCCATTGCTCACTATGCAGTATTTGCCAAAAATTGAAAATAAATGCCAGTTTTTGACCAAAACATCATAAACTGTGGACATATGACTGCAGGATGCTGCAAATAATCATTGATACAAACCAGCTGTCAAATACCCAAAATGAGGGCATGTGAACATGGGGGCTCCTTGAACTTTGGAATCAGATCATAAGTATTTTTGAGGGTCCATTGCAACTTACTTTGATTACTACATATCTGCTGATATAACCAGCAACCTTGTTTCCCTTTCTCCTTTCTGATAATATTTAATAATTTCCCTTCTCTCTGTAAAGCATGATATGATATTATCATATTATAAAAATTCCTCTTAACAAGCAAATCCTGAAAAAAAAATAATTTTAGGAAATCTCCCAACATCTGCTTTCATTGAACCAAACAGAATACATGGAAAGGTCAGAAGGCAGTGGATAGGTGTGACTGGCAAATTTTAATATCAACACTTACCACTTCCACATAAAGCTTTCCTATATACGATTTTGATGAAATCTTGCATCATAGATGGAAAACCTGTAAATCAGGGGTGTCAAACTCACAGTGTAACATTGTAATCATGTGATGTATCATGACTTTACCCCCTTCGCTAAAACGATGCTTGACGCATCGGGCCTGTGGGCCACAAGTTTGTCACGCCTGCTATAAATCAATCTTTTCCAGTTTGGTGTTCTCAGTAATATTGCCCAAAGTATTGTGGAAACTGAATTCCATATTTCGTAAATAAGAATTTTTCTTTACTGAAAGTCATTCGATTGAGGGCTGCTCTAAACTTATATGAAAGGTTACCAAACTTTTACAGAAAATTCAATTCCATACCAATGAAGTCAAATATACCATAACAGCTTACACATTCTTGGTATTAGTATCAGGCCACATTTTCCCCATTGAATGTTATGAGTTAAAATATAACCAGTTAGAATATGTTGTCTTATTATAGCAGCATGAGAATTAATGGTAATCTTTGGCCTTGTATATCATAAAGTAACATATCAGTTATGTTTATAAATCTGAGATAAAACTACATTCTATTTGAGATAAAGTCAGACGATACCACAAACTGAAAGGAATAATCAGTCTATAAACTTGACTTTTCACAGAACTACACTTTAAAGAAAGAGATTCAATTGGAGCTGCTTCCTCTGAGCTGAATTATGAGAATGTGTTTATTTCCTGACCTTCAGAACAATTTCAGGCATACTCTTCAGACTTTATAAAATCTTAGTTAAAATGGAAGTAGACATGTTTGTAGATAAAAGAGAATCAAAGACTTTGATAATATCAAGTGGCACTTCAGAATGAAGGTCATTTAACATGATTTAAATTTCACATTGCCTTGAATCTTCTTTTACAATATGTTTCTCACATGCTTGTTAATCTGTCACCAAAAATGCCAATTTTTTAATTTGCTTGATCAAATTAAATAACTATTAAAAACAGAGATCCAAGTAGTGGATTGTAGTCTATTTTGTCAAAAGAGTAAAGTCATACCTTGTATCTGGCTTGATCTATATGGAAGGGATTTCTGTTGATAAGAAATTGTAAATTACTAAGTGAATAAATATTGTAATCAAGGATGTATCCCTGATATCCACTTGCTGTTTATCACTCCCTGGGGAACAGATGCTTAATTTGGGCCCATGATAATAAAAGCCTAATGAGCTACACATCTTACTGGATAGCTTAATACACTTCAAAGAAAAGGAAACTGGAATATGGGTGTAAAAGTACATCACTAGCTTTTCATTAAACAAAATGAACAGGAGTCAAGGCTCAGCATGGTTTCTGAAGTTAAAGCTACTGACTAGAAAGCAAATGTATGCAGAGAAATGTACAACAAAAGGCACTGCTTTTAAAGCTCCAGTTGAGTTTCCATAAATGTTGCTTACAAAAGCCACCATTCTTAATGTTAACAAAAAGTTGTGGATGTGTTCTTCACGAAATCCTCTTTTCTTGTATAATCCACCTTGTGCACTTTATCTCAAGTGTGTTTTATCTGATCTAATCTTGTGCTCATTCACTTTCAGAGATAGAAGCAACAGGATTTATTTTGCACTTAAAATTAGGCATGGCCTCTTTTGGATCCATAAGAGGATACCTGGATAATGAGAAACAAGCTGAAAAGTAAAAGGTTAAATCAGATGGTGAGAAAAACATCAGTTTTTCTGATGTTTAAAGGCACAAATATTTTCTGACCATGACCAAACAAATGAAGATATTATATTTTAATCTTGACATTTTAAGGCACGTACAGAACTGCATATGACCTTGCACAAAGTTTAGGATTGAAGAAATTAATTTTTCCACTTATACTGGCAAAATTCTTTCCTCCAGACAGCAGGATTAAAAGAGGTATAGTTGGTATTGAGTGCATTGGTAAAAAAAATATATAGATAAACCTGGCTCAATATTTTTTTTTCTGCCATAATTCCTTAGATTTGAATGGAACAAGCTTTGTAGTTCCATAAATTATCTGTAGGTTTCTTTTATTCTCTTCAATACAACAAGATAATTTAGTTGAAAAAACAATAACACCTTTTAATATTGCACACCACACATTAGCACAAAATTAGTTGAAATGCCAAGCTGGATACACCAGGAATATTTAGTTAAAATGTATGCATTTCCTTTAATTCATATATTCCTGCCTGGGCATTACTAACATATAGGTGATTTGGAAATGCTTCAAATTCTGCCTGATATGGAGTAACAACAGAATAGTTAATTATTCTGTTGATAGAAGCATTCAAGGAAAAGAAGTCTAGTTGGTTTTGAATCAATTGAAAAAGATTTTCCTCTATGAGACTGATACTGTCTATCATTACTAAAGCTCTCCATACATCGAGGTACTGTTTATCACTACTATATTTTCACTGAATATATAGAATTATCTGTATATTCAGTGAAAATATAGAAGGAGCAGACTTACTGTGTTTGTTCCCCAAGTTTATACATTCATTCCAAGTATTGAAAAAATAATCAATGTAGGCACTAGAAAGTGTGCCTACATACGTTCTCTTTGCATGATTAAGACCATAACCAGTCTTTAGAGATTGTGAAGCTATATTGTATATATGTCATATTTTCTCAGATCTTTATGTGAGCATAGAAGATTATGAATAGGGCATTAAATGTTATGCAGTCTTGTTTCACTGCTTGATCAGGCACAGTTTGATATAAAACCACTTACTTTGAGAACAGTTCTATTTGTGGTGGTTTATGGATAGTATATATTTTAGAAATGAAAAAGTAATATCTTCATATTTACATACATTTCTAAATTAGAAACATATATTCGTAAAATGAACCTATAGGTCTGTATACAAGAAGTAAATATCACTGGACTGCTTCTATGATATTGTCAACTAGGCTACGGCAAGAGATTATTCTATGAAAATTGATCAAATTACTAGTCTGTAGTTTCTTGTATTTTCTTTTTGCCATTTTTTTTCAAATATTTTCTCCCTCCTGACCTTAGAACTACTTACCTAATGAACAGATCTCTCAAACATAATAAGTGAAAATGCTAAAAGCACTTTAACAAATTCTCCTAATATTCTAAGATAAATTTACTTGGCCCTTAAGGTGTATTTGAATTTATTTTAAGTTAGGTAGGTTGTTTGTAACAAATTACTCGTGATTTTGAATTAATTCTGTTTTTCACCATATAAGAAGTAATAAGTAGCTTGTGCTTATAAGTAGCATGTGCTACTTAAATGAAAGTACACTGGTTCTTTTGGGACATGCTGAAGGATAAACAGGTGTTGGACCAATTTATTTTTTATTTCTGATGTGATGTTTAACTAACATAAACAGACTTTAGCATAAACAACTGTTTTTTCTGTAGAAAGGGTGGCAGTGATTTGGCACAACATTCTCTTAGTTTGAATGTATTCCTTTGCTGATCTTCCACTAACATATCTTCACGTGCACGCTGTGGAGAAAAAATGATAGCATCTTCAATGACCGCTGCCTCAATTTGCTGCAGATAACCATTTTGAACACGTCTGTATTACATATATCACACATTACATATATCTTTTGTGGCTTGTCGGCCGCTGGCCCCTCCAGCACCCAAATCAGAGGATGGGAGACAGGCTCAGCATCAGGGCAACCTGGGAGCTCCAAAGGGGAAGAGGGAATGGAGCTGGCAGAGAGAGAGAGAGAGAGAGAGAGAGAGAGAGAGAGAGAGAGAGAGAGAGAGAGAGAGAGAGAGAGAGAGAGAGAGAGAGAGAGAGAGAGAGAGAGAGAGAGAGGTGGAGCTTGGGTCATCAGTCGTATGGAGAGTCAACAGCCCCCAGGTCTGGAGATGGTTGATGAAGAAAAAGAGGAACAACTGGTTCCAGTGCCTGATGCACAGCTGCACAGAAGGCAGAGAAGGGGAGAGCAGTGGAAAGCCATGGGCCGATCTTGGGGAAGGAAGAGCAACTGCTGCTAACGAAGCCCCACCCCAGCTCTGGAGATAAAAGGCAAGGAGGCGGAGATGAATAGGTGTGGCAGACAACTATTCATCTAATGGATTTGTTAGCCTGTGAGGTAAACTTTTTGCCAGCATTCCTAATAAAGGAATCTTTTGAGTTCATGTCAGAGGGATTGTCGTGTTTGGGGAGCTGGGGAACAATATCTATGTCCATCTATGAGGCAACATCTCCCTATTGACTCTGATCCAATGTACTTTGTAATTACTTGAATCAACATATCTGCAGTATCATGTCCCTTAATATATTGGCTAAATGCATATGACAGCTAATAACCCTCCCAAAATAGCTTTTTTAACTATTAAAAAACCTACTTGATCTTGAAAAAATTGTGGCAAGCTAGCACAGTTTGTTCAAACTTTAGCTTATTAACGGTATTAAAAATCATCCCTTTGAATAAATAAGTGGATTGTTTGTATTTCAGAAGCATCACACAAAAGACAACTGTATGGTTGTTTTGTAACATTAAATTTTGATTGACTATGAACAGAAGATGGGATGGACAAAGATAAAGAGAAAACAGATGTCTATAATGATTGTATATATTATAATAATTAACAGTATCTAAATGAAACAAGTTTGCTTTCAGTGAGGTATCATTTGCACACTGGTCCTCTTGAGCATTAAGATACATCATGAACATGATAGCCTTATTGTATACTGTCATCAGAATTCCTATTTGGGGTTTGAGTAGTCACAGAGTGGGATTTACCAGCTGTCAGGAAAAATGTATTCCATTTCATTATGACTTAATTTATCTCATCTAATTCTATTTTTCCCTGTAATTATTTAAATGCTTGGAGCACCAGCCTAAACTAAGACCCAAACAATAGCTGAAATTATACATACATGGTAGTTTCTTTATATATAGATATTTTAAAAGACCCAATTATTATCCACTAATTTTTTAAAAAATAATTATTTACTAGGATTAATCTTGTTCTTTTTATTTGCTGAACATTTTTCTTTCCATCAATTAGCTAAGATTCCCATTCCCTGTTTTATTGCAGACAACATTTAGTGACCACATATCACATCACCAAGAATAATATTTGGCTAAGATGATGTCATTTGTAGCAAGCTAAAGTACCTTTTCCACTCTGTTGTAGGACCAGGTGATATAACATTCAGTTCACAGCTTGATGAGGATTCAGGACACAATTTTCTAAGTAGCCATTGGCATGTTCCTTGGTTAACAGTGAAAATAACTGCCTCTTATACTATTTATTTGAAGGTCACTGAAATCATTGGATGATAAATCATTGTCCTAATCATTGGATGAGAAATTGATTCTTGTATCTCTATCATTTTCATCTTAATAAATCCTGTTAAAGAAAACTGTGTAAGATTTTTGCTCAAAAAATTATTTTTGGTTTAGTAGATGCCAAGGCCTCATAAGTAAGACACTTTGAAGTCTTTTTCCCATCCATGTTGCTATTTACTGTTCTTTTGTCTAAATATTCAACATGCAGCAGTCATCAGATAATAGCAATATTTTATATTACAGATGGAAGACAGAAATAACAGTACAGTTTTTTATGAAGCCAATCTCTGTGTAATTTTACATACATTATAAATCATTAGCACTATGGATAGCTAGCTCATGGATCCTTTAATTTGGATTATTCCTTTCAGTTATACAATTCTATAATCATATTTAAAAATGGATATTTAATAAAAATCAAAGTATTTAAACTAATCAGAGCTTTGATTAATAAGGAACTTTTGCTAGTGACTAATTGTTTTAGAATTGACGTAATTTAAAAAATTGCAATTGTTTCACTTTGGGAATGAAAGGCACTCTTGTTAAATCATGTTGTAGAGAGGATCCTATTCTTAATATTCTCTATGAGAATATTCTCCATGAGAATGTGACCTAATGGCTGCCTGATTCATGGCAATTAAGCAATTAAAGTAACTAGAAAAAATATTATTTCAAAAATTTGTACAATATAAGTGAATCTTTGCTAAATAGACCTTGCCTAAAAATACTACATTGCAGAAAACATCATTTAAATGGGTCTTAATGTGATGTTTTATGTCTTCATTCTCAATTGGTATTCAAAGCTGACTTCTTACTTGAAATGAAAACAGATGTTATTGTTGGAAAAATAATGCACGTTGCGCCCCCTCTCAAAAAAGGCATTCTGAATCTGACAGCATAAATAAGGTAACAGTTACAATTCTATTCTTACTTATCTGAGAATATGTATCACTGAACTCAGTGGAACTTACTTCTGAACCTTGCACAGGATTGTTTTTTAAATATATTAGTTTCAAGTATCCACATGTTAACCTAACATTATTCTCACTTATCCTGCTAGCTTTTTTAAAAAAATTATTTATTAGATTTCTAAGTATGGCATGAAGCATTATAATCAATGTGTTATTGACAAAGGCATATGAATTACATACCATTTATTTATTTTACATTGCTACCTCTTGCTTTGAGAAGCTTAATACACACTCAACAATACACAGTGGGCATAAAGTATATCATTCAGAAGGCATTTAGGTTTTACAACAACACACCATGTTGTGAAAGTTTCATAATTAGGATGGCAATAAACTCTGAACCTATTCCCAGGTGTGAGCATTGCGTGTTACACTTGTGTCAAGCAAGATATTAGTTAAGTGAGATTCAAAACTCAATTCTGTTTGTAACATTGGTTCTACTAATAACAATGGAAGCTTTTTATTACAACCTGGAGGGACTGTGAACATCTAAATTTATGGCATTTTTATAACCAATCCTATCAAACACAATCTGATTGTCATGCTTTATTTATGCCCATAGGATTTCCCCATTAGTTAGGAGAATTATATTACAGGCGTAAAATACAGCTAAGCATTTTAATGCTGCAAGATCAGTTACAGCTGCATTGCATTTGTGCTGCTTTATTTTAATGTATGCCAGCCCCGTAGATTAAAGTTGGAAATAGCATAGCACTCCACTAGATGACAGGCTTGGTTTAAAGCCAGAACACTTTGCAATATTTTCTATACCAATTTCATAAAAACAACAACAACGAATCATATCTCAAAATTACAGGGCAAAGATAAGTTCACAGATGGGACAATCAACTATTGTATTAAAACCAGAAGATCAAAATGTTGAATACAGAAAATTCTATTTGACCATATTAATATAATTTGTTTTCATGGCATCTAATGTTTCATCTAAACATTAGATGGGGGCATTACTGTTAATAGATTTTAAATAAGGAGTTATATGTATTTTTTCACCTATTTGAAAATCCGTTGATAGGTAGCCAATAAGCACTTCTTGTAAGGAAGGGAGACAAGTCTTGCAATTCATATTCAGTTATTAAAGTACTGGATGGGACAAAGGACACCTGTTCACACCTCCAAAATATGAGTTAAGCAGAATTGAAATTTTGCAATTCTATTGCAAAATTCTGGATAGTCATAATACAAAGAACTATAGAAAATTGTAACCAATATCGTTTGGTTTCGCATTTCAGATTTAGTAATGATTATTCCACAAAAGGACCACAGAAAGGCAGAATCTGATTCTAACAGGTTATCTAGACCTGTTTTCTCTATGGAGGTTAGGAATGGGAAAAGATCTCCCACATTTGAATTTTTAAAATAATTTCCATTTGTTTTCCAAAGTAATAAATCAGTTATCAAAACTGACTGCTTCTCATCCACATTAGCCAGTAACATTTATCTCAACAAGGAAATCAAAAACTAAACCAAAAATCTTCCCCGTCTATAAGGCAAGAATGTTCAGATCATGAATATGAATGTTCAGAACACTTGCCTAGGAAGATAGGACAATATATTTAATTAAAATTTGAATTCATAGGAAAATGGAATGCATTTAATTCAAATGGGTTTTATTTTGTTTAGTTGTTAATATATAACCCAACTAATAGCACTTAGTGGAGATTAACAAGTAATTTTTAAAAGTAATCCCAGACAATTAACAAATTAAAATTCAAAATTAGGCATATGCAAATCAGATGTGAATCATCTCACACTTTGAGCATTGGAAGCAAAGTGATTTGGCACAAACTCAAAGTGAAGCAAAATGCCTGCCCCTCTGTCTCAGTTAGCCACTTTGTTCGAGGCAAGGAGCTTCTGATAATACACTGTACATGTACAGAAGAAAGCTGATGGGTCAAAGATTTATTCCAACAGATATGATCCAGTTGATGTAATCCAGCAGGTCAAACTGCACCCCAGGGCATCAATGTTGGCTTCTACTCTTGTGCTAGTTCAGTAGGCTGACAAGGTGGTAGCTCTTGCCACATTTGTCACAGCTGAAGGGTTGGGGATCTCCTCATGTGCCCTGTGGGCCGCAGGTTCAGGAAAAGCCCTCATTGCATTTCTGGCAGGGGAAGCATTTTTGTATATAGACAGACATACAGAATTGCACAATTCCCTTAGTAGGTTAGCCCTCCAGGTGGATGATAATGCAGTTCCGCCTTAATTTCAGTCCTGCCCCACTTGGTTCCTTAAGAAAGAGACTCTTAACTCCATTTGTAACGAAAGCTATACTATACTGTAAACCACTTGGCTTTAGAGTAAAGTATTATATATCATTCGGGGGATTCTGGATTTGAAGTCCATATATCTTTGAGCTGTCACGATTGAGAAGCACTGATTTATACAATTTGTAGGTGTTCCATTTGCTCCCTTGGTGTGTTGTTGTTTTTTTTAAGCAAGACACCACAAGATCTTTATCTAATTTTAAGTGCTCTGTCTATATTCTTATTTTTAAATGTTCCTTAAGATGAGCTCCTTCTGAAAACTTCCTAATAATGTTTAAAATGACAAGGTCATATCATGTCCTCATTGGTGTCAGTGGGAGTTATGCTATTGACAAAAGGAAAAATACGATTGAGCTGATGAAATTCAAGAACTGAAGAGACATTCCCAGCTATACAGCATCTGACACTCTTTTTCTACATTCTTAAATGACTTTCACTTTCTTTAATGACTTTTGATCTTTTTCCAGACAGAAAAAAACATTTTCCTCTTCAGATAGGTGTGCTTTAAGATTAAAAAGAAGCAGAATGTGAGCATTGGTATCAAAGACAAGAATTCTATTTAGATTGTGGCTCATTTTCATTTTATATGCAACACTGAAATATTGAATTGGACACTTAGCAGAATAAAATATGTCAAAGAAACAAAGTAAACAATTCTCATGGGATTGTCTCAGACCTTAGTGTCTTAAGAGTCAACTTTTGTTTTAGCTTCTAGGCAGAGATGCAAGCATCTCACATAAATGTGGCTCACACCCACTAAATCTGTAGATGATTATAAACAGGATATTTAAATGCTTTACTCTTCTCGAAAGAAACAGCCTTGTCAATGTGAATATCCTGCTTGCCTCTAAGGACAGGGAGAGAAACACAAATGTGCATTTAATCATTTGGAAGTGCCGTTAAGTATAAGCCTCACACCAAAACATCTAAAGGTATCAGCTAAATTTATCTGAAACCCCAAAGATAAATTTAAAACAAAAACAGAACGTATGATAAGGCCAGCAACCAGGTTCACTGCTCTTTGTTAAATGAATGTGCAGAACTTTCTACACAACAGACCTTTGACTCTACAGTTACAAGCAATGATTTTTCAGGGATGCTTTTTTGCCTATAGAACCCAGGCAAAAGAGGGTTATATTTTAGGTTAGGTAAAGGTAAAGGTAAAGTTCCCCTCGCACATATGTGCAAAGAGAAGTTTACCTTTACCTAACCTAAACCTAACCTAACTAACCAGTACGCTCCCACAGAGAGGGACTCCTCAGGGTGCCGTCAGCCAGGCAATGTCGGCTGGCGACCCCGAGGGGGAGGGCCTTCTCTGTGGCAGCTCCTGCCCTCTGGAACGATTTGCCCCCGGAGATAAGAAGGATATCGGATCTCCGGGTCTTTCGCCATGCCCTGAAAACTTTTCTTTTCCATCAAGCAGGGCTGGCGTGACCCCCCCCTTTTTTTTTTTAGTTTTTTAGCTTTTAATCTGTCAATGGGTTTTAATTTGAATTGTTTTAAATTTGGGCCAAAGTATGTAATTCTTTTAATAATTTTAAATTTTGTATTGGTATGTGTTTTAGTTCTGGCTGTGCACCTCCCTGAGTCCACTAGGAGAAGGGCAGTATACAAATTGAATAAAATAAATAAATAAATAAATGAATAAATGAATAAATAAATAAATAAATAAATAAATAAATAAATAAATAAATAACCTTTCAGGAACGACTCTAGGGGACAGTACTCATCTCAGTTTCAAAGCCGAAGAGCCAGCGCTGTCCGAAGACGTCTCCGTGGTCATGTGGCCGGCATGACTAAATGCCAAAGGCGCACAGAATGCTGTTACCTTCCCACCAAAGCTAGTCCCTATTTTTCTACTTGCATTTTTATGTGCTTTCGAACTGCTAGGTTGGCAGAAGTTGGGACAAGTAACAGGAGCTCACCCCATTACACGGCACTAGGGATTCGAACCGCTGAACTGCAGATCTTTCGATAGACAAGCTTCAGCATCTTAGCCACTGAGCCACCATGTCCCTATATTTTAGGTTAGGTTGGGTCTATACAGAGTAGCTGTTAATTACATTTTCTTTTGTCTCTTATCTCGTGGCTGCTTTTTAATTTCTTTCTTTCTCTCTATTTTTGATTCCATATCTATGCTTTGCATAACTTTGCTAACTTGAAAGGGAATAATGTGATAGATATGCATGCATGCATGTATGTATACTTCACATTAATTTCAGTTTTACTACATAGTTTATAGAAGCCATTGCCAAACAGAATGATAAAGCCTTACTACACACAGTTTTTCATTGTCTAAAGGGTAGTATTTTTTTGGAAATGTTCTTTCAAGATTTGTCCTTACAGTAATTTATAATTTTCTTCTTCCATATTAATAAAGGATACCATGTTCAGTAGTCTGAACCATACAAAGCATGTAAAGGGTGCGTGGTGGATAAAGTGTAGTTTTCTTCTCTTCCAAATCTATGTGATCCATCATTTCAGAGGAGGTCATGGAAATTCATGTTTTAGAAAACAGATTTACATGGATAAAATTATTCTACACATTGGAACAAAAGCAATATTTCTCTTTAAAAATAAATATATCAAATATTTTGTAATGTATTCATGGAAATACCCATTCAAAACTATATCATTCTCTGGATTAAACACATAGTGTGTTACTTTGCCGTAGAGTCAATTACTCTTTTTCCAGGCGATGAAAATATTTATGAGAAGGTAATAGCTCTTAAAAGCTGGTATTACTATAATCGTGCCTGGACACATGTATACATAATGTATTGGGACAAATTGTTTCTATAATAATTAGGTTGTGATTATCAAGCCATTATTTTTCCATGGTAGATTTGATAAATGATGGCATAGGCAGTATGATGTCACTTATAAATTGTATTAACTTTCAATTGCAAATATGGCCAGAGGCCAACCAATTGTTGTACTTTAAATGCTGTAATGAAAAAAAACCTGAATTACAGGTTTCAGAAGAACAATATTTATTAGTACAATTCTTAAAAAGCACATGATATAGCCAAAATCAAGTCTTTATTTAAGGACCAATTATTCCACTGAGAAAGACTTCAAAACTCTACATTAGTGTTTCTCAACCTTGGAAGCTTGAAGATGGGTGGACTTCAACTCCCAGAATCTCCCAGCCAGCGCTGCTGGCTGGGGGATTCTGGGAGTTGAAGTTCACCCATCTTCAAGCTACCAAGGTTGAGAAACACTGTTCTACATGGACTTGCTGTGGTCAGCAGAAGTGAGGTACACTTTGGAAAATATTTTTACAACATAATTTTAGGCATATTTGCTCTAAAGTAAATAACGAACATTTAGCATAAACCAATGCAATTTCAAAAGAAATATATGGATTGGGCCACAGTCAGGAATATGTTACACAATGCCTTATAAAAATACCAATGAGCTGGCCATATTGCATGACAAACAGTTCAGAGCTGATCAACAACACTTCATTTGTATACTTGACCTTAGAAGACCCAGAAAATGCCCAATGAAATGCTGAGCAGATGATGAAATCCAGTTCAAAGGAATTAACTGAAAATAACTTGTAGCAGGTCAGCATTGTTGAAATTCCTGCAATTAATTTATTTGGATAATTTGGATAATGATTACGATGATATTTTCAGGTGAAAAGATTACACTTTCTGTCACTGACAGAAAAGCATTTATGAATTACCTGACCATTGAGTTTTCATCTTTTGGTGACTATATATACAATCACTTTAGACCATGTTTAGTAAATTATTAGTCACAATGACTAATGTAATATATCACTAAGTTGTAGCCTCTGATTAATAACTATAGAAGCTGTGTTCACACAATACACTGAGTTAAACCCAAACAAATACAATATGTATAAACTCAAGCCAAGAGATTTAAGAACACATAATACTAAAACAACCAGAACTGTAACTTTAAAAATCTTTACTCAGTGAGAAAATAGGTTTATTTTTACTTTTTCTTAGATTCCCATTATTTAAATCTGCTATTTAAAGCAAGCAGTTGAGATGGAAGTATACATCGATCTATTATTGTTTTTCCTAATTCAAATGTACTACTTCTTTGAATAAATTTTATTAAGGCATTTTTGTTTATATAGAAAGTGGGCCCTTGGTTATAGTGTCTCCATTTGAAATATTCAGTAATATCATCTCTTTCTCCTTTTCCAAACCAATTCAGAACAACAATGACAAAAATACAATTTCTTTAAAATGTTCCAGAAAGATATTGGATTTTTTCTTCACAAATAACTTTAGCTAACATCAAAGAGTTCAGCTCACAGCATGCAGAGTCTAAATTATACACCTCCTAGGTAAAAGTTAAGTTAGTAAACTACCTCAGGAGCATGGAATTTGAAATTCTTAATGAAATAAAGTCTCATAGGCACTTCTTTTTTTTAAAAAAATATATAAATCTAATTTTTCATATTTTATTTGCTTTATTTGCTTTCACGCAAAATAGAATCATTAGAAATCTCATTAGAAATGTTTACTGATGAAGAAACAAATAGATTGATTTTTAGTTTATCAATTACCTTTCATTTTCACATTGATTCCTTCACACATCTTGATTGAGAGTTTATCCATGTTCAATTCTCAAAGGCTTATGCCAAAAACTCTTTTAAAGAAATTCATTGTTAACTTAAAGTAGCATAAATATGCCTAGATTTTTTTTCAGATGCTCAATCTTTACTGTGCAAAATATCTTTTTAAAAATGTACCAGTAAAATAAAACCAATTTGATGTTAAAATATAGCAATAACATTTAGACATATATACCACTTTGCAGTGGTTTTACAGTCCTCAAAATTACAGATATTTTGGATTATCTATAAATGTCTTCTGATCATCAATCATCATCAATTGCTGACTGGAGAACTTGCAGAACTCTGATTTCAAGGTAGATTTATTGTAAATTAGACTTTTAGTAGTGTTAGCAATAGCACTAGTACTTAGACTTATATACCACTTCATAGTGCTTTTACAGCTCTCTCTAAGCAGTTTACAGAGTCAGCATATTGCCCCCAACAATCTGGTTCCTCATTTTACCCACCTCAGAAGGATGGAAGGCTGAGTCAATCTTGAGCCGGTGAGATCTGAACTGCCAAACTGCAGCTAGCAGTCAGCTGAAGTAGCTTGCACTACGCAATGTCGGCTCATATATATAAATCTACTTAAACATAGTTTACATACCAATGACAGGAACCACACAGAATTTCAAATTAACTTTACTAGTTCAGTAGGTGTATACGTACATGTTATCATCATTATTTTAGACATTGTCTATCCACTGCAATATGAAGGCCTCTTCCACATGTTTCCAACCAACATGGTCCTGAGCTTTCTTTTGCCAACTGGGCACACAATATGTATGCATGTGTCTCTGTGTGTATGTATGTATATATATGTGTGTGGGTGGGTGGATGGGTGGGTGCGTGCGTGTGTTTCAGGGGTGGGTTCTACTTACCTTTACTACCAGTTCGCAACAGGAGTGCATGCGCTCACTCGCTTTGCATGCATGCACGCTTCTGCGCATGCGCAGATCATCCATGATGACATCTGGGTGGGAGGGCGGAGCCTCCTGTCACTTATACTACCGGTTCGCAAGAAGCAGACCAAACTGGGAACAATCCACCACTGGTGTGTGTGTGTGAAATCACAGCTACAAGTTATTTAACTGGTATTGGCCTTCATATACATTGAGTTCTTCATCTGATCTGCCAAGAACACCATAATTAATCAGTCTCGGAAAAGATTCCTTAAAAAGGGGGGGGGGGGTAGAAATGTTCAGAAGGTTGTGAAAGTAAAAGCCACCCTTGTCTGGAGAAAGGCAGTAGCAAATTGTTCCAAAGGAAAGCAGTCTTCTCAGGGAATTATTACTTGTGTGCTTCTCATGTCACCCCTAATGACAGGTAGGAACCTTAAGCAGACTTATTTTTCTGCAGACTAGTCAAGCAGAATCAGTGTAGGTGTGTGGTCTCATTGATTCCCCAGCCCTAAATCACATAGCATTTAGTAAATGCTAACCAGCTTCTTGAAGTGTACTCAGAAACATATTAGTGGCCAATGTAGCTCCTGTAAAAATGGTATATATAACAATAATAAAACTGTACCATAAGGAAAGAGGCTTATGTTGATCTCCTTATGGTCTTCAAGAACAGCCCTATATAAAACAAATTACACTAATCTAAACAAGAGATGTCAAGGGCATAAGTAGCTACGTTCACCATTTGTTGTTTTAAGTAAGGCTACACTGGCACAAGAGCAAAACCTGAACCTTCTTGGCCATGGCCCCCATTTACATTTCCAGCAGGATGTGAGAGTATAAGAAGACCCCATCTTGAGAGCCTGCCTTTCATGGAGGAGCACAACCTATTTTAGAGTCAAAGTTGGTATGTCTTGAGAATCAGCAGGTTTATGAATTAATATCCACTCTGTCTTGCTTGGATGAGTCTGAACATGTTTCCTCTCATTTAGAGCCTGGCAGGTTCCTGACCCTGGTTCATAACTTTAACCACATCTGAGGTTCAGCACAGGTTGGAGATGTATACATAAATATCAGCTGCAGATTGATTATGGTTGCCCAACAAATGACTTCCTATAGATGTGACTTCATATAAATGTTACACATGATAATTGCTCATCAGTCAAAGACCACAATTGTCCAGAAGCTTCAGATTAGTTCAAAACATTGCTAGCACACTGGTGTGTGGAAGATAAGAAAATAGATTACATTCTGTTATTATGTCAAGTGCATTGGTTTCTAATTGGTTTCTTAATTTAATTGAAAATTTACATTAATTGTTAGCTTCCCATCTGATCATGCTGAAGGACATTATAATACTGTATCTCTGAAGAAAAACAATGATGGGAAAGGACAGATGTTCTTGCTTCTTGCTTATAGATTTCTGATGGACATTAACCTGAACACTGCAGGGTTTCAATTGGATGCACAGACTTATTATTATCTTTTTGTATTTAACTTTATGTCAGCCCATGAAGTTCTCATTGTCCTATAAGATTTGATTGATTGACTTAAGTACAAAGGCATCTCCCAAGTCATAGCTTTTTATCCCTAAAATGTAGGCAGTCTCCCTACTTTAAGTAAACTCATTAAGCTCTATTACTTGGAACATTCATTTATCTTTTCTTTGATAGTTGGTAGAAATAAGGGGAAGATATGTGTAACAGGGAAGATAAACTATTCTAAAAATACGAGTTCCAGGTATATTAGTTATTAGAAAGAAGCAGACATTCTGTGAGCTCCGGAACTTAAAATTTTAAAATAATTTTAAAATATTTTTTAATTTACTAAGATATATCAGTTTCTTTTTCAGATCATAATTTCACCATTAACAGAATTTGGTCACACCAGAAAGTTCCTTCCTGGAAAGTCTGAAAATTGCTTGAACTTTAGCTTCTTGTCTTTAAGTCATGGAGAAGTGTGCTAAATTGCCCAGAAATGCATTGCTTGTCATGTCTTGTTTCTTAATGAAGGGTAAACCTAGTTGGCCTATAAAGAACTGGCGTTAAGTCATTACTAATTGATCTTCCCCCATAAGTAAAATGATTGCATTCCTTAACAGCCATGCTGTCACAGGGGATTTACTCACATTTGTATTCCTTCACTAGGTAGCAAAAACACAAGCAAGGACAACTAATAGAATATAGCCATCTCAAAATTCCAAGACAAATTCCATACTCTTGGAGAATTGAAGCAGTTGATACTATATTGAGAAAAACCAACATTGGGGGAAAAATAGTTGCTTGGTTAGTTACTATGGTATACCTGGTAGTTTATGAGCAATTAGGAGCAATGTGTGATTGCAGCTAGAAGCACGAAGCTGAAAACACCAGCCTGAAGATGACGAATGAGACTTTGTCGAAACGTCACCAAGACGCTACCAATTTTACGCGGGAGAAAACCCGAATAACCAAAGACCTACATACAAACACCCCCGAAAACCTCAGAAAACACACACAGACACACACACACAGACACACACACAGACACACAGACACAGACACAGACACAGACACAGACACACACACACACACACACACACACATATATATATATATGCAAAAAATTAAAATCTCGGGTGTTTTCCCACGTCATTGTAAATAAGTTGGTTAAAATATTTAAAATCCTGGTTAAAATCCCAGCTTAAAATCTTCTAAAAATCCTTACAGAGCACTCTGCAAGGTCCTTTAAAACCTCAGCTAAAATCCTACCAGTGACTTTAAAAGTTTTTCTTAAAGCAACGTTTCGACAGGCTCACAACCCTGTCATCTATGGGTTATGGATTCTACATGAAACAGAGCCTGAAGATGACAGGTTGTGAGTGAGTCGAAACGTTGCTTTAAGAAAAACTTTTAAAGTCACTGGTAGGATTTTAGCTGAGGTTTTAAAGGACCTTGCAGAGTGCTCTGTAAGGATTTTTAGAAGATTTTAAGCTGGGATTTTAACCAGGATTTTAAATATTTTAACCAACTTATTTACAATGACGTGGGAAAACACCCGAGATTTTAATTTTTTTGCATATGCACACCCGCAAAAACTTAAGAAGACATAGATAGATAGATAGATAGATAGATAGATAGATAGATAGATAGATATAGATATATAGATATAGATATATTTCTTTTTCGTAGGTTTTATGTGTATTTCTCTTTAGCCAGGTTCTACCTACGTAAACCAAGATATTATGCAGCCCTAGTTCAATGAAATCACAATTCACTAGTTTCTGGGCTTTTTTTCTTCTGGCAGCCAGCAGACCCTTTGCTGCCCATTGGGAGACTAAGATAGATCTATTTCGGCCTTATAAGGCCTCATCAGTTAGCCACACCCTTATCTCATGTATCCTCCCTGTAAAGGTACAATATTTGTTTTTCTTTCTTTTTCGTAGGTTTTATGTGTATTTCTCTTTAGCCAGGTTCCACCTACGTAAACCAAGATATTATGCAGCCCTAGTTCAATGAAATCACAATTCACTAGTTTCTGGGCTTTTTTTCTTCTGGCAGCCAGCAGACCCTTTGCTGCCCATTGGGAGACTAAGATAGATCTATTTTGGCCTTATAAGGCCTCATCAGTTAGCTACACCTCATCTCATGTATCCTCCCTGTAAAGGTACACCTTTACAATTACACGGGAAGAAACCCGAGATATTAACTGTACACACACACACGCACGCACGCACACACACACGCACACACACACACATATATATATATATGTGTGTAAAAACCAAAGACCTACACACACACACACACACACACACACACACACACACACACACATATATATATATATATATACACACACACACATATAGTCATTATAATATATAATCTTACATGCTATTGAGCTATTTTACTCAATAATACATAGGATTCTATCATCCAATTTTCTGAAAGGCTTTTTTTTCCTTCAAAGAGGCTCCTGCTTTAATAGGCTCCTGTTTTATTCTCAGGTTGCTTTAAAATTACTTTTGAAATTTACTTTTATGACTCCAAGAAGGGGAAAACATTGATAATGTTTTCCACTATGCATTCTGCCTTGAGTCTATAATTAATTTGGATTTCCTTGAGAGAAGGTTCGATAAGGAGGGCAGTTCTATCAAGGGCTCAAATTTACCAGTTAGTTGAAGAAACATGCCTCTAAATCCAGTTGCAGGACAATGATCAAAAGAGATGATTATTTTCTGTTTGTGAGTATCCCCAAAGTTGGCTACTGGACGTAATAAAATGTTGAATTAAGATATTGAACATTTGCTTAATGCAGCATGTTTATTGTAATACCAATATTTCAGACTCTTGGACCTGAAAAACTTATTCAGAATGAAAATGTTTACTCATACCTTTATGAGTAAAGCCTTTATGCCTCTGCATAAGAGATTTTTTATTCTCCTCACTACAGCATTTCTTACATTTGTAATCCAGCACGTTTAAAGATAATGTAGCAAAAATATACTTTTGGATAAAATATCTGGAGTTTGTTCAGATCTGTTAAGGTAATGGTGGGGAAAGCACAAAAGGATGGGGGAAAAAACCCTTAATCTTTGTTCAGCTAGTGATAAAGCAGCATCACGTAAGTGAAAATTAGCCTGACCTTCACCCACACAATGTTGCTGCTTTCTTTTCTTTTCTTATCCCAATTAAGTGGAAATTTCTGTCACTGTGAGAAAAAATCGAAGAACAAAAAAAAAAAAAAAAAGACAGAAAAACCGTCTTAAATATAAAAGGCTTTTAAAAAAAAAAACAGTTTTGCTTATACATGACAGCGTCTAATCTTTTTCCTCTTAAGTGAAGAAAGTGTTTCTTTAGAATTTGTTTGGTTCAGGAGCTTTGACCTTTCTGAACCTCAGGATGCAGATCTTAACTCACTTTCCTTTGGATGCTCCCTCACACCTTCCTGCATCTTCAGTGTTATGTTTTGATTTAATCAAGGGTTTGTTCTCCAAAGCCCTCCCACCCTTAGGGAATGTCAAAATGGGAGGGAGGGAGGCGGGCAAGTTCCCCTCAGCCGGCTTAAATGACAAGCAGAGTTTATCTATTGGCAGGGTATTGACAACCTCTGCAGTATCTTTTACTGCACTTACATATACCAGAGCTTTCCACAGGCTGTCATCCCCCAACTGATACAGAGCATTAAGTATCAGGTTATCAGGTTATCCTCGTTTATATTGACAAGGGAATTTTACTGCTCTGCTGCATTTAAATAGCACTCTGTGTGACTAATATTTTTAACAGCATGATACTTAAAATTTGACAGGGATATAATCATTCATTCTTCAGATAGTTCAGCATTACATGCCAACAAATATGATCTTCCAAGCAGTTCTTTGGTATCTTTCAGTGTACGGTTTATGTTAATCTATTGTGATGATATACAACTTTACAAAAAAAAAAAAAAAAGGTGGGGGGAGGAAAATAGATGCTATATAGGAAGAGTTTAGCTTTATGGAGAAATGGCTATTTGGCTAAAATCCAATGTTTGATTGCTTAAAGTAATTTCATTAGGTACACAATTTCAAATTGTGTAAATTGTACATAGGTAATGTTCCAGCCTTGAAACTGTATGGGGTTAAGGAAGACTATATTGAAATACTGTACATTAGAGATATCAACATCCAAGACACCTTAGAAAATATTTCCAACTTACCAGAAACTCTAGACTAGAATATGAAATTAGATCAGTTTTCTAGTTCTTATCGACAGAACTGGTGAAATACCCACAGAAATATGGCATAGCAGAAGAAGAATCAGTAAAAGTTCAAACTATGCTATGCCAGAAAATCTGAAAATCAACATAGAACTGGCTAAACTGGCTAAATGAGAAAGCCAAAGTATACCAAAAATAAATCAGTGTGTGCTTCACTGATCATAGGATTGTGTTGATTAGGTCAAGCTATGGAACATACTAGGAAAAATATAAATCTCAGAACATCTCATTGTTCTCATGCAAAACCTATACACCAATAAGGGAGCCACAGTACAAACAGAACATGGTGAAACAGATTGGCAAACTGGCAAAGAAGTGGCACAAGGTGGCATACATCCTCATATTTTTCAACCTATATCCTGAGAGTACACACTCTCACACACAGACATACAAACATATTTGGATTGGAAGAAGATAAGCATTTGAAATTAAAGAAAGAAACGTCAATAATCTATGATATTTTGATGACATTATTCTGAAAGCCAGTGCAAAGGATCTGCAAGCTGTAATAAAAGTCCATGGGTGTAGTGATAAATTGGGACTAAAATGCAACTAATGACAACTTGTACAATAGCTAGGATTAGAATTGATAATTAAGATCATTGCAATGGTAGGTGGATTGTGCCTTTTAGGATCAACCATCAATAGTAAAGGAAAATCAATCAATAAATATACCACAGACTAGCATTTGGTAGTTCAGTTATTAAAGTGATTGCATGGACATTCTGACAGCATGATGTGTCCAACTTACAAAGATCAGAACAGTATAAACAATAGTACTCACTACCACTCACTATGGAAATGAGGGTTGTATTTTGAAGAAGCAGGATAGAGAGACCATTGAAGCTTCTGAAATTTGGTGTTGGAGAAGATTCCTAAGAATACCATGGACAGCCAGTTGTATATATACAACTGAATCATTGAACAAATCAACCCAGAGTTCTCACCCAAGGCACCAATGGCTAGTCTCAAATTAATTTACATTGGACATATTATGTGAAGACCTTGGTAAAGGCTTTAATGCAGAGAAAGGTGAAAAGAAAGAGAACAAGAGAATGACCAGCAGCAAGACAGATGATCTCAATTACAGTGGCAAAGGGTGTAGGATCAACTTAGGGACATATCATCTTGGAAAAATATATCTATGTGGTAGCTAAGAGTACACGTCAATTTGATGGGACATATTCAATCATACTGTGCATAAAATTATAAAGCCATATAATACAAAATAAAAGATACATTTAGTGGCTGCCCCCTGAAGTTCAAGGTATTGTTCAAAGTTAGAATAAGGAACAATAATACTCTCAGGGCTATTATTAGAACCAACAATCTAATCATGTACAGAAGTTAACATATTTTATTTAAATAGTCAGAGAAATGGATTTCTCCAAAAATATATCCACATGGTTCTCACTGTGTGATAATTGTAAAAGAAATTGCAATGGACAAAAATGCAAATATAACATCTGAAATATATGCCCAGAAACCCAATGGATACTGGTAATGGATAAGTGAGTGGAAAACAGCTAAACTTCCTACCACATATTTTACATTTCTAGATCTTCTATTCAAAAAGAATAAAAAAAACATAACTATAACTGGTTGGTAGGCAGATAAATAGCTAGATGGATGTAACTGTCTGGAATTTATGACATGTCCACATGTAATACCTCTTTTTGGTGAGATCTGTGTTTTATTTAAACCCAGTGTAAAATTCATTTTACACACATTTTAAATGAATTGGAAATGTTAAATTTTTATAGCATTATTTATTTTTCCTCTAAAATATGTGAAAGAGAAGCCTCTTTCACATTTCTGGGTGTACGTCATTCAAAAGAGTTATCTGCTCAGAAACTGATATCTGGAAATACAGTCTGATCTATAGCTCATGGTATGAACTGTGATTTCTGAGAGCCTATTGGGGTAGACAGGTCCTAAAGCCATTGCCTGATTTATTTCTGCTTAGGGAATAGTCTTTCCGTAAAAATGTGTTAATTCTCTGTTAGTTAATTCCTTACTCTCAAACCTACTTGAGCCATTCCCATCTTCAGGTATGGCCACTTAGCCTCACATCTGCTGGTTGGCACTTGCTTCCATTTCTAATTTGGAATGTTTCTGCCCATTATAGAGTAATACGGGCTGTGTCTTTGTTTATTTAAAGAACATTTGAACCTACTATCACGTTATACTTAATATACATTTTTTCTTTATGCTCAATGTTTCACATGGCTTTTGGGGACATGGCAGCTGCATTAACACTTGCCTGAAAAGTTCCACTATTGTCTGTCAAGAAAAAAAACAAAAAACCCAGCCCCCATTTTTTTCTCAAGCGTCAAAATACATACTTGTTACAGTAAATTGGTAAGACAATATCCATGCTATAATGTGCACTTTTGGTATGACTGAAAATGAATAATTTATAAGCCAGTTTGAAATGGATGCATAAATACCTACTGTATTCAGTAGATCCCTTTTGATACAACACTGGTGCAAACAAAAATGAGATTTTGAGTTCACATGGAAATGCTGTGGCTTTAATTTATATTACAATGTGTACTTAATCATTACAATAATGGTTTGTATAAATATAGGAGACATCGTGTTTCCTAATTAGATAAATATCTCTACTCGTTCTCCAGATTTGTTTATAAAATACCAGCAGAAGATATATATTTGACATGAGAGTCACAAATTGTCTTCTTCAGTTACATTATCTGTCTAATATCTGTTAACTAGACATTTAGAAAGTAAAGAATGGGAATCATAGGGTTAGTACATCTGCCCTAACCCCAATCATAATTATGTTCCAATTGTAGAACTACAGTACGTAAAGATATCCTTTTCATTTCTACTAAGACAATTACGGAACTTGGTGTATAGACAGAAATTTGTCTTGATTCATTACATTTCACACTTGTAATTTAATCAGAATTATTCACCAAATAGTACATGGGCACAGAAAAATGGTTGACGCAAAGTATTAATATTTTTGTCATTGTTCTGGCATGTTATTACATTAAAAAAACTCTTTCCGATGTCATAGTTATCAAATGTGCTATCAAGGGTTTGCCAGAAACATACAAAGTTCAGTATTATTTTATTTTTTATTGTCAATTGTTTTGCCAATTCACAGTGTATAGGTGAACAGCATTAAGGCATTATCTACTTGCTAGTAGTATGTTTGAAAATGCACACAGTTTAAGCAGTTATATTCTATCAAATGTAGGTAATAAGAAAATTTAGATTTCTGTGTTTTATGAAAAGGAATATTAACTTTAGTCATTCTTATCATTACTTTAGAGTGGAACATGCTATAAACAAGTCTTTACCTGGTTTGCCAAAACATGTCCATGATTATTATACCAAAGTATGACAACAAACAAATGGTGCAGAATATGACTGCATTTTATAAGTAGCAACCAAGACTTAGAAATTTAGACAATATCTCCATGTATATATAACCAAACATTTAGAAAAGATTGAAAATGCAAATGACGTCAAGTAGGAAAATGAAAATGTAAAATATGGAAATGCAAAAAAGATGTCAAGAAGATTATTAATCAGAGACAGAATTATTATTCCAAGGTATTTCAATTGTATCCATCTTCTTCAGTAGGATAATGAATAGGCATCAACAACTTATAGCCTTCAAATGTTGCTGCACCACAATTGCTAACATTCCTCATTTCATCTCCTAGGAATGCTGGGAACTGGAATTTGCTAACATCTGGTGGATCATAACTCACCTACCTCTTGATTCTTGATTCTGTACTTGCATAGGTACTTTATTCTAGGCATATATCAAATATTATTCCTTTCAAACATTTCTCTCAGTATAACATCTGCTTCTTTAAAGCTGCTATTTCGTTTTCAAATTGACACTCTTCTTCCAAGTTTTCCTATGGACGAACTCCCTTGCCTTCTGCTTTCAATGGAAACCTTCTAGTTTCCCTTAAAATACTATGCCTAGAACTGAAAACCTTGTGGAAGAAGTTTGGCCAGAAGATTAAAGCATTTTTATTGTCCCAAATGGGACAGTCTGCCACCCAGTTCTCCATCTTTTATAATCAAAACAATTTGAAAGTCTATAAAATAATAAGAGTGAGAGTTTGGCAAACATACAAATCCTGTCATGGCCCCATCAGAGCCTGGGTTGAAGGAGGAGGAGGATTTGGAACCATGACCATCCAATAGGGATGGCACATATCCCTTGGCATGTTTGGAGAGGCCAGGGGCTGAGGACAATGCTGTCCCAGGTCCCTCAGGCATTGGGGGAGGTGGTTGACCAGATGGAGAGCTGCCTATCTTCACAGACACAGGAGAGGATCAGCTGTTGACAGGAAGTGGTGCTGATAGGCAGAAGATCTCTTCGGATGATGAACAGCTGCCTCCTCCACTCCATCCAAGGGCATGGAGACTGGAGCGTAGGCAAGCTCGTAGAAGAGCTGCAAGGAGAGAAGGTCACCCTGGCCCCTTCTCACAAGGAACACCTGGAGTGAAGTAACTTAAGGAGAAGCCGTGGGGAGTTAGTCTTCACCAGGAACAGTTGTTTGTTTTGGACTACACTCCCCTGGCTTTGACTTGTGCTTTTTGCCTTGCTTCAAGGACTGCTTTTCACCTTTGCTTTCCTTGTTGTTTGTCTTGCCCTAGACTTGTGGGCTGCTTTTACCCTTTGCTTTGCTTTACTTTCAGAACTGCCTTTGCCTTGTACCTTGTCTTTGGCCTGAGGACTCAATTTGTCCTATGCCTGGATTTTGTCTTGTGGACTTTCCTGGTATTATATGGGATGTTGTTTGGGGAACTGAGGGTGGCCTTCAGGGTAGCTAGTTGTTGGAGGGCTGTTTGTTGATTTCCTGATGGCAATAAAGGATTCTCTAAAGATCTGTCTTGCTTGACCACCGAGGTCATAACACATCTACAGTGGCATGTTAAAACAACATAGAAATATAGAATCTGCTTTGTGGCTATTTGGAGAAGAAAGAGAAGATAGATTTGTTGGTTTGATATCTTAATAGTTTCATATGTGCACAGCATCCCTTTTTCTTCCCTTGACATCTGCATGACACTGATGCTTCTGAACAACAGAACAAGAAAGGTTTGTATTTCTTTACCACTCTGAAAATGGCTTCGTGATTTCCTGAATAAGGTCTCTCCCCAGAAGTAATGCTGTATGCATTTATGTTATTAAACATCAATATTTTATAGCGACATTAAATTAACCCCCTAAGAGGTTATTAAAATGCATGTCAATATTAATATCAATACAGGTTGATGTTTGTGTTGATCATATCTACTTATACATGAACCTAATTTGCATTGTTTTAATTGCAATCTCGAGAAACACGATTAAATTACTCCAATTTGATATCTGCTGATTTTTTTATGTTTGGTTTGCATTAAAATAGACTTTTCTTAATTTACTTTATCAATAATATGAAAAATTAATGGAGCTCTTGTTAAGGTTAAAAGCACCTCAGAGACAGCCACATGTATTTGTTGTTATTTTGTTATTATTGTCAAAATAGCTGAGAAACTTGTGGGGTTATCATGATCAGAATAATAAAAAACTCCATTTTCCTGGCAGGAGGTTATACAATGCTCATTTTTCCTACTTAGAAAAGGAGGTTTATAATAATTGACTAGTTCCACCCTTATGGTTAAACTGTCAACATGATATTCTGCACCCAAAGAAAATTGAAGTATTTGGATTTAAGGCTATTTAAGTCCAAATATAACAGAGCTAATATATCAACCAATGTACAGTCAGTACATATAACTGAAATATAGTAATCATATTATTTGCAGGAATAATGTTGTTGGTAGCTAGGGATTATAAAGACCCTGGAAGTGTTTCAATTGATTGATCCATTAGTTAAGTTTTTAGCAGAGAGAGAGAAAAAACAATGAACTGAAATTTGATTTTAAAATGGATCCTCGTTTATGGCTATTTTCGGAAACAAATAGATTTAATCAGAATAAAAAATCCTAAATTTTTCAGTATCCTGCACCTAACTTTCAATAGGATGAAGCAATAGCTGCATTGCAAGGTAATCTCTAGATTAGGGAACCTGATTTGCATTGAAAAACAGGATTGAACCTGGGGTAAAACTGAATAGCAGTAAACTTGTGGCCAGGGCCATTTGTAGCACAATGTGCCAATTAATATTAATGCAACATATTATATAGGTATAACACTGAATGAAAATTTAATGTACACTTATTTTATACAATATTACCTGAAAACCTCAATTGACTCAAACCTTAACAAGCAACAGAGGTCAATATCTATGGATCCATCGGATGATGACTATGTAAGATTGTGGCTTGGAACATAAGAGAGATAAATAGTGAAATGAAATAAAAATATACATGATGAGAACCTTACTATGGGAAGAGAGCTGTATTGATTTATGGTAGACTATGGTAAAAAGATATATACTTTTGTGAACTACAGCTCATTTTATATAAAATGCATGGAGTGATATGAAAAGTTGCTACTGTACTTATAACGTTGTACAACTGGAAGTGGATAGATGTATCAGAACTGGTAAACAGTAGTCTGATTTATGGAATGAACTGATGGAATGTGAAAGTTTAATTATAAATTAAAATATATATCAGAAAGAATAAATAAATGTCATCTGGGGTGTTGGGGCTATATGTAAAATTAAAATTTACAGGTTGATTTACTGGATGTTATTGTCCAATGAAAAATGATAAAGTGGACAATCATAGATGAGTTTTCAGAAAAAAAAGTACACCATCTTGAATGCAACTTAAAAGTGAAACAGACTATCCCATTATATAGGTAGGAATGAAATGAAAGAGTAACTTAGTTACAACTGCTGCACATGTGACTCTGAGTGGTGTTCACAAAAATTCAAATTACAACAACAATTAACAGACAGGCATGAAGCTTTGATATGCATTACACTTGTAAAGTGAAAGCTTCTATCATTCTTGGTTCCCCAAGAACCAGGTTTTTAGTGATTTGCTAAAAACCATTAGGATCAGTGCCAACTTTATGTCGAAGGAAAAACATTCCAAGTACTGTACTACAAACAGAAAGTACTGTGCTACAAACATCTCTCCTGGGTTCCATCAGGGAACATAAGTTGAAGGAAGCGTTGACCTGAAGTGTTGTGTTGCAATTGCATTAGGATGTGGAATGGGCAGGAACAATGGGTGGCAAGCAATGTGTCAGCTCAGTCCTATAATCACCAGCAACTTGAACTATAACATGGAAACCTTTTAGAGCCAGCACAGCTCATGAAGAAATAGTATTACATGTTTATTATTATGAAGAAGTGGTATTACAGCATATGAAGGTGTACCCACAATTACTCCTACTGATGCATTCTGGAACAATTGGATTTAGCCCCAAGAAAAACATGTTTCAGTAATCCAAATAGAAGATAGCTAAGGCAGCAGTGACTCAAGTGAAACAAGTCTCCTAATTTAGCAACAAGTAGAATTGGTATACAACATACAGTAAATTTGTACAAAGGCCCTTTCCACATAGCTTCTACTACTGCTCTTCAGAAGGAGTTATGAGTCTACATGAGCTGCGGTGGTGCAGTGGTTAGAGTACAGTACTGCAGGCTACTTCTTCTGATCACTGGCTGCCAGCAGTTTGGCAGATCGAATCTCACCAAGCTCAAGGTTGACTTCCATCCTTCCGAGGTCCATAAAAATGAAGATCCAGATTGTTGGGGGAAATATGCTGACTCTGTAAACCGCTTAGAGAGGGCTGTAAAGCATTATGAAGCGGTATATAAGTCTAAGTGCTATTGCTATTGCTACAGAACCCCTAAATTGGGCAGTGGATCCAAGTGGAACCCTTCCTAGACCCACCCCACCTAACATGCATGAAATACAACAAACAAACTTGAGTTTCTGTGGATACATTGAAGATTTCTGTCACTGCCAGTGTTACTATTTATGTGTAAGCAGGGAACAGGTTTGTGGCTTGGAAGTCCTTTTGGACTTATGGTTCCTGCTGGATCAGAGGAACCCATACCTGGCTTTTATTGTTGGCCCACTTGCTGTCTAACCTAGGGCAGGAGGACTTGCAATAGTAGCACATATTCATATTGCTAAAGTACTGCAGTGTCCTCTAAATAGGGATTATGTCTTATGGATTGGTACCCAGATACTTGCAGGACTGTTTACTGTAGTCGATACTGCTCCAACCAGTTATACATACCAAGGAGAAATTGCTACAAGAGCCATGGTGGTGCAGTGATTAGAATGCAGTATTGCAGGCTGTCTCTGCCCACTGCCCAAAGTTCGATTCTGACCAGCTCAAGGTTGACTCAGTCTTCCATCCTTCTGAGGTCAGTAAAATGAGGACCTACATTGTTGGGCGCAATATGTTAACTCCGTAAACTGTTTAGAGAGTGATGTAAACAGTGGTAGGTTGCTACCGGTTCTCTCCAGTTCGCAAGAACCGGTAGTGGAAATTTTGAGTAGTCCGGAGAAGCGCTAAATACCACCTCTGCCTGGCCCTGCCCCCAATCTATTCGCTGCCTCCCGACTCCCAGCTGATCAGCTAGAAGGAAAAAATCAGGGCTCACTTGAGAAAGAAGAGAAAAAGAAACACAAGACACTGTCGCTTCAAATTGAGAAGCCTCCCAACTGATCGCTTCTTAGCCAGGAGATCACTTGGCAAAGAAGAAGGGGAAAAAAAAAAAGACGCCATCGCTTTAAATTGACAAGCCAAGACGCAGCTGCTGGAAGGAAGTTTTTGCTTGCAGAAGCGAAGTGACATTCAGCAGTTCGTTTCTGAATCAGCTGAACAACAAACTGGATAAGAAGAAGGATTCTTATATGGTTTTATGTTTTTGAAGTTTTGAGGTTTGTGCAACATGGGCTTTGTGTTTCTAAAAAGATTTGGGCGATTTCCATTGTGAAATATCCTGTCTTGAATGAGTTTTCTGCCTGCTTGTAAATTTATTTTATTTTATTTAAATTTGTATACCGCCCTTCTCCTGGTGGACTCAGGGCGGTGCACAGCCAAGTAAAAAACATCCAATACAATATTTAAAAATTTAAAAGAATTATACCCTTTGGCCGAAAATTAAGAACCTTAAGACTAAAACCCATTAAACAATTAAAAAATCTAATATCTCAAAAATGGAGGGGCGTGTGTTTAACGCCAGCCCTGCTTGATGGAAGAAAAAAAAATTTAGGGCGCGGCGAAAAGCCCGGAGATCTGATATCCTCCGTATCTCTGGGGGCAAATCGTTCCAGAGGGCAGGTGCTGCCACAGAGAAGGCCCTCCCCCTGGGGGTCGCCAGCCGACACTGCCTAACTGACGGCACCCTGAGGAGTCCCTCTCTGTGGGAGCGTACTGGCCGGTGGGAGGCTATTGGCGGCAGAAGGCGGTCCCGCAAATAAATGGAGCCGAACTTCCAGCTTCCACTTTCTATTATCTCTAAGCAGCAGTAACTGTTTTCTTCTTACAAAGTTTCCTTTATGCAGCTGGCAGGAATGTGGAATGAGTATCAGGCAGGTTCCTTCTTAGCAGCTTGATTTTTCCTTGCTTTTCTTATGAGTAATATTTTATTTGGGGAAATCAAGAGGGGGGGAGTTTGATTCCTTCCCAGAGCAGGTTAGTGGGGTGGGGAGGGAATGAGGATTTTGCAGTAACCTTCCCCTGTCACGCCATGCCCACCAAGCCACATCCACAGAACCAGTAGTAAAAAATTTTGAAATCCACCACTGCATAAATCCATCTTAATATGCTATTCCTGGTATGTGATGTTTTGTATACATACAGAGAAAGAAGCACTCTTGTAATCTTTCACCTTTAGCCTTGCTGTCAAACATCAGCTATAATACTAATGACTGTTTTGAACAATAGGCAGGTTATATTACACGAATGGCTACTTTATATGTGAAATTATGACTGAAATATTTCTGCACCTATATTGGTTCACACTGTCAGGAAGTTTCTCCTTAGTTTTAGGTTGCTTCTCTCTTTGTTCAGTTTCCATCCATTGCTTCTTGTTTTGCCTTTTGGTGCTTTGGAAAATACATTGCTCCCCCTTCTTTCTGGCAGCCCCTTAAAAACATGTTGCCTATCTTGGGCAAAGCATGTGAGCCATTTCTTCCTTTCAGTGGTCCATGAAAGTGCATCTATAGTATGTAGATAATAAAGTTGAAAAAAAGGTGAACAACATTTTTACAGAACTATAGACACGCTGAGGCTGGGTGTGACAAGGAATGGCTGGGAGGGGAGGGGCCAGGCGAGGCAGTGCTTGATGTGAGTGACATTGAGTTGGCCATGCCTACCCAGTCACATGACCATCAAGCCACGACCACTGTGACATGACCATCAAGCCACATCCACAAAATAAGCCACACCCACAGAACCAGTAGTAAAAAAATTTAGAACCCACCCCTGGATGTAAAGCACTATAAAGCAGTATATAAATCTAAGTGCTATTGCTATTGCTACAAATCACACCTTTAGGAATATTTAAGAGGTTAAAGTGATGGAGGTGCTGTTTTTCTGTAATAACACTGCCATTATGAAACAGCCTCCTTGAGAGATCAGGATATGCCTCTTTGCTGTTTCTTTTTCTTTTTTGAAAAAGAAACTTTTTCAATTTCAGAGAACATTTCTATGATTTGATCTCACTGTCTTTGTTTCTTTTTTCTTTCACTTGAATGTCTTGTTGCCTTTTTAATATTTTTAACTTTTGTACTGGATAAATTGCATTATTTTCTCCTATATAAACCACTTAGAGACATTTTGATCATGGCAGGATAGATATCTGTTTAATAAGTAAATAATTAAAAACATTGAGCACTGGTTTACTTAGCAGTTATTTTCATTAACTTTTTAAAAAACCATTGTATTTCAGTTCACTATGCCCAGTAATGTGCTGGGGCCCATTGAGAGCAAAGCTTAACTAGTTTGTCTGCTGTGTTGATCAGTTGTACCATGCCTTGAAGTAACGGGGAAAGTAGAACTGGTTCTCTTTTTTTAATCCATATTTTTATTTTATTCAAAACAAGATTAAAATACAAAAATCCAAACACAAATCCACAGAAAATTGATTCTTAAACATTTAAGAACACACCATAACCACTGACACCATAGTCTACAGGTAATATTCACAGTATTGAATATATGAATTAATCATGGGAAGGAACAATTTGTGGTAGTAGCTATTTATCTCCTGTGACTTATCCATGTGGACCATTGAAGCAACTGTATGAATTAAAATATCCTTGTCTATTTTGGTTGCATTGGTCGGAGGTTCTACATTTGCATTCATGAACATTCGAACAGGTTCAGTTTGATAAAGCAACAAGAGAAGTTTTGTGTGAAAGAATATATTTGAAAAAAGAATTTTCAATCAAGGGTGTGTGATGTTGCTTGCTTAATGTATTTATGAAAAAGACATATAAGGAAAACTGATGTGATGTTATTTATGTAGCTGCCCATCTTGCTGCAGAGGCTTTGGGTGGCTTCACAAAATGCAAGCCACATCAGGGTCAACTAGATCTCGAGAACTAATTCCTATCAGTGGTGAAATCCAATTTTTTTTACTACCGGTTCTGTGGCTGTGGCTTGGTGGATGTGGTGTGGCTTGATGGGCATGGCTTGGTGGGTTTGGCAGGGGAAGGATACTGCAAAATCTCCATTCCCACCCCACTCTGGGGCCAACCAGAGGTGATATTTGCCGGTTCTCCGAACTACTCAAACTTTCCGCTACCGGTTCTCCAAACTGCTCAAAATTTCTGCTACCGGTTCTCCAGAACCTGTCAGAACCTGCTGGATTTTACCCCTGCTTCCTAGGTTCTGGTAGATAATATAATAGATAATATATAGAGGCCAGGCATATTCCTTCCATTGGACTTAGTAGCACAGGGAGAACAGCAGTCCTGCAAGCCTCAAAGGTGCTTTTTCAAAAGGCAATTTACTTCTCATCCAAGAAGCTTCATTGGTTATGGCAGGATGGTGGGGTCTATGGAGTTTTCTAGCAAGTAACATGACTCCTGTCATGAAGGGATTTATATGCCATAAACAGCAGTTTGAACTCCAGCCAGAAGTACACTTTTATTTATTTTTATTAAATGTACACTTTCTGCAAGGATTAAGTCCTTTTCCCAGTTTTCACTCAAAATTTCTTTCAGAGTAGCGTTTCCTAAATTGTGGGAAGAACGTTTTTTATAGTTTCAATTAATTACATTATTGTTACAATAAATCCAAGAGTTTCATTTTATTGTTTTCATTGTTTATTTGTATTCATTTTAGTGTTGTTTTTTTAGGGTAGTGTTACATTAAGATAATACCAAAGGGAGGTGTGATGGAATCCTTCCTTTAAAGGTTTAAAATCTCCATAGAGATGAACAGAGTTAATGTGGGAATTCAGTATAGAAGGGCATGAAAAAAAAATCATGTTGCGTACCTGCATTTTATTGAAATGTACTTTTTAATAGAATAGAATAAAATATAATTCTTTATTAGCCAAATGTGATTGGACACACAAGGAATTTGTCTTGGTGCATGTGCTCTCAGTGTACATAAAAGAAAAGATACATTCATCAAGAATCATAAGGTACAACACTTAATGATAGTCATAGGGTACAAAAAAGCAATCAGGAACAATATCAATATAAATCGTAAGGATACAAGCAACAAGGTTACAGTCATACAGTCATAAGTGGAGGAGATGGGTGATGGGAATGATGAGAAGATTAATAGTAACTAGTTTGACAGTGTTGAGGGAATTATTTGTTTAGCAGAGTGATGGTTTTCGGGGAAAAACTGTTCTTGTGTCTAGTTGTTCTGGTGTGCAGTGTTCTATAGTGTCGTTTTGAGGGTAGAAGTTGAAACAGTTTATGTCCAGGATGCGAGGGGTCTGTAAATATTTTCACAGCCCTCTTTTTGACTCGTGCGGTATACAGGTCCTCAATGGAAGGCAGGTTGGTAATAATTGTTTTTTCTGCAGTTTATATATATAAAACTAAAGAAAATCTTAAAGTTTGGCTTACATAATTCAACTTCTGGGTTACATTTTTAAAAATAAAATGCTATTATTGTTGAGTTCTTCAAATGCTGTGTGTGTGTGTGTGTGTGTGTTAATGTCTATATGGGTAGATTATAATATGTAGCCATTTTGCAATGCTGATAATAATGCTCTAATCTGATAATTTCTCCTATATTCTAATTTTCTAGAGGTATTTCAGAATTTAACAGATTTCAAGGCTTCGGCTTTATAGACAAATAATCCACTCACTCTCTCAGGAAAATCACCTAAAACATTTCTTCATATCATGGCTGCATTTTAAAAAATACTTAGATAAAACAGGTATCAATGTAATTATACAACCAAATTCTCTATAATGAATAAAGTAGAGAAAATGATCTTATGCTGTTGCCATATCAACTGACTCAGAAATTCTGAGAGGAGCAATGTTTACAACAGTTGAACAGGTAGTCCTTAGTTACTGACAATAATTGGGACCAGAAACTCTGTTGCTAAAAGACATGGTTGGAAAGCACAATGTTATGCATCCACAGTGATTAACGATGGCTTTTCCAGAAATCTCAGTTGATATCATTCGGCAAATCACATGTGATTACAAGGTCCCATGGTCATGTGATCACCATTTGCACCGCCTTGCCTGCTTTCCCGTTGCTTTTTAGAAGCCACAGTGAAGGTCGCAAAAGGGAATCCTGTAACAGAGGGATACTACTTTAGCATAATTGCAAGACAGTTGCCAAATACCCAAATCATAATCACATGATTGTGGTGATGTTGCAGCAGTTGCAACTACAAAGACTGGTCATAAGTGCCCCCAATGTTTAGCACCATCATAACTTTGAAAAGTTGCTGAACAAGTGTCATTATTAAGAATGACCTGTACACATGTATATATATAGTCATCCTGTAAAAGTGTCTTCGATTTGCCTGAATCAGAGACTTGGCTGCATAGCACACTTTACTGAGGCCAAGAGAGAGAGATTATTTCCTTGACAAGATGCTTCATGTCACAATTCAATTTCTTCTGTCCTTTCAGTGGAGGAATCTTCAGAATGATGCAAAGATTGCATGCAATTTCACACAACAGCTACACTGGGGGCTTCTTTGAGTTATCATCAAAGTGAAGCACCCCCCATAAAGATATATACAACCAGGCAAGAAGTTGAAACTCTAAAACATGAGATGAAATGTTGAAAGAATTAAGATTTGGGTAAGATTGAGAAGAACCCTCTAACTTGCAAATACATTCCTGAAAAGATACCTGGATCAGGCTCTTTTATAGTTAAATGACCAAGAAAAAACAACAACCCTAAAGTTATATTGCAGAAAATGGGAGAAAAATAACAAAATTGAGGAAAGAGCCTTTACCAGTCATAAACTTAAAACATTGCTGTATTTAGAATGTTTGCTAAGCAATACTTTCATTCAAGTTGTGCAGTTTCTGTATAGTTAAGTATCTGTTTAGAAACTGGAAAGTCTGCATCACAGCTGTATCAACAGCGTTTTTCTTTTTTCTTTTTTAAGCAGCTGACATGATTTGTCAAGCATGACTGAGCTGACCATGAAAGTAAAGTGTAAGCTTCATTGACCAATAACATAGTTTGAAAAAATGCCACTGGAAAGTTCTATATACTGCTGCTACCTTCTTCCTTGGATTCCAGAGAAAGATTTTGAGGTTTAAAAGAACATCAGGGCAGCAACTGATTTCTGCCTGATACATCTCAATATATGTGAATAATATAGTGATGTTTCAACCATTTCAGTGATGTTTCAGTAATAAGGTTAAATGAACATTTGGAATCTGAAGTCTATTGGATTTTGCCACTGATAAGGAATTAAGAAATGCTAACCTGATTTGTGTGCATGTGTAACTTCTTCTTTATGAAATATAGAAGGAAGATTAATATCTGTTATAAAACTAAGAGAGACAGAGCTACTTATTTACCAATTAGATGCTATAGCATAACCGCGTCTCACCAATGTGCAATACAGTAGAATAAGATTATTTTCTCTTTTTATATTCTGATTGCAAATGTTATTTAAGCCTGCCAATATTATTTGAATGCTTGGTGGCATCCAGTTTTGCACCCATTTATAGCTCCAATGGTAGGCAATAATTGTTTGATACTGGTGTACATGTAGTAATTAGTCTTTATCTCACAATTAAGAGTACCTGAAAACTAAAAGCATTTTAACATTACTTAGCATGTATCACGCACAAGATTAACAGTTTACATTTTAAGTTTTAGATATTATTATTATTATTATTATTATTATTATTATTATTATTATTATTATTATTTAATCTTTAGTGAGATTCACAGCCTTTGAGGCTGGTTAATAGCTCAGCAGCTCAAGTCCTAACCAAGGACCTAGGAACTGTTAAGGTATCGTCGGAGGATGTAAGCTGTTCCGAGTAAGGTGGTTTTTTGTAGAGTCAAAATGTTCAAGTCTGGCAAATTTAGAATTTCTAAATAGCGGGGTAGCCCTTTGGGTATTGCTTCAAGGGCTCCAATTACAATTGGGACAACACACAATTTCTTTTTCCACAGTCGCTCAACTTCAATTTGCAAGTCCCGGTACTTTGTGATTTTTTCTTGCTGCTTATCTTCAATCCGTGCATCACCAGCTATTGCAATGTCAATGAACCATACTTTTTTCTTTTCAACTATTGTTATGTCAGGTGTGTTGTGGACCAAGTACCTGTCAGTCTGAATCCTAAAGTCTCACAAGATCTTGAGTTTCTCATTCTCTAAAACTTTCTCAACCTGATGTTCCCAGTGGTTTTTGCTGTACTCAGATCCAAACTTCTGGCACAATTTCCAGTGAATGATCTTAGCAACACATGGCGTTATAGGTAGTCAGTTTGTGAAATTTTGCTGCACCCACTGATCAGGTGGTCGACTGTCTCATCTTTCTCATTGCAGAGGTGACATTTGCTGTTGGTGGTAACATGTTGAATTTTTGCCTTCATGCAGTTTGTGGCTAGGGCTTGTTCTTGAGCTGCCAAAATAAAGCTTTCTGTTTCTTTTTTCAGTACTCCTGCTCTTAACCAGTTCCAAGTTAGTTTCTGGTCAGCTTTGCCTTCAATACTTTTCAAGTATTGGCCATGCAGAGCTTTGCTTTTCCAATTTTCAGCTTGCTGCTCAATTACTTCTTTCTTATATTCTGCTTTTGTTTTAGTTGTCTTTAAAAAGCCTCCTTTATTTACTTCCTTAATCATTGGTTCTTCACTTTTCTGGATGTAATCATTCAAGCTGCGTTTTTCTTCTTCCACAGTCTGCTTTACTTGTAGGAGTCCTCGACCACCCTCTGTTCTTGGTAAATATAATCGGTCAGCATCACTTTTAGGGTGCAAGGCATGATTCATTGTCATAAACTTCCTTGTTTTTCTGTCCAAATTGTCTAACTCCATCTGGGTCCAGTCAATTATTCCTGCAGAGTATCTAATCACAGGTATAGCCCAGGTATTTATGGCTTTTATGATGTTTCCTCCACTCAATTTGGATATTAATATCTTACAAATTCGCCGAATGTACTTGGCTGAATTTGATTCCTTGACTTTATTATGCATTAAGTCAGAGGCTATTATTATTATTTTATTTCTATACCGCCCTTCTCCCGAAGGACTCAGGGCGGTGTACAGCCTATTAGCTTTACTTGTTATGGAACATATATTAATAGACAAAATATAAGTTTTCATCTTAAAACAAATTCTAAGGTCAAATTTTGAAGGTTCTTGTAAGTTGAGAACTGTGATATATAGTTACTCAGCTCTGCTATGTAGGAATAAAAATAATATTAGTCCAATATTTTTCTTGTCCAATGAAAGGGACAATTGTTTTATATATAGCAGATAACTACTGACTTACATAACTTGATTATTAAAGTAAGTTAGGCACACATTGGCCTTCATCATCAGTAGAGATGTGTTTCCCCAACATTTGGTTAGGCACAAATGAAACCCTTTTAATTTTATGAATAAGTTTCTTATTGTCATATTTCCTAATCAGAGATTTTGGAACTTTGGTGTTGCCTATAGAAGACTGAGAAATACCCTTTAAGTCATGCCCTTTGCACAGCAATTTGCTGCGTAGTATCATGAGAGACAACAGTCTCAGTTATCCTGATTATGGAATTCACTCCTGTTTATGTACAAATGTCATCAAGTTATATTAGCTTATAGCGCCAACTGGAGACTATTCATTTAGTTTGGTTGAATGTATAATTCTATGATGTTTAAATTCTTTATTATTATTTTTTACTCTGCAATTCTCAATTTTTAATTTTGTAGCTTTGTAGAGTTTTATTGATCTGTATTATTGTACCCTACTTTAGTACTATTTTAATGAACTGGGTCTGACTTTGGGATGTGTTCTAATTTTTAACTTCTTTTAATTCTGCATTTCTTACCATCCTTACCCAAAATACAAATGCTCTTATGGACAATAATCTTGTGCTAGTTTAAACAATTGTGTTCTGCTGCTGTTATCATTTAAAAAGCAAAGTATACAGAGGCATATTAAGCCAGCAAAGACAAAAGCTGATATTGCCTTCTGGGGAAATAGAACAAATTCTAATAACTTGAAAAGTTTGGTTGAAAATGTCCATCTCTTTGCAGATATGTGCTCTTTTACTAATTTATTCATGAATACCTCCCTCACATATCAGACTTTCTAAATAACCATCATCCCAAAGTCTCAAATTAGATTTTATTTGCACATTTATTGTCCAAATTCAGTTAGGCACACACTTTCCTAAATACTCTCTGCATTCAATTATCATATACTTCTTTATTACATTTCTATCATAAACCTATGTACTGACATAATGCCATCTCTTAATCTTAGATGTCACTTAACTGATTTTCCATTTCTTTCCATACTGTGGTTGACCATTTTAATTTTCAAATTTCTATTACTAGAAGAATAGAGCTGTCTGCACCTTGTCTCTTGCCTTCCTGCTCTACTCTTGAGCATTTAAAAATGACCCATTTTCTTATGTTTTTATGCTTCTCAATGCTAAATAGATGCATTCAAATGGCGATCCCATTTTGTCCTTTACAAAGTTACTTACTTGAAAATTACTTGAAAAAAAGTACAATATTAATATTAATAACATAATTTTAAAATATCAACTATTTATTCAGCATATATTCAAGGATGCACGGCATTAATTAAAATATCAAACAGGGATAAATTTACCTAAATATTGCTTTGATTTGCATACAAAATAATTTTATGAATGAATAGCTAACCAAAAGAAAGAATGCTAAATACATGGAAATAGTGAACATGAAACAAAAGTATATGTAAGATATATTCCACAAACTATGCAAGTTTACAAGAGACAATTGGCATTGGCTCAAGGAAGATTTGGGACATTTCTTCCTTAGAATTTCCTTGGAAATGTTGCTGTCTTTCATATTGCTGAGATAGAATTCTATGGTACCTACGTAATTTGTTATTACATATTGACATTAATCAAAGAGAAAGTATCTTTGAAGAAATAAATGGAATTGACAGAGACATTGGAAGACAGTGACTATTTAATGCTGGCATTTGTTTTATTTTAAGGGGAACTAAGTGTAGTCAAATATTTACCCTGGACCTCAAAAAATTGTTTTTAATTGTAATGAGTGGATTTTTTTTTTTAAAAAAAACACACTTATGTATTCTTTTATAGTTATGAAAGACTGGATGTCACACTTGAGATAAATAGCAATATGGTCAAGGAATGCATCTTTATTTGAATATGTTTAAGGCTCTGAGCTAAACTTATGTAGTGAAGGATTTAGTTGATGATCTCAATTTTTATGGAAAATCCTGGAGAAATAGTGAGTAATGAAGTATATAATGGGAAGAGAATAAATGTTGTCCTTAATTTTAAAATAAAATGAAGATCTAGGAAACTATGCATCATTTAGCTTGACTTCAGTAGTCACAATGATTCTAGAGAGATTGAAGGAACTGAGGGAAAAAGAAGACAATATAGTTGTTCAAATGTAAGAACACTCTATTAAAAGAAGGACAACACTTCTTGAATGGTAGAAAGCCATCCTATCAGTAAAAACAGTTTGATTATGGAACCAGTTATCCAGAAAAAGGATTGTTTAACCTTTTTAGGTATATTCAAGGAGAAGCTATCTATTTGGCTAGGATGATTTAATTTGGCTTCCTGCACAGGAAGTTGAACTCAACAGTCTAAGTAGCCCTTCTACTTTATGAGTCTATGATGATTCAATATTCATTGAATCTTAGTTAAGATATCATGTTGACTTGGATTCAGATCCATTCTTGGCAATATTATTTGCCTAGGGAAATAAAAAAATAGCTTGATAATCTCCATTTAAATCCAAAACCAGACTAAAACTGTTGGCCTTATCATCATCTCTCAAAACATTGGAGATTGAGTTTCATCTTTTCTCTCAAATTTCTCCATTTGTCTTTTAGCTTTTTCTGTTCTTTCCCTTTTCCCTTTTTCTATTCTAATTTTGTTTACTCTAATCCTTATTCTTCTTAAAACTTTTCAGGGGCGGGTTTCAAAACCCGTCACTACCAGTTTGCTTGTGGCTGTGCGTGATCCTTCGGCACATGCGCAGAAGTTTCTGCGCATGTGCAAAAGCATCAGGGCGGGCGGGTGGAGCCTTCTGCTGCTGCCGTTACCGGTTTTCCCAATCTGGTGTGAACCAGTAGCAACTCACCACTGCTTATTTTCCCTACTTGTCTATTAGAGACAGTGTTAGACCCAGGAATATCTCCATGCACCTGACTTAATTCTTCATAGGTTACCTCCTATTATAGCAAGTTATTGTTCTGTTCCGAATCTGAAAACATTTGTCTTTTCATTGAGCAACAGAATTTTATCTTGTCTGGATTGGAAATGCATTCACAAGAGCAAAATCTGTAAGAGAAATAAATCTACTTGGAGACTATTCAATTTTTATTTTTCATTCTAAATATAAAACAGGCTATCAGATTAAATAGATCTGGTTTCATCATTCCTTATGCAACATTTTCATCCATCCCATATTACTTCATTCATTTCTAAGCAGGACAAACAATGTTGTTGTTGTTTTTCATTTTAAGGAAACAAAAGCAGATCTTATAATTAGGCCTGTAAAATATATAAACCATCAAGCTGATAAACACAAAACACCAGGCAAGTACCATGTTTCCCTGAAAATAAGGCCTTGTCTTATATTTTTTTGAACCCTGAAATAAGTGCTTGGCCTTATTGCCATCCGCTCAAAACCCTGATTGGGCTTATTATCAGGGCATGTCTTATTTTGGGGAAAACAGGGTAGAGTTGTACACCAGGGATTCAACAAATTTCCTGTGTTTGCTACCAGTTTTGATAATCAAAAATGGCTCGTGTCAAACATTTGGTAAGATTGCCAAATTGCCAAAATTCAAATTATGTTTATACTTTTACCTGTTATCTTATATATGCTTGACAAATTAAATAAATAAATAAATAAATAAATAAATAAATAAATAAATAAATAAATAAATAAATAAATAAGAAATAAATAAATAAATATTATGGGTTAAGTTCAATATGGAAAATTTATAAAGGACCTTTGATAGGTAAGATTGTTGCAGAATATGGAGGTTATCTGTTTTTCATTTAATACTTAATCAAAAATAAAAATAAAGATTATTGGATGTTTAAAATTGGTTAGCTGATTGTTAGCAATGTTAAAAATTAGAATGTTAAAAATTTGTTACTGTTTTACTATTCTGTTTTCCCATTGAAAGAAAAAAAAATCTCTGCTATATTCACTTTATAAAAACATGCATTGAACTTTTCAAGGTATTGGAATATATTCAAAGTAAATACTCTTTGTTAGCACATTCTTCAAGTCCTGCTACGCTGCTTCATTATGGTAGGTGGGACCTACCATAATGAAGCAGCGTTATGCTTCATTATGGGATGAGTTCCTGGAAAGGTGAGTGAAGAATACCAGTAGTGTACATGAAGAGTATGTATTCCCATCCAAGCAGTGGTGGGTTGCTCCGGTTCTGTCCGGTTCTTGCAAACCAGTACTAAAAGCGGCGGGACGCTCCGCCCACCTGCCCGGACCTCATAATTGATGATCATCCAGCTGCCCATTTAAAAAAGAAAGCATCTATACCGGGCAGCGGTAATATAAGCAGAGGTGGATCGTTGCTTTTGTAGCAGTATCAAAGTCATTACTCCACACTGCATAGGAAAAAGCAATGGTGAACCACTCTTCTATTTTACCAAAAGAACCATATGGATGGAAAGTTGAAGTAATTGACAACATAGCGACATAATGGGCTCCTTTTGTCAGATAGCACTCTAAAAGATCTTTAGCTCTTCCTCAATATCCTTTTAAATACTAATGACACTGTTATGACACCGCTAGATTAAAGCATTTGGGAGATACAGTTGCTAACTTTGCAATAGAAGAAAAGAAAATGTGAATCTGTAAAGACAGAGATGCAGTGGAAATATGAAATGTAAGAAGCATAAACATAGGAAAACTCAACACAGTGACAAGTGACATCTTAGGCATCTGTGAATTGAAATAGATAGGATTTGGACAATTTCAGTGAGAAAATAATACTGTTGACAGTTCCGGACATGAAAAACAAAGAAGAAGCAGCATTCCTTTCATAAGCAGGAAAGATATAGCAAGAGCAATAATTAGGTACAAGGCAGTCAATAACCAAATAATAACTATTAGACTTCGCGAACTACCCTTTAGTATTATGATTATCCAAAATTATACTCCAATCACTGATGCAGAAGAAGATTTAAGTCCAATTGAAATCAACAGAACACGCAAGCAGCATGTGCTACTTGTGATTGGAGACTAAAATGCCAAAGTTAGAAATATTAAGCAGAAAAATGTAGTTGTACATTTTTGTCGAAAAAATCAATATGAAGCAATATAATGACTTATCATTTTCTGCCAATCCAATGATTTTTTCATTGCTAATATAATCTTCCATCAACCAACACAGACACCTAAAGGTGGAGTACACAGAAGTAAAATTGATTATATTATTGGCGTGGAATAAAAGAGTTCAGTTATAATGGCAAAGATATGGCCAGAGTCTGACTGTGGAACAGATCATGAACTGTTTATATTCAAACTCTAAGTCAATTTAAAGTGGAAGAATAAAGCCCATCATTTTCTACCATCTTGGGCATAGACCCACTATTTTCAAAAAGAAATCAGGAATTGCTTTGAAGTTCTGAACCGCACTGATAGAGAACCAGAGGAATGAAAATCAAAGAAGTTCTTAAGAAGGAATGTGAATAGAAGAACAAAGGGGCATTCCTGCAGATACATATAGATAATTAAGAAAGACAAATAATGTAAAAAGAGAGGGAGAGAAGAAGTTAATCTGTGCTTCATTGTTGATAGAAAGGCTTTTAGTTTATCAACCCTGTCAAGCTGTGGAATGTCCTTGGGAAAATGGGGATTCCCATTTTCCTAAGGACATTTCACAGCTTGAAGAACATCTGTTTGTCCTCATGAAAAACCTAACCACAGAACAAAATCCACAGTCCAGGCAGAACATATTGGAAACAGACTAGTTCTAGGTTGGCAAAGGAGTAGGACAAGCTGCACACTTTCTTCTTAATTATTCAAACTATAAGCATATTATTTATTGAGGGAGATCAGACTGGAGAAGATTGGTGTGGTTTTAAATCTGGAGAAATCCATAGTGCTAAGAAAGGTGGAAGTAAAGAGAAAATAACACTGAACATCAAGGTGGATAGATTCGATTAGGCAGCAATGGCTGGACTGCTCAAAAGTAGATCATTCATGATAAGATCTAGCTATATAGTTGCTACAAGCGAATCTTGACATCTTGAATCTTTTTTGGACATATAGTAATCAATCAAACCAACTAAGTATTGGATGGAATCCAAGATGGCGGCGTGCATACACACTGCGGCTTTGAACTCCTGGTGTTATAGTGGAGTGAATGGAAAAACTAGTCTATACCCATGGGGAGTTACTAAATATTGGATTTTCTAGTCAACTAGATATTACCCACAACTTCCAGCGGTGTCATAATATACCGAGTGATGTAGTAAGACTGCCAGGCTCTCCATGGATTGTTGTTGGGCCTGGGAGGTGGCATCGACAGCGAAGAGAGAGGAAGCAGAAGTGGAGATGCAGAGCTGGTTTGCTAGCTCGGTTATGGAAACAGCCTCACAGACCAGCATTACCAAGTATTTTTCTAACCAACGCTAGATGGTTTGTCAACAACTCTGATGAACTTGAGCTATGGATGGCGGCGAATTAGGTCATTCGCGACTGCTGTGTGATGATTATCCTGGAGACCTGGCTTCATCCACTTGTACTGGATGCGTCAGTGGAGCTAACTAACCACACCACACACCGCTTTGACAGAAACTGCAAAAGCAAAGGTGAAGGACTTTGTATTTACACACATAATGACTAGTATACTAACAGTAGAGTTACTTATACACACTGTTCTCCTGATGTGGAATTTTTAACTGTCATTTGTAGGCCATTTTATTTATCTAGAGAGATTTCTGTTATAGTTATCACCACTGTCTATAATCCACCTGATGCAAATGTTAGCATAGCGCTCTCTAAGTTACATGACCCCATCGAGAGGCAGCAGCAAACTTACCCTGAGGGTGCTTTTGTCGTGGCCTCAGGGCTGTATGCTCAGTCCCTACCTGTACTCATTGTACACATACGACTGCATATCTTCTGATTCATCTAACATGATAATAAAGTTTGCAGATGATACTACCATACTCTGCCTTATTACAGGAGTAGACAAATTAGCATACAGAGAAGAAGTCCAGAAGTTATCCACATGGTGCTCAGAAAACAACTTGCATCTAAACATCAGCAAGACAAAGGAGATGGTGTTAGACTTCTAGAAGCAGAGACGAATCTGCCCCAGTCTACATCAAGGAGGGCTGTGTGGAGAGGGTCTCCACTTTCAAATTTCTGGGAAATTCCTGACCACCTGGATTGTATTATTTTTCCAGGTCAGATCTTGGCTAAGGAGACCTTAGCCAAGATCTCACCTGGAAAAATAACACAATCCAGGTGGTCAGGAAGACTCAGCAGAGACTCCATTTCCTTAGGGTCTTGCTGAAAAATTGGGTGGAACAATGACTGATGATTTCCTTTTACCGATCTATGATAGAAAGCGTCCTTACATTACGTTACAGTATCGTATGCTGGCTTGACAGCCACGGATAGAAAGGCATAACAGAGGTGATGAACACAGTACAAAAAATTATGGGCTGTCCCCTGACACCACTGGACAAAATCACCAGGACCCGTTGCCTCAACAAAGTGAGGAAAATCCTCAGGGATGATTCATACTCTGATCAGCACTTCTTTACTCTCCTACCATCAGGCAGGAGATATAGAAGCATAGTCAGCCGAACAAACAAGCTGAAAAATAGCTTTTATCTGTGGGCTGTCAGAGTTCTGAACGCAACATAACACCACAATTAGGTTTAATATGATAGACTTGCAGAACCATCACAACGTGCAACATGTTCATACTAATATAATATAATGTTACATACATATAGGTATATGGGAATGTGTGTTAGTTATTACTTATTTGTGTTTAGGGATTCTATTTCTTTCATTTATTGAATTATTGAGATGTATTTTGTGTTTTGGGGAGGGGGGCTGCACTAAGGGAGGCTCATTCAATTTCATTGCATATATGTTGTGCATTGACAATAAAGGTTTGATTTGATTTGATTTGATTTATTACTAAAAAATAGATAGTTCTCCATACCAGGATTAAGTCTATCCCTGTTTTAAGGTCACACATGAGGTTATACCGGAGTGAAATCCAGCAGGTTCTGGAGAACTGGTAGTGGAAAATTTCAGAAGTTCGGAGAACTGGTAGTGAAAATTTTGAGTAGTTTGGAGAACTGACAAATACCACCTCTGGCTGGCTCCAGAGTGGGGTGGGAATGGAGATTTTGCAGTATCCTTCCCCTGCCATGCCCACCAAGCCACACCCACAGAACTGGTAGTAAAAAAATTTGGATTTCACCACTGGGTTATACAATCGCATGTATATAGAAACAACTCTGCAATCTGAAAAGAAGATTCTTTTGATACCCAAAGGTTTGCACAAATGTACATTTTTGTGTGTGTACATTTTATATATTTAAGATATTGAATTAAAAGCATACAATCAATGACCGAGTTTGCTGCTACAGTACGATAGGGACTCTTTATAACATTTACTTAAAATTTCACAAAAGGACTTCTTTCACCTCTCTTTCTTTTTCCCCTTCCTCTCTGGGGAAGCAAGCCACATTGTAATCATTTCTTCTGGAAATAGAAATGACTTACACATCTAGCTTTCAACAAACTGAGATTCAGTACCTAAAGGCAGTGGGGCATATATATGTAATTTGGGAGGTGATTAAGCTTGTTCTTAATATGTTAAGGATTTTTTTGTTCTTAGTGCATGAAAAGAGAAAAGGCACAGGTATTCTCTGTTTTAAGAACGAAGTGCCCTAAATAAGTATGCATCAATTACAGCAGGTTGCTTGCTTCACTTCTTCTTGTAACTGCTCTGGGCAAATAAAGATTAAGCTGTTGGTTCACCAGGCATGCCCTCTCCTCCTCGATATAAAGGCATACTTATTCTCCACCCTTACCATCTTTGAAATGGATAAACTTATTTGAAACAAGAATGATGATTGCTAAATAGAGATAAATGCTTTGAGTTAATTTCCAGCTGGATTTTATTCCCATGTTTATAAAAAAAGGAATTTAAAGCTAAATACTTGAAATCATCTTAGGATTTTAATGCATTAATTTGCATAACAGCTAATAAAACAGTCCAACAAGCTGTTAATATAACTGTATGGCTTTTGCAAATACAGAAATGGCAGTAAAGAAACTTTGGGAACTATTCTGGTAAATGGGCGAGATCAGTTTCTTGTTCTCAAGAGAAGATCAAAACCATGGTGTATAAAATAAATATTTTTCTCATCAAACCATCCCAACCCATGCTGAGCATGAGCATTTAATCTTGGATGTTTTTACAGTTAAAGAGATGAGCTAAAATAACTAAAGAAAGTTCAGGTACTTAAGGTTTTTGTTGAGGTTGGCAACAGTGAGTCTTCAAATAAGTGTTTCCTTACTTTTTTGGCACTTTCCTTCCATATTCTTTGGAGTTTTCTTTCCAGATTCAATTACTGTGTCCACTTAGACCACTTTAACAACTGCATTACAAACAGAAAAGTCATTTGTAAAATTGCATCAAGATCAGCTCGTACTCTGCAATGACAAAAACTTACTACAATGAAATGCAACGTGCTCTTTCCAGAATTCTACATACTGGTTATATATTTGTACATATTTTTTTATTGTGTTCAATAGTGTCCAATTCTAAGAGACTGTCTGGAAAAGTTCTTGAAGTTTTCTTGGCAAGATTTTTGAGAAGTGCTTTGCCATTGCCTGCTTCCTAGGGCTGAGAGAAAATGACTGACCCAAGGTCACCCAACCAGCTTTGTGTTTAAGACATTGCTGGAATTCATAGTCTCTCATTTTCTAGTCTGATGCCTTCACTGCTGCACCAAACTGACTCTGATTTATACAACAGGGACATATAATTTCAAGAGAATTATATTCTTATTCATGTAACAATAATTCAAACAATACAACAAGCCATCAGTGAAAACAAAAGTAAAACTGCTCAACAAATTAAAGCATGATTACTTCATGTTCAAAACACTTAGTAAGATTCTTTATGGTTGTAAAAGTTTGTCAACATCTACTATTTTATTCATACAAGCTAGATATGAAGAAACACTCCAAAACCTAAAAAGAAGTAGACTATTTCTGGAAACTGCAATCTTGCCTGGGATGCAGATGGAACCAAATTATGATTAAGAATCAGTACTTAGTCAGAATTTATTGTCTTTGGAGCATCAATTCTTTACATGATAAGTATAAAATATGTACAGGAGGAAGCGGGGATTAGTGCTGTCTTCAGATCTGAAGAGGGCTTGGGAAAGTTGCCTTCTTCAGTTGCATCTCTATCAGATGTCCCTCCTCCATTATTCTCTATTTCTTTATTGAGCAACAGTGAGCAAAATCTTGCCAGTATGAACCTATGCCCATTGTGATCACTACTTCAGGAGCAAGGAGTTGTTCACCCAGTCCCTGACCAGAGCCTATAAGTAAGAGATAAAGATAACATTGTCTTTCTCATTATCCCCAATATTTGGTTTTGAATAGCATATTAATTCTGATGGTAAAGGCAGTATATAAGTATTATGATTAATAAATTGTTTTCCATTTTAGGTCACTTTTGTATTTCTTCTAACTTTTTTTCAAATAGGATTAGATTTAGGCTTGAAAAATTGAGTTATGTGGCAGCATTTAGCTGATTTTCTCGCTTGAAAAAGTTTAAAAAGTTCAATCTAAGTAGTAGTTGTAGGTTACCAAGAATAATCTGGGAAGTAAAAAAAAGTATCTCAGAAGAAGACAATGGCAAATCACTTCCACATATCTATGGATATGGAAAGAAAATTAAGGAATATGTCTATGACAAATGAAATTGCATTCATAACATAATCCCAGAAACTTACTCATTTTCCATAGAATTGTCCAAAATAAAAATGACCATTATAGGAGCTGTTGTGATTATTTTTATTCTTTCCTTAAAGCTTCCTGATCATGCTGCCTTACTCCATTTTATACTCAGGAACCCTTATTTTTTTAGATGATTGCCCAGGAAGGGCTGTGTGTAACTGAACGTGTGAAGAGTATAGAGTTTATTGTGCCAAACATTTCATCTACATCAGGGTTGTCAAACTCTTTGTCAAAATCATTAGAATTTTTACTGCAAGTCTATGGAGGTACTCTACATGTGAGGGTCCCATCTTTTATCACACCATCATATCTATCAAATGCCATTATTGACTTCCATAGTCGAATCTAAGAGAAGACATCAGGGCTTGAGGTTCCTTTGCAGAATCATTAGCTGTGTTACGTAACATACTTAACCAGGTCAATTACAGATTCAACAGTTGTACAATCTAAACTTAGTATTAATTTTGGTTAGGTTTGTTTTGTTTGTTTATTGTGCAAATCCAGTGCATTTAGTTGGTTTGGGTTTACGGTAGTACATGAACTCAGTAAACTAGTTCAGTAACCAAGTTAAACATGTTGTTTGAACACATGTTGCTATAAAGAATAATTTTGTACAGTGATAAAATAAACGCTACAGTATTAGTTGAACTATTAAGATCTTCTAGTTTGACTGAAATTAAAAATTTCTTTCTCTTTTCTTTTGAAGTACTTTTATAGGATATTTTTTAAAAAAAATATTCTGAAGGCTTTTGATAAGATGGTTTATACAAATATATTTTAGCATATGGATTGCCTGGAAGCTGTTCAAGAGTGACTGCTACTTTGAGACTCAAGTTCTTCTAATTAGGAGTTCAAACTGTGTGATTAGTCACCTAAGTCATGTGGCATTTCTGTCTCTTGATGGATAATTTCCAGATACACAAAGGGGTTTCAATTTGACAGTAAAATAACATTTCTATTAAGCAACATTATTTATGACATTTCTATTAATGTTTTTTTTTTGGGGGGGAAACCCCCACAAAAGATTAGACACAATAGTCCTACATCTTTTTATATTCACGTATATTTTTAATTATGCATATCCACATTGTAAGAAAATGTTTCTGCAAGTTCCCTATTAGTTGCTCTAAACCTAGGAACAGCCAAACTCTGAAACACAGATTAGCAGACATTTGCAGGGTCACGCCACTTGTTCAAGGCAACTAAGGCAAAATTAATACTATATTTTAAAAGTTTTGGTTTATACAAACATTTAACATGAATACATACACATGTTCCTAATTGACAGAACACACAGAATTAGTGTTTAAAAATAAAGCAACAAAATAAATATGCTCTCAAGATTGACACATAATTAGCGTGGATCAGAGATACTGAACTCCAGATAATCTAACAGCATTTACATATTAGTACTATTATTATGGTTAGTCACACAATCAGCTAGATAATTAAACTGGATTTGGCCTTTTCTAAGCCACCTATCAATTCTTTCACAAGGACTTGGGATAGGGAGATGTTGTTTCATGGCATTAATGGTATCATTACAAGATGGAAGCTGTTCCAAGGAAAGCTGCCTTTTTCAATTGTCTGATGATGATTTTATCAGTGTCATTGATATAGATGTTTTAAAACTGCACCAAAAGTTTCTATTACTATTGGTACTATTTTTGTTTTCTTTTGTTATTATTATTAGATTTTTCTCCTGCCTTTACTGAGAGGGAAAGGGATAGAGAGAGAGAAAGTGGGGCAATGAACATACTTAAACTCCTTTTTATTTTCCCAACAACTCAGGGTTTAACTGAGAGAGAGAGAGTGAATAGCCCAAAGTCACCCTGGCAGCTGTCATGCGTTAGGCAGGATTACAACTCACAGCTCCTGGTTTCTCAACCAGCATTACACCAAACTGGCTTCCAAATCTATATCTAACTCTTATGTTTTGTTTATTATTTATAACATATTTGTGTTCCTAAGGCACAGATGTGAAGCATCTGTTCTTCCTCCACCCCCCCTTATTTTTAAGTAATTAGAAAGTTATGGACTAAAAATGAAGGATAATTACCATAAAATGGAGTAAAACACGCTTTGTGTGACCTGGTTGTGATGTTATCTAAAAGATAAAAAAGCCTTTCTGAAATCATAGGACATGTCAGTTTTTTATTGTGTTAATTTATCTAAATATAATTACTTCAAAGATATAGATCGGGGTGTGAAACTCACGATGTCATGTCATCACATGACATATCTCAACTTTCCCCCCTTCTCTAAACTGGGGGTGGGTATGGCCAGCATGTGACATATCTGGCCTGTAGGCTACAAATCTGACACCCCTGATATAGATCCAACTATTGTAGTTAGACAACTGACTGAAGGAGTAGAGAGACATTCCAGTTTAGAATCCTTTTGGGGTAAGAAACATCTGAGATCAAACCTGTAGGTCTATATCTCTTATTTCCCAAGAGAAGGTGAGATTCTTATAATAAAGTTGATAAAAAATAAAATGTCCATTTGAAATGCTATGTCAATATCCAACTAATTCACAGCAGAAAGCCTGGGAAAGGAAAGATCACGAATAAATAGTATCAGAATTCAAACTGAAGTATAAAAGGGACTGTGCCCTCCTGTAGACAGAGGACAATCAGCTGTTTTAAGTAGTTTCCTTCTAATATACAGTAATGATCTTTATCCAGACATGCTGTGTTGAGTATTTGGGTAACTTCTGCTGAATTAGAGCTAGAAAGCCTAGCAGCTATAATTCACCCAGGTTCTGCATATGTTAATTGCTGAAGTAACTTGATTGAGTTTAATCCAGTGTGATAGAGTTAGACTGTGCATTGACCATGAGATTAAGTGTGGGCCCCAGTTTAGAGTTAATTCCATTTGACTCAGGGCTGAATGTGAATCTCAGTTCAGAAACTGAAGAATGAGGCTTCCTTTCATTATTATTGTAACTCAGCAAATGGCTGAACAATGTTTTTGAAATTTTACAGGATTGGGTGATATTCACAAGCATAGTAAGCCCCTGCTGAGAATATGATGAAACCAGATTTCATGCAGATGAATTTAGAAGAAAGGTGATATTAAGCTGTGGGATAGAAAATAGCAAAAACTATCATACCTTCTAAAATACTGTTTTTTCTTGTATTATCAACCAGAAAGGAAATGTTGGAGAATTCAGACTCGAGCCTAAGGATTCAGTAAGTCACCACATGTGGTTGGGCAGCTGGTATCAGGCATAGTCACTGATTTGAATTAACAGCTAGTACAATCATTTCCTACTTCTGATTTTGAAGTAATTCCTGGAAGCAATTCTTTCACATGAAGGTAAAGTTATTACTAGATAGGAAATTATTCACATAAAAGAAATATATAAGGGAAATAAGTATGTTCCTTTTTTTAAACAAAAGACCTAATCATTTCTTTTTGTCTTCAAAAAATCTTTAAATTGCTAATGAGATTTTGGAGCAGTTGAAAACTGGGAAAATTTAGTCTACTAATAAACTGCTTATAAGACTGATTTGGTACTAGACTCAGAATTTTCAGAATAATTCTGAAAATATATGCTCTTTCATTTTAACCCTGAATATACAGTATATCCATTTCATTATTTGGCTCAGAAATTTCTTATCAAGAACAATTGCAACATTTGTTCTCCTCTGAACTTGTTTGACAATGTCACAAGTGTAACAGAAATAACATTTAGCCTTGCATTTTTCAGTCTTCGTTAGATCATGTGAAATTGTACAAAATGTTAATCTGTACACATACATGAAACATAAAACAAATGAAGATGTTATATCCATTAAAAAAAATAATAGAGCTTCATTACTGGGAGTTGATGTGTTTGTCATCTCTGCCCTTGGTGCAGATGATTTTGTGTTGTGGTGAATGATTTTGAATAAGATCAATTTCTTCACATCTGACAACCATCTCTAATGATAAAATAAAACAGGTAAGGTAAGAATCTGGCTTTTCAGCTGTATATAAATAACAAGAAGACACTTCCATGTATTTCTATTCTTGCTCTTCAGAAAAGCAAATCACAGGATAGAATTATGATCATAAATGAGCCCAAGGTATTCTTCCAAAGAGAAGGACAACAGTAGATGCTTGCCAAATAGACAGGTTATTTAGCTGACATTACTGAGCCATTTGTATAAAAGATTGGCTTGAAAATTAAGCTTAGGCATTATGTGAACTCAATAAAATAGATGTACCAATATCAACATATGTATGTGCAGGCATGTGAATGTATGTGAAACAAAAGTAACTATAGTTTCAGAGTGCCTGGTGAAAGCAACAAGATTTTCATCTCTCTGTAGGCAGCTACAGTATATTAATTCTTTTCCAGGTTTGTATAACATGTAATGGCTGTATTAAAGTAAAAAATCTAAATTAATTTGGCTTGTTTTGACCTATTTAGAACCATATTTCTGAGTTCATAAAACCCTGTTGCAAATCTAGTTTACATGAGGGAGAGGAACTACATATAAGCATATATAGGACAGAACAGTTGAAATTAGTACACTTTTATTGATTCCCTGATTGAACATATTTAAATTTTCCCTTTACATCAAGCACTAAGGGTATATTACTCCCTCTTCAGCCCTGGGACATAGCTCATACAGAAGTATTTTAGAAGTAGTGCAGTAAGTTTTTACTTAATAGCTGGCTTTATAGTTGTTTTCATGAGGAAGCCAATAAATTAATTAGCTTTGTGAACTACTTCAAATATTTAATTTTTAAAAATTCTAATGTTCTTTGGCAAGTAAAACAAAGAAAGAGGGTCTGGGTTTGATTTGCTATCTTTAAGAGTGAAGATGTAACCATGTGTTCAAATAGCAATCTTGGACACTCTTAATATTAGAATAGATTTTTTTTAAAAAAAAAATTGATGTGGATTATATTCAAGCTGACAAGTCATGTAGCGATTAAAAATTGGAATGCTGCAACAAACAGTTTTAAAATTAGGATCAGTGACCGGCTTAACTGTCCCTGACAAGGAAAGCCTGGCAAATGACTTGGTCCCAGTCAGAAGGAAATCTTCAGCATGATTGAACACAACCAATGTTTCCTGACAAGCCCCATCATGCAAACATGGATAGACTAAGCAGATGCATTTTGAAAAGTTGCTACTTCTTGCCAATCTCAGTTCAAAACATGTTGTGGCAGTAATGGTGCCATACTGGAAATTAGTTTTAGGGTGCTTGGGAAGAACCTGCAGGAAGTTGGCTGAAGACATGGTCATCACAAAACATTATTTGTAAAGCAGACTTTATTGGATGTTAAATTATTAATTGCATTTTTGAAAATAAAAGTTGTCTTCCTAGCAGAGAACTGAATATTTCAAAAGATATATCACAATCTCCAGTAACCACAAGACTCCCAATTCTATTAGACTTCATATACAGCAAGTTAAAAGGCTCACCTCTGCAAGAACACTTGTTTTACTTGAGAACTTGGTCTCTATCTGAAAGGTGGTAAAGCATCTTAAGCAGATCTTTTCAATATATATATTTTACTATGGTGGAGAAAATAGATGTAATCAACAAAATACACTCCTTTCCTCTCTAATTTTTGGGTATGACCAGAGTCAAATCTTGATCCAGAACAAACTCCTGTCTTCACCTAAATGTACCAAATCCAAATTGATTGTCTCTGACTCTAAAGAACCTTCCTACGGCAATCATGTCCCTACTCCTTACCACCACAACCAAAAAATAGAAGCATCACTCAAATCAGATCCCTGGATTCAGCCTTTATAAATATCTTAGCTTTTCATTGTTTGGGGTTCCACCTTCTTTTAAAGTTGAGACCAATGATCATGGAATAACCCAATAAAATGTATTGTATTATAAATTTCATGATCCCTGAACATTTTTGGCTGGTGATTTTGAAACTTGATACATTGAGACACTTCACTTTAAATCCATACTGAGCAACAAGAGCTTATTTCTATTTGTCTCCCATTCTTTTATCATAAGAAGTTTAGGGGGAAAAAGATGTAGGAAAAAATTCATACATTGACCCGGAATTGTTGACCTAAAAACATCATTTAAAAAATGAATTTCTTCAATAGAAATCATAACCTTAGAAAAAAATACCAATTTTGATCACTATAAAAACAAGGAGGAGTGTTGACCAGTTGAGATAGAATTAAGAATTAAGCTAGTCTGCATAAGGCATGTTAGTCAAAACAGTATTTTTCCCCCATCTATTAGTCGGTCAATAGTTCAGGGAAAGAAGGCACTATAACTTCAGGAGACACTAATTAAAAGAATAAATTCTTATTCTACTACATATGTCTAGTCATATTAACACATTTCTAGATTTCTTACTACGCAGCCTAGTCAAGATTAAAGGATTTGCTAATATGGATGAACTGAGAAATGCTTCTAAACTGACTGAACAGATTTTTGGACAAATTAGTTCATTTAAAATTGACAGTGAAAGATTGATTCTGCACAGAGTGAGTTACCTAAGTTATTCATCATTCCCTCAGCTCCCATGTAAGAGATGGGGGATCTGCTTCTACTTTCTTCTTAAAACAAGGTTGCTTCCCAAGCACATCTATTTTGCTGCCTTGATTGCTGCTTGTCAGTTCTTTTAATTTAGACGTAGTTTAACCTCTGTAGCAAGACCTCCAGAAATAACTTCCTTAAAAGCTTTCCCATAATGAATGACTCATTTCATGAGTTGCTCAATTCAGGCATACTACTTAAAATTATAACGCTGAATGGGAAATGGCTAATTACACAGAAAAAGATCCAATTACTGTGGAGACCATTTGATTCATTATTCAGATTGTCTGCAGGGAAAATGTGGATATCTAAACATGGGATTATGGGCACCTCACTACAAGGCTAACAATTACATCTTCTGTATTTAATGCTAAGTAGCCTTTCATGGTCATATTTGAAAATGTTGCATGATCGGGCCACTAGTCCAAACCTAGGGGTGGATTTGACAAAAGACCTGGAAACCTCTGAGCCATCAAGAACATAGGAAAGTCCCACCATTCTCTATCTATGCTGAGCAACATCCTGTACAATGGAATTTAACAATCCTTTTCCAACTCTTGCCCTGCCTGATCCTATGGGAAAACTACAATGGTGATACAGCTGTACCTTGAAAAAAGCCAGGTTTGACAGCAATACATGTCATGGTTTCATTTGCTGCAACAGCACCAAGTCTTCAACAATATTTCTTGGTTGCCTCAAGCAAGAGGAAGAACAAGACCCTTTATCTAATGTCTGGAGACCCATCTGTGCAGCTTCAGATTGGGCCATAAAAAGAGCTGCCAAAAAGCATTCCCTTCAGCAAGAACCAATTTTATAGAAATAGAAACACCAAATGGTGTTGGTTCTGGTTTGTCTGTAATCAGAGCTCTTTATTTTGAAAAATAAATGTTAAAAATGGGTTAAGGTTAGGAATTAAAGAAAAACTATGATACATTTTGTGCAGTGTGTGTGTGTGCGTGCGCGCACACACAGATATCAGAGGGGGGGGGAGAGAAGTTGCTGAGATTATTTATATATTACATTTTAAAAGGACCATAAAGTCTAAGTACTATGATAGCCTAAACTATAAATAATAACTTTTTGGCAAATATTTAGATGAAAAAATGCATGGAATTCCACAAGAGGATATTGTCAATAAGACAATGAAATCAAGATATTCCTTCCTTCCTTCCTTCCTTCCTTCTAATTCTAATTAAAAGCCTTAGAATATACCTTAACTTCTGCAAAGTATTCAAAAGGTTTTATATCAGATCTTAGTACATAATTTGCAAAATGTGAGTTGGACAATGCTACTATTAGATGGATGGTTTATACATCAGAGATTTCTTGTCAAACTGGAAGGACTGATGAATTCCATTCTAGATCCTGTTATACCCGATGGGTTTATAAATGACTTTGATGAGATGTTAGAAAATATGATTTTCAAATCTGCAAACACAATGACTTGAAGGAGTACAGAGACTTGTGCCAAGATTCACATAACCCTTGAGAAGTTTGATCATGAGCACAAATCTGTAAGACAAATTTCAAAAAGGACATATGCAGAGTCTTACAAAGAGAGATAGACAGAGATTTAAAAGCATGAAGTTAAGATGGGATGACCATAAGCGAATCCACAAAATGGACAGAATGTGCATTGCAAGGTAAAGATGAGCTGAAAAAAAACTAAATTAAACAGAGCAAAATGCAATCAGTTTCTCATTTACCTAAGAAAAACAGAATAGATCATTTTATGTGTTGGCTCCAAGGCAAGCAACAGTAAAGAACATGAAATATGTTGTTCTAGACCAGGGGTGGGCAACTGTGGCTCTTTTACAACCTGTGGACTTCAATTCCCAGAATTCCTGAGACAGCCAATCTGTCTCAGGAATTCTGGGAGTTGAAGTCTACGGGTTGTAAAAGAGCCACAGTTGCCCACCTCTGTTCTAGACTATTTATTGCTTAAAATGTATATGTGTGTGTGTGTGTGTGTGTGTGTATGGATGTATGTATGGATGTATGTATGTATGGATGGATGTATGTATGTATGGATGGATGGATGGATGGATGGATGTGTATGTGTACGTATATGTATATATTAGAAAGAGAAGAGCATAATTCTGGGAACGATTGAGGGCAAAAGAAGAAGGGGACGACAAAGAATGAAGTGGATGGATGGAGTCACTGAAGCAGCAGGTGTGAGCTTAAATGGTCTCCAGGAGATGGTAGAGGACAGGAAGGCCTGAAGGAAAGTTGTCCATGGGGTCGCGATGACCACTTCGCAACTAACAACAGCAACAAATTATTAAGTATTTCTTAAGAATGACATAACCTAGATGGGAATTAGTTATTTTTATGAAATACTGGAACCATAACAGTAAGATTTTAGAGTGCATACATAAATGTGTGTGTTTGTGCATATGTGTAAACATACCACCTAAAGTTCATGAAAACTGAGGCAGTGGCTAAATCACAAAAATTTCATATATAAACTGCAACACATTAGCATGCATCAAAGTTGTCAAATCCCCAAATTTAGAAACAGTAAGGTAATTTATGATAATCTGTACAGTTGGAACCAGCGGAATAAAACCAACTACATTTAGCTTTAGCTTTTATATTACACAAAATTTCAATCTCCATCTGGAGTTTAAGGACAACATGTCAGAAAGGAAGATGAATATTGGAATTCAGTAATTGGCAGATGTCTTTTTATTTCGGAGTTTTACTAACAATCAGAAAACAGCCTAATTCCAGCAGGAATGTGATTTCTTTTATTACAGTTTGCTTCATGAGTCTCTGCTCATTCTCAGCAGGTTCTCACAAGTGGCGGTTCTTCTCTAAGGCTGGCTGATAGCTATTTCAGTTTGCTGTAACTTTCTTCTCCTGGATCTGAAATTATTTTTTTAATTATTAAACAGATTTATATAGTCACCCAATTCACACACAGTGTCTCTGGGTGTCATAAAACCTTAAAAATCCACAATTAAGAATCCACAATTTAACCATTGCTACCTTACCCATGGGAGTGACAACAGAAGTGATCACAAAATCAGAATAAAAAATTTATTTATTATTATCTCACCCATTATTTTCAGTATTTGACATAATAGAATATGTTTGTTCATTGTTAAAATAAATGATTCGAATATTCTAATTTTTGTAGGCATATTTTTATATTTGTTTAATATTGACAACAGCCTCCATTCATTCAGAAAGAGAACTTATTGATCCTTATGACAAATCATTTCTGCCACATAAAAATTCTGCAACTTTTGTGAACTTTTAAATGAATGGAGCTCAAAATACAGGTCTCTCAGTGTTGATGATAACAGGGATTGTGAGAAGGATTGATCTGGTCACTATGGCCTAATTTGCCTGGAAATCCTATTCGGTGGTTTTTTTTTGTTGTTGTTAAACAAGAACCCTTGGTTTTCCCTATGTTGGATAATAGGATAGAACCTTGTGTTAACAAGACATGCTCAATTCAGGCAGTATCAATGGTTCAGTCCCAAGCAGATTAGTACAAATAAATATGGAACATCAAACTCTCTCTTCCTTTCTCTCTCTATGTTGTGTACACATGCATACATGCAATCATATGTGTATCTCAGTAACATGTCCTATGGAGTTCAGTGGGATCTACTATATTTTAACACCATTATTAGTTGATTATTATTTTTTCAGGTTATGATAATTTTGATTACTTTGAACTCGTCCCCAAACATTTTCAATAAATAGTAGAAGCTAGATTAATGGCGGATGATCTGATTTTCAGTAACTGAATTTGAAATGAAAGGACAACCATAATCAACTCCATGCTTGATCATGTAGCTGTGAATACCTTGAGCGCCTAGAAGAAAAATAATTCATAAATATAAACTCTTCAAAAATAAATAATACTTTTTTTTTTTAAAAAAAAAAGCTCTTTCAGTGATAGTCTAGACAGGAGCCTTGGCACAGGGGAAGAGAGTTCATCCTTTCCCCCTGCAATCTTTCCCATTATCGCCAAAGTTATTATCTGCATTTTAGTAGAAACATTCATATACCACCACTGATAATAATATTTGCATAATTTACTCAAGAGGCAAATAACAACTTGGATGTTGTAGGGGGAAAAAATCTGATCATGAAAATGGAGAGAAAGCGTTAATTCCCAAGCACTACTGCCTTAATTCAAGTTTTCTGCCTTAATTGCTTGGATTTTCCTCCTGACTGTTCCTTTGACTTCATCTTTTTTCCCCTCTGCCTCTCAATTTTCAGTTCCTTCCTTTGCTGCAAATAGGTCTCTTATGCACTGTATGCACAATATGCACTGATGATGTTATATAGTTTGGATAATGAAATGCCTGCAAGAAAACAACCAAGCTCAGAGAGCACCAACGATCCCTATCACTATCCCTATTGCAAGTCGAGCTGTGTGTCCAGGCCTGTGCATACTGGCCTGCTGATCATATAAGTCAAGCTGCACATGAGCGTGCACACTGGCCAGTAGTTCGCACAGCCCGGTTCCCCTTCTCCCCCCCGCTGGGCTGCCAAGCCACAAAGATTGGGGACCACTGCTGTATTTGATCTCTGCACTTTTTTTCTGCTTTTCTTTTTCCCACAATACAGTCTTTCCTCAGTACTGGATTGCTTTAAAACTCTTTGAATTTTGTACTTGATGCATTTTGATGTGAAAATTTTGCTTCAATACTGATCATCCGTTTGGTACTCAATATGCAAGGTAGTACTTGTCAGTGTAAGCTGCCTCATGACTCATGACCCTTTCTGGACAGATAATTTAACAACCGGTTCTCTGCTCTAATGATTTCTTCCAACAACCAGTTCATCAAACTGCTCAGAAAGTTAACAACTGGTTCTCCCAAAGTGGTGCAAACTGGCTGAATCCCACCACTGTTTCCAGATGAAACAAAGGGTCACATGTTAAGTCATGTGATTTGTTTGGCATTCATTGTTTTTAGTTCTCGTCATGCCTCCTGGAACCAATGAATGAGTATTGAGGTACCACTCTATTCCAAATCCTATGGAAGATACCACTATCCCAGCAATGCCTGTACATCACACCAAATACATTAAAAAAAAAAAAGTGGGAGGTTCAGAAATGTTCATTTCCAGTTCTGACTATGTTTTTGGCTTGGAGAAATATACCAAGGATTCAAATCCTGTTCTAACCTCTATTGTGCATACACACTTGATTGTCCTGATGCAAGGATAACAAAGAGTTAGAAAGCTGAGAACTGCTCTTTTGAGAGTGATTTATGGTAGATAAAATGACTATATACAACTCTCCATATATTATACTTTGGATGAAGTTAGAAACTTATAGCAAAATTAGTTTGCTATGAATATTATTAGTCTCTCACACACATACATAACTTTATATGTATTTTAAACTGGATAAGATGTTGCAGACTTTAAAACTGCTTTAAAAGCAATTTCAGCAAAATATTGTTTTCTTCTGGTTTTAAATTATTATCATGTTTCATAAGGGTGTAATGAAGGGACAAGTTCTGCTGTGATACATAAGAAGATAACAAAAATATTCCATGCTTCTGGCTTGAATTAAAGTTCTCATTAAAAAAACTTGACATTGTCTTTTATAGAAAAAATACTTGAAAGAAAAAAAAATGCCTATACTTTCAGCACTGAGAAACAGAGGCAAATGGAAAGGTTAGGGGAAACTATTTCATAAAATGACACAAACCATGTGGGATGAGTTACCAGAAACAAGAAAGGTAATTTATAACATCTGTTTATGAAGCAGAATGTTCAAAAGCAAACTGAATCAGGAGAAGTGAGAATATAGGACTGTAAGGAATGCAGGAAATTAGAGATGGAAAAACAACAAGAAAGGTCAGTTTTATGAGGATTAGTTCTTTTTAACAGAACAGGACTGTGAGCAGGTGGAGTTCCCACTGCCTATTTCAACATGTGCAACTCAGAGACCAAAGACCTATTCTGAATCTTTTCTCCTTATTTTTTTGGCCTGCCTTACTGTTTAAGGGAACATGTCTTTGGACAGATAAAGTAGGACTGCGGAAGGAAGGAAGGAAGGAAGGAAGGAAGGAAGGAAGGAAGGAAGGAAGGAAGGAAGGAAGGGGAAGTGATGGAGACCATCTCCCTTTTCTCCCATCTCTCTTAAAAGCTTACAGTACAAAACCACACTTATGACGAAGCAAAATGCATGTAGCCTTGCTGAAATCAAGCTAAATATAGTGTTTGGGAGTAAAAACAGAGAAAGCTAATTTAGCAACATATTTATTTCTTCTAGACCTGAGAAATACAAGCAGAGAAGAAGGCACCAGTTTTATATTAACAATCAAAGAAGGTATCTTACTCCTTAAATTCTCAGAGTTGAGAGAAAAACTTGTTTCTGTGGCTTTCTTTAATGATTTACCTGTTTGCTTCCAAAATACCATATTTTGATGATAATTGTTAACTATTTGATCAAACTAATTAATAGAAGAAACAGTATATATGAAACATTAACGATATATAAACTAAACTGTGGTGTTTAGACAGGAATGGAGAAACTTAATATTATCCCATAAATTTTATTCCCTAAAGAAGGACAAATGATTTAACACACGACTGTAAGATGATACTTTTGCTTCATGCCGTGGCACTATGAACTGATTTTGACAAACATATTAAGACGCAGTGTCTATACATTTAGACTGATGATCATTGCTAGTCTATAAAGGATCAGGAGCTGCCCAAACAGATAACTCTGGTTCAAAACATAGTCAACGATATCGGTATGAGAATTGTATTTCAACTATGCAATCTTTGTTTTGCCTGTAGAAAGTATTGGTCTCCCTCTATGCCATTCCGGATAAGCTCAGAAAGAGTAAAGATCTAAAACCCTGAGAAGCCTTCATGTGTCATTTTAAACCAACCTCTCTCTACATATTTGATTCAATGCAACTTTATGATGATGGGACCTGAAGTCCAAAACATCTTAAGATTAGTATAAGTAATATTGGAAAATCAATATTTGACCTTTCTGATTTAAAGGCTTCTTCAATGTTCCATCTCACTCTTATTTTGCATATTTTCATCCAAATATTGCTGTTTTGGGCAGCAAGCAACTATTTGGAAGTACATTTTTTAGATAAGTGGAAGACTTGTTCTTTCAACCCATATAAAATAATTATGACAATTCAGCAAATTTGCTGGCTGCAGAAAATAGGAGAGTCCAAATGGTTGGGACAATGATCCCACTTATTTTCATTGAGAAAAAATAGCATCTGTTTAATTATTCAGCATGTCTCAAAATTAGCAATCACCTTATAATTTGGATTTTCTTCAGGATGTAACATACTGTGTATATGAGTACAATATTTTCATTCAAAGATCATTTCCTGAACAGAACAATGGTAGCAGATGTCTCTCTGTACAGAAATGAGCACTGACCAGGGTCTTACTGGCAAGATATCTCTTTTTGTCAGGCAAGTTAGTTCTGCTTAAATAACCTAAGAAAGCTAAGAGGAGACTCAATCTCAGATTAGAAACCATGGACCATGTGCCCTAGCCATTTTTTTAAAAATTAGGATGTAATTGGCTCCTTATAATAAATCCAAACACTGAAACATAAATTTAGTTATTGTATACTTTTAGGAATATTTTTTCCAGACCTTCTCCATCTGAAAATTCACAAGGAGATGAGCATTTTCTGTGGGCCAGATCTTCTTCCTTCACTAATCTTATCAGAGCCAACAATGTTAGTAGCTGCAAAATTGAATGCCGGTCCTTGTTCATTGCAATGTGAGACTAACAATGAGTTCGGGCCTCTAACCACTCACTTGTATTCTTGCAATCTGGTTGTAAGCTTCCTCTCTGTCTGTCCTAGCGTCACATTGCAATGAACAAGGACGTACATTCAATTTTGCAGCTATTAAGATTGTTGGCTGAGCAGGTATAAAGATAACCAGGAAAATGATTGAATCTTGGGAAACAGGCCCCTTATCAGTCGACAGGAGTGCTGATTTACCACCAGCTTATCAGATACTTAGGAGCCGAAGACTTAGCAGCACAAGGAAAACAACAGCCAACAACTTAATAGCCAGCCATCAACATCCCAATCAACCAATAAGAAGCCACACCCAACCAGGCACCACATAAATAATATGCATAGAGTAGCCCAAGCACACTTTCCAGTGGAGAGAAGTTAGATAAGATAAAAGATAAGATAACATTTAAAGTTGACTCATCCTTCTGAGGTCAGGCAAATGAGATTGTTAGGGACAATATTCGACTCTGTAAATCACTTAGAGAGGCTATAAAGCATTATGAATTGGTATATAATTCCAAGTGCTATTACTAGTATCACTTTTCTGTGTGTACAATGCACATATTAAACTGAAATTCCGATACACATAATCAATTTTGAATACATAGTGGAAAAAGAGTCTTGAGAGTTAACAAGGTTGATACTATATGGTACAAAGCTATTACAGAATCTAGTTTTTCTGCTTTGGATACCACAGAGCCTCCTTCCAGAAAAGACAACTGGTCATGGAGAAGATGTAAAGCAACTGTGACCATACTGCGGAACTTGATCAAGCAGTGTTTATATGCCATGTCCTGGATAGAAGGAAGTGAACTTCCAATAATCTTTTTACTCTATCCTTAGCGTTCTCTGCCCAGTCTTCTTGTCCAAAACAGTCCCCTGAAGATGCACCCCAGCACAAGTCTGAAAGCTTAGGAGACAGTGGTGGGTAGCCCCCAGTTTGGACCGGTTCACAAGAAGTAAAACTCCGCCCACTGACCCAGATGTCATCAGAAAGCTTCGGTGTGGCCCCATTGCAAACCGGTAGTAAAGGTAAGTAGGAGACTAAACCTCTGGTTCTGGTGTTAGGAGACCAAACCTCTGGTTCTGGTGTCTGAACCAGTTTGGATCCTGGAATAATATTCTGGGACACATATATTTTCCTTCATTCGTGAATAGCCATTGGGCCTAAATAACCTTGCTTAAAAGAAGGTGATATTTGAAAGCAGCTCATCACTGTTGTAAGCTCTGGGCTGAAAGGCTGATGCTTGAATGAGAAGTCTCCTTCAGAGATTCAGAGATTCAGAGAAGTCCTTCAGAGACTTCTTCAAGTATCATTTATCATTTATCATTTCCTCAAACCTGTTTAATAATCCTGTTCAGCTGTGGTATCAGAAAACCCAATTCAGTTAGTTGAATTTCTAAAAGTCCCACCAGTTTTTTGTTATTATTTCTTCTACAGTATACTGTTAGAATATTATATTATGTATCTAATGAGATGTAAGGCTTGTAAAATCCAATAAGACTTCCTGCCCACTGAACATGAATAGATTTTCTAGCTTTAAAGATCACAATGTTAGAAGGATAAATGAAGACTAATACTGTATTGCAAAACAATCATTCAGTGACACAGATCTATACAAGAATAATAGTAGTGGGATTTTCATCCCTTTGCAGAAGAATTCTGTCATCAAGAAATGCACTTCTTAAAATATGCTTAGAATATTACTAAATGAAATATAGAACTAAGAACCTACCATGATTTCACTTTTTTTAAAAAATGGAAAGTTCCATAATAATAAAAATGTGATTTGTTATTTCATCAGGAGGAGCATAGTTTACATATTATCTAAAATTTTGCAAAATGTTATTGCAGATTGATAAATAAATTTGATCCACATAAAATTCCAAATGGCAAACACTGGATAAAGTTACCATCTCCATTCTAATCATCTTAATTTGTAATTCCCAATGATTTCAGTATGATTGACTTTGAAGGAAGTATGTTGAATCTCGTTTATTTTACTTTAGCTTATTCTCAGGTAAATTCGAATGGGTTGTGACCTTAGTTTTTAGCCTATTTCAGTTAAAGCTAAATGTTCATGTTAATTTGCATAATTCTGCCTTACAAATGTCATATAAAACTATAAAATGTGTATTATTTCATTTATATTAAAAATAAAACAAGCCGGCAGTAAACACCTTCCAGACCTCAAAATAATCTCCAGAGTACAAGTAAATTAATTTCAAAAGCACCCATTGCGGATCAGTATAAAAAAGACTTTTTATTACTGCACAGCAGTTTGTCTCTGGCATCTGGGTAAGAAAATGTGGTCATTCTCTTTCTAAACAATACCTCTGCATGACATGCTGGGGTGCTGACAGATGGACATTATGTATTTACCAACCCCCTTCCCCCACTTGGTTTCCTGCTATTGGAGATGACATTCTTCAGATGTCTGTTTTATGAAGGTTAAAGACCACATGGCTCTTTCACACACACAGCAGCACAGCTAAAACAAAGCTTCATCTAGTTTTCAGCTTGGCCTTCACTTCTGAGACTCCAACCTTATACTTACTGGTTTAAGAGTGCACTCCATTGAATTCAATGGGACTTACTTTTGAGAGATTTAGAGATGTTTGGTTGTGGAGGTAGAAGTACAACTTTGGTCCTGATTTACTGATGGGATTCCTATCAACCCCCCCACCCCCATTATTATTCACAGAATAGTGTTTTTTTTTTTTACTGTTACCAGCTGATCTTAGTTCTAATATGATTGCCATCCCTCAATGAAATGCAAGAATTAATTGATCACAGTTATGGTTTTCTTTTACTGAGAGAGATTAAGCATATTTTACTTTTCAAAAACATAAGAACAGAAAGACAAGAAAGAAAGAAACCAAACAAACTAACTAACTACAACACTGTTCCAATTTGGAAATAACCAGAGATAAGTTCATTAGCTTGCCTACACTTGTGCATCATAAAAACCTTGTTAAAAATGACTCCCTAGCCTGCTGTATTAGCTACTTTATGAGGTAATTTCTCCATACAGTAATAAGATTTTTTCTTGGGTCTCCAGTGCATATTAAACCCACTAATCTTCTTTTATAAACTATACTTTCTGCTACTTCCTCGATTTGCTCACTTTAAAAGATACTCTCCTATTAATATTAAAGGTGGCAAATGTAGCTATGAACTTGTGGAAACATCTTTTTCCAATTTATTGCAGTATCTTTAAACAGTGTGCTACACAAATACATACGCAGTAAATGTGAAATATGTCTTGTGACTAACCAAACAACAATAGTCCCTACAGAATTTATTTTCCCATTCAAATTGCTGTGTAAATATATATATACATATACATATATATATCTACACATATACATATTCAGATACACAAGCATGCATGCACACACACAGACACAATATTCAGTTGATCAGTTCATGGAACAAGCTCTTCTGCGCAGTAAGTACAAGTGCTCATGAGTTTAATGTGTTATTTCTGAAAACTTATTGGAATGAGAGTCTTTAGACTTGAAATAGAAAGAACCCCAGCAGTAAAGTCAGATTGCATTTTAATTCCCTATAATGGCCAATTCAAATGGTTGAGTGCCTGGACATTTCTTCATCCTCAGGGAATTTGCAGAAGCATATAATTCTGTAAATTAACTTTTTTATTTAAAAAAATCTATACATATTCTTATGTTGGCCTAATGAAGGCCTGTGAAATCTTAGAATGTATGACCCATTGGATTGTTTATTAAGCAGACAGAATGAAACAGAAGCAGATAATAGTTTGCTCAAGTGTTTAGCAACTTTAGCCTAAAATATAAGGATGATGATTCTGAAGTTTGTGTCACCATGCCAGATTTCTTAGGATCAGAAGAAAGAACAGAAAAGTATTTTGCTAGACAAGTCTTCAGTGTCTGGCTATAAATGGTTTTTCAAAAAATCTCTGTCTAATCTCTGGCACAGTTGATTTCTCTGAGTTTTCCCGAAGGATAGGCAGAATTTTTTCTTCGTTATGTCCATAACAATGGAGAAAAAGAAGGAGAAAATCTTTATGATCATTTGTCAGAGAACAAAAGCTGAGGTGTGGAGTCCTGGGTGAGAGAGAAACTACAACTCTACTAGGTTCAAATTTGTCCATCGTTCACCATAAACAATATAGAAAATTAGAGAATTTGAAAAAGAAACCTAGAATTCAAAAAAACACAGGACCTAAGTAATAGCTATAGAAATGAGCTGTTATTTGAGAATATAACACAACTTCAAGACTTTTCCAAATTAAGAATGAAGCAAACCAAGTTTCAATTGTATAGCCCAAGCAATCCTTGTCTAATAATCTGATCATACCTGTTCTATGAATCGAGTCCAGTGCAGAAAATAAGGCAGGGAAATTGCTTTCAGCTCATGAAAAATCATTTTTTTACTCAGTTTGCACAATTCAGGTTTTAGAAATGAGTTTTATAAATATGTAGTGGACTTTATAAAGCAATGGGTTGTAGCTCAGTAGTAGACTATATGTTTGAAAAGTGAAAAGTACCAAGTCCAATATCAGGCATATCACAGAGTTGAAGATGGGTAAGGCTTTGCTCTGGAAATCTGAAGAGCTATTTCAACACAATATAAACAACGTTGGGCTAGAAAAACAATGGCTTAATTCTGTATAAAGATCCTTGCCTTTCCATTAGAGCTTTGCAATGCTTGCTATAGGCCAGGGTTATATCCAATGCAATCATCAGTTTTGGTGTCCTGCCAGGGTCTCTAACAAATTCATCAAGCTGTGGTCCTGTTGACTGATATTTGATCAAATGATATGACAGTGATGGCCAGGATAATAATGGTTAAATATAATCTATATATATAAAAGAGAAAACCATTCACGCATTAATCACGAAATTTCCTGAACAGTAAAGCCTACAAACTTGAAATTTACCACATATGTTCCTCTTGGCTTCTAGGTGCTCACTAAGAAAGGATTTTTTGAAATGACCATCAGAACATTAGTATTTACTATATTATTATTAACACGCTCTGATACTAAGGAGTTCTACTCCCTGTCCCCACCTGAAAAGAAATCTGTTCCAAATGCAAAACACAATTAGAGGAGAGGCATTTCAGTTTCAGTTTCAGTTTTACTTTCACAGCAGGAAGCTTTACTACAGAACAGTTGAGCTAAGCCACAGCCAGCCTTCTTCCTGTCTCCTTGTTCACACAGCAAATACTGATTCACTTTCCAAACAGCCCTCTGATGCTAAGGAGTTCTACTCTGCCTCCCCACATGAAAAGAAATCTGTTCCACGCTCTGTTGCTAAGGAGTTCTACTCCCCGTCCCCACCTGAAAAGAAATCTGTTCCAAATGCAAAACACAAGCAGAGGAGAGGCGTTTCACTTTCAGTTTCAGTTTTACTTTCACAGCAGCAAGCAGCTTTACTACAGAACAGTTAAGCTAAGCCATGCCCAGCCTCCTTCCTGTCTTCTTCTTGCTGACACACCAAATATTGTTTGGATTTCCAAACACTCCTCAACTCTCTCACACACTCACAGGATGCTAGCCAGATGAATACCAATGGATGCTGCTAGGCAGAGGCAGATTTCTCTCCCCCCCCCGCGCCGCCTTATTTTCCTCTTCAGTTCAGTTGAATCTGTTCCTTCTACTCTAACACCAGTGAAAGAGAAAGGCAAAAAACACAGAAAAAGATTTACAAGATGCAATTAGGAAAACACAACTAAGGGAAGCTGTACACAAGTATCATCAAACTCAGCCCCAAGTCAGTAGACAGGCTGTAAAAAAGTATACATCTAATAACTCCTATGTTAATCAGTCACAAATGAGATCAATGCCTTAGACTATATGTATTTGTCTGGTTTTAAATATGAACCTCAGATTGATTACTTCAGGGACAAGGCTGTTGATTTCAGACCCCGGTTACCCTGTACCTAGTGCCATGCTCTAAAGTGGCAGGATGAGAGTCCCAGGATGTGCTGCAGTGGTGGTAAAGTCCACCTCCCTCCCCTTCAGTCCTTCCCTGAACTCTTACACAGCATTCTCACCCACCAGCATCCAATGGCAAAGCACTTTCTTTCTGCTGTCCAGAAGTACAACGGATGCTTCCAAATGATGTCTTTTGAAGCCAGAGAGGTGAAGGAGGGAAATTATGCCAACATTCAAAGTGTGGGGGCAGGTCTACCACAGGATAGGGATAATCATGGCGGGGCTTCAGCAGCAGCCTTCATTTCTCCACATATACTTTGTTGGTAATGATGACAATGAGAGGGACATCCATTGTGGAATCTACCCAGGTGTTAATCCACAACTGGTTAGTCAACTGCAGAAGTTGCTGTGTGAACATAAGAAGTATATTCTGGAACTTAAGGCTGCCATTGATTCTGTTTCTAAGGGTCACAAGGACTTCCAAGTGGTGATTAACACCGATAGGAAGCCTTCTGGAGGGCACCGAGGTCATTTCAATGCCCCCACAACTACAGAAGTGGTTGTTCTCAATGTTGGCCAGGATTTTGAGAAGAGATATCATTCTCCACAGTAGAGACAACAGGTTGTTATGAATCAGTGAGACGCACCATGCCTACTATGCTCTCCAGTACCCTCTGATGTTCTGCTGTGGAGAAGCTGGCTATTACATCAATATACCTCAGTGCAACCCAAACACCAAGGTTCATCTCAAGAAGACCGTGTCTGCTGCTGCCTTTTATAGCTACAGGATAATGGAAAGTGATGGTGAAGAATGCTACCTACTGCTGTTCCACAACATTCTCAATCAATTTCTGGTTGATATGTATGTGAAAATTGAGAGTGAAAGACTCAATTGGATTCATAGGACCCAAAAAAAAACCTGAGAAGTGAAGAGTACATGCACCTGAAGAATTCCATGACAAGAACTGACAGCCACTTATCACAGCTTGGCAAGATGGTTGTGTTGATGTCTTCTTTCACTGCAGGACCCTGCTACATGCATGAGCAAATTCAAGATGCGATGATGTATGTGCACCATTTTGGATGACCAGATCTGTTCATTACATTTACCTGCAATCCGAAATGGCCAGAAATCATACAGATCTTGAAACATGGACAAAAATCTCATGATAGACATGACATAGTAGCAAGGGTTTTTATATGTGAAAATAAAACATATCATGAAGCTTCTCAGTAAAGGTTGCATCTTTGGAAATACCAGATGTACATGTACTCCATGGAATGGAAGAAATGTGAATGGAAGAAATGGAATGGAAGAAATGTGAACTCCCCCACATTCATATTCTTCTGTGGCTAGAAGAGAAGAGAAGACCAGAGTCCATTAACAAAGTTATAATGCTGAAGTTCCTGATCCCAACCTAGACCTAGACCTCCATGACATTATCAAGACAACAATGATACACGGCCCATGTGGACCCCTCAACAGGAACTCACTCTGCATGGTGGATGGCACCTGCAGCAAGAAGTATCCCCGGCCATTTTTGAAGGAAACTCAAACTGGAAAGGATGGCTATCCTCAGTATCATAGGCGGTCCCCGGCAGATGGTGGCTTCACTGCCAACATCCCTGACCCCTCAATGTGGACTCAATCTTGACAATCACTGGGTAGTGCCATACAACCCTGTCCTGTCTCGCATCTTCTCGGCCATATAAATGTTAAGTACTGCAATTCAGTTAAATCCATAAAATACATCTGCAAGTATATTAACAAAGGTCTGACCAGGCAGCGTTCACCATTGAAGATGTGGATGAGGTGACGAGGTACAAGGCAGGATGATACATCAGCAGCTCTGATGTATCACAGCCTGGTGTATTCTCTGCTTCCCTATTCATGAAAAGTTTCCTCCTGTTATGCACCTTGCTGTACATCTCAAAAATGGCCAGAGAGTTTATTTTACTGACCACAAGGTTGTTGAGAGGATCAATAACCCTCCAAAAACAACATTTCTGGCCTTTTTTGAGCTATGCAAAGTCGATGCTTTTGCAAGGACCTTTTATATTGCAAAGTTCCAACTTACCACATATGGAAAGGCAACCAATTCTGCAGGAGGAATCAAGGGAAGCCTGTACCAGGTTATCTGGGGGTGAAGAAAGATCAGGTTTTGGGTAGAGTATACACCGTCCATCTTGGTAATGCTGAGTGCTACTACCTGCGTCTCCTCTTGCATGAAATCTGTGGCCCAATGCCATTTACTACCCTAAAAACTGTGGCAGGGCTACTTCAACTGACATTTCAAGCAGCGTGCAATGCACTTGGCTTTCTGGAGGACGATGCTCACTGGGACCGCACTCTGGAAAAAAACTCCATCTCTGACTTTCCTAACAAACTCCATCAGCTGTTTGCCACCATGTTGGTTTTCTGCCAAGTTGCAGACCCCTTAAAATTGTGGGAGAAATACAGAGACAGTCTTTCGGAAGATGTTAGAAGGCTAATGGAGAGAGAGTGTAGAAATGCCCAACTGATCCTCCAAATTGTTTACAACCGGTGCCTTATCCTTCTTTATGATATTGTCATATCCATGTCAGGTAAAACACTCCTACAGTTCAGATTTCTACCGCTTTCATGAGAGCAAGGAGCCACTGTCAGCAACTGTCAATATCTGAGTGAACTGTCTTATAATACCATTCAGCTGATAGAAGCAGTTGCTGTGAATGTTCCAAAATTAAATCAAGAACAGAGAAAAGCCTACAGTTAAATCATGCACAGTATTGCTTCTGATTATGGGCAGTTTTTCTTTCTTGACGCTCCTGATGGCACTGGCAAAACGTTCTTGATCAATCTCTTGCTGGCCAAAATTAGAAGCAAAAAGAATATCGCCCTAGCCATTGTTTCCTCAGGAATTGCAGCTACCTTGATCGACAGAGGCAAGATGGTTCCCTCTGCCTTCAAGTTACCTCTCAACCTGAATCATTCTGAGTCTGCACTTTGTAACATCTCTAAGAAGAATGACATGGCTCAGGTATTTCGAGAAGCCAAACGTATCATGTGGGATGACTCACAAAGGAGGTCTTGAGGCTGTAAACAGGATCCTCCAGGACATTAGGGGCAGGAACCGTCTTATGGGTGGAGTAACGATGCTTTTGGCTGTGACTTCAGACAGACTTTGGCTGTTGTGCCACAAGGGACACGTGCAAATGAAGTCAAGGCCTGTCTCAAGTCATTCATCTTATGGCCTAAAGTCAAAGTCCTGACCTTGACAGTTAACATGCATGTCCACCTTCTACATGATTTGAGGGAAGAAGAGTTTTCTAAATTATTACTTGATATTGGTGATGGCAAGCTTTTGGAAGAGGAGGGAAGAATAACTATTACGAATAACTTTTGTGATGTGTGACAGATCTAATCAGCTTGACTGACAGAATAAAACCCAACATTCATCAGGCTGGAGTGGATTGAGGTTCATGGCTAAGAGAAAGAGCTATTCTCACTCCAACAAATGACTCAGCCAATAGCATCAACAACTTTCTGCTGGAAAAATTGTGACTGAGCATATGAAGTATGAATCTGTGGACTCAGTAATGGAGATTGGGGTGCTGTACATTACTCTGTGGAGTTCTTGCACACTCTCAACCCACCAGGATTACCACCTCATGTCTTCTACGTCAAGGCTGGTGCTCCAATCATGCTGTTACACAATCTAACCCCTCTGAAACTGTGCAATGGCACCAGGCTTCAGGTGAAGACTCTATACAAACACGTAATCAAAGCCACGATTTTCACAAGCGTCAATCAGGGAGAAACTGTTTTCATACCCCAAATTCCTCTGATCCCATCAGACTACCACTTTGAGTTCTAACGTCTACAATTTCCCATTAAGGTTTGCTACGCCATCACCATCAATAAGGCACAGGGACAGTCTTTGAAAGTGGCTGGTGTGCATCTGACGAGTGACTGTTTCTCCCATGGCCAGTTCTATGTGGCATGCTCCAGAGTCAGTTCACCTGACAGCCTGGTCATCCTCCAGCCAGACAGCAAAACCAGGAATGTTGTTTACAGGGAGGTCCTGAGCAATTCATCTGAGGGACGAATTGAAAGTCTATGCTATGCCACTTATTAGCCTGGCTACATAGACAATACAGCCATGGTTGCTTCTGGGATTAAAGGATTTCAACCCATCTATTTCATTGTTGTTACACTTACAATAATGTCTTAATCTGTAACAGAAATTTACTTTACCATCTCTAACAAAATAATACAGTCACCTTTTTAACTACTCATTAATTTTCAAGCTTTAAGTGTCAATTTATCAAGCCCCATCATATAGTTTTGTAGCGAAGCACAGGTATCCAGCTAGTTTTAATTATAATGAATCCACTGGCATTCCTATGAATACTCACCCTTGTCTTTAATCTTTTTCTTTGTCATTCGGTTATGGGTAAGAGCAGTAGCATGCTGAAGCCAGATCATGAGAGCCAATTGTTAAATTTTCAGGAATTTTGCAAGCTGATTGAGAGCAGAACGTCTAGAATGCCAGTTAGTGACAATTGAGCTGGCAATTGTACAATTATAAGCAGACCATTTCAAATAGGATCTCACGGCTACAACTAGACTTTGTAGAGACTAAGAACTGTGATTTTGAAATGGGAACATGAGGAATGTATGCTTGTTGGGCTAGCCTTAGTGTGATTTCATATGGTATGGGAGAATGGGATCCTACAGAGATCGATGAAAAGAAAGAAAAAAATGACTTAGTCTGCAACGTTGCAAACCCTGCCATCTACTATTACCAGATCTGTCCATCTTTGTCTCTTGTCCTTCCCTCTCCGATTCTGCCCACTGTCCTGCCAATAGATTGTACCCAAGAAGCTGACAGCCTTTAGAAGAAAAAGCATTCAGAGCCAAGTTCCACAAAAATCAATGACTGTTCCAAGCATGCTGCCACTAGGACCTCCTAGAACCCAGAATATAGAATTGTCTTGACATTTTGGAGAATGTAAGAAATGTTTTCATCTCTTATTGTATTTCAATTTCTCCAAGAGTTTTATTTTTTCCGAGAGATATTCTCATAAATACTGCTAAGTGCAAACTTCCTTTTGGGCATTCCCTGCAATATTCACTACATTTTATCCATCAGCAAAAATCATATCAGCATAAGAGGAATGTTATAATTAAATGCAGCAGAATATTACTGCCTGCCTGCTTTGTCTTTTATACTGGTGAGTATATTTATTTATTGCTTATTGTAAGTGAGAGATCTTGCTTTTTCTATTATTGTTTTAACAATAAGCACAGTGTCCTCTGAATGAAGCTTAAATCTTGGTAATCTCATGGCCATATCTATGTAGTTTTCCTAGAAAGTTACAAAAGTAATTTGCCATTGATTTCTTTGCCATTTGATGGTGGGGGTGGTGGGAACCCGCTTTCCAGCATAGCCTACAACACTGAGAATTCCTGGTAGTTTTATCCAAGTGCTAACAAAGCTCAGTTTAGCTTTTTGAGCTCAGCCAAGGTCAGCTAGTAATGCCTTATGTCATACAAGAGGAACTTGAATAACCATGTCTTATATAGTAAGACTGGACTAGGCAAATAAATACTCAAGGCTGGCTGTAGATCCTTTTATATTGCTCTTGGAGCCCCCACTGACTCCAACAGCCAAATTTCAGAATCACAGCTTCCTACCATTTTCTGGTAGAAAAACCACATCCCCTAAGTTTTTTAAAAAATTAAAGAACTCTAAAAATTCCAGAAAATTTTGATCTATCCATGCATATGACTTTTTGCATCCCTCACGGTGGCCCACACTTTCCCTGTCAAAACAATCTGCAGTCTTCTTCCTTGAAAAAGTGGCTATAGAACTTCCTATATCCATATCAAACATTTGGCTTCTAACTTGGTATGCAATTATTTGGATTCTGCCTCAACTTGGATCTGCGTTTGCTTGAGGCTTAGACTTTGTCTGAAGTGAATCCATCTTTGCTCCACCACTTGAATGAATATTCTTATACATGGCTAAAATGTTGATATCTTTTCCCATGAGTGCATATCTCTTCTTTGCACATAAAGTTGACAATATGTATAAAAGCAATAGCAATAGCAGACTTATATACTACTTCACAGTGCTTTTACAGCCCTCTCTAAACGGTTTATAGAATCAGCATATTGCCCCCAACAATCTGGTTTTCGTTTTACTGACCTTGGAAGGATTGAAGGCTGAGTCAACCTTGAGCCTGGTGACATTTGAACTGCCAAATTGCAGGCTGAAATTGACTACCTACCTGGCATTCACACAGTCAAGAAAATGGTTGTGTGGAAATTCCAAGGAAAGCGCAATGAAACCTGCTCAGCTTCTCTAGCATTTTCTTTTGTATCTTTTAGGCTGCAATATATCTTATAAAGTGAATATACTACTATATGGAAAGTTTTATTAAAACAGGAAGAACAGAATTTAGGCTAGTAGCTTAATGTTATCTCAACCATAAAGTTCCAATATATTCCCTTAAATCAAATCTTGGTGCTTCTAACCAACAAGCAAAAAAAGAAAAAAAGAAGAAGAAAAAAACTGCCTGAAAGCTGAAATAGTCAATTGATGTAAACAATCTGATTATTTCCATCAATCTCCTAGTAGGAAAAACTTTCTATTTATTTCAAAAATGAATGTTTTATTTTTGTATTGTGACTCACAGGCCTTCTACAATTTTAATTATCAGTGGTGTAGCATTTTACACAGTGAATGACAAAACCTATTAATCAGATACATACTTGTTGCTCCAAATGCTCACATTTTAATTCCTCTATGTCAGTTGTACAGTATTTCATAAACTCTTAAAGGGAACATGTAAATAAGATGTTATACATAGCTAAATAGGGGTTTAATATGCTGCTTGCAATAAAAAATGATATTATACTTTCAACCCTAAGTGTGCTTTTTAGATATGCTATTAAAGTTCTTCCTTTCATCTTTTTCCTTCTTCATTTTTTCTGTATGTTTATCCCATGCATATTTTTTTTCACATTTGAAGATTTTCTTTTTCTCTTTTTTCTTTCTCTCTCTCTCTCTCTCTCCCTCCCCCCTCTCTCCCCCCTCTGTCCCTCTCTCCATCTCTCTCTCTCTCCCTTTCTCTCTCTCTCCCTCTCTCCCCCTCCCTCTCCACCCCCTCCCTCCCTTTCTTTCTTCTGCCATTATAGAGATGCAGCCACTGTAGTTTCCATGATTCTGGTAAGTTTATTTTTTCAAATAGATGTTCTCTAAAAAAAATATTAACTTGTAAATGTTTTATGATTTCCAAGGTTCTTTTATACTTAAATGTGAAACCCTTAAGGGAGTTACATAAATCTCTAAAGTAAAATGGGATAGATGTTAGCACATGGGTCTAAATTGCTCAGCCTACTGCAGAAGTTGATTTTCCTATTTGTAGCAGAATAATGAAGCTTATCTTTTTTTTTTTTCATTCAGGTCAAAGTTATGCATCTTTATTGACCTTCTCTAACAGTATAGACTATTTTTTTAAACAAATGAGTCTAGCAGACAGGCAATGACCTGTAAGAGAAGTTAACAGTTATATGAAATGTATGTTGATCCTGCTTGACCTAAACACAGATGTTCCTCCCTTTTCCTAGCCATAGATTTAATGTTGTACATAGTATTTTTCTTGTTCAAAGGACTAAATGGTTCCAAACAGAATATTTCCACCAAATATCTTTTAAGGTTCATCCACATTTATTTTCCCTTCTATTTTTTCCCACCCTTTAAGGTCCTTTCACAAAGAAGATCAAAAGGCAGCTTTTCCTGCAATCCTCTGCAGGTGGTCAGTGGAAGCTTAACTGTTAACAGAGCTCTCTAAATCTGAACGTCTTGTTTTACAGGCCATTATAGCATAGTGTTATTACAAGTCTGCCTTTATTACCATATTTGGAACCATTTTGTTTGGTGAAAATTTAAACATTTTACAGGATTCAGGAATGAAATGGAAAATAAATTATCAGTTTAATTTCTCTGGTTTCAATAAAGAATGAAATAAAGTGATTTTGCATTGTTGCAAATGTCAAGCAGGCTTTACAATGAAATTTGATGATAACCTTGTGGTTTACTATATTTTTCATTAAAAAAAAACCAGCTCAGGTTTAGAGTGTAAAGAAGACAATATTTTCAATTATTAATTCTTTCACATTTTAATATTTCTCAAGAGCACTAGTCTTTAGACCAAACATGCCTACCATTTATCTGTACCTTTGTGATATCTAACAGGACAAAGGTTTTGTGAACTCTCATAAGAATTAAGAAACATGGGCACAGTAAAACAGCTAGCTTGCATCACAGCTAATGGTAGGGCTATCAAAATCTGGTTCAAATCTGAAGTATGCTCTCCAGATGGCAGCAAAGAGTTAGAATTCTTTCCATCTCTGTGCTGCCATCTATTGATTGTAAATATTTATGATGCCAATTGCCAAATCAAAATGTCTGGGGACATGTGTGGGAAGTGAAAATTCCAGCAATAGTTCAAGAAGACTCACTTGAAGCAAGAAGATGATGTGTTTTTACCTCCACTGACCTATTGCCCTCTTTACTCATTCCTATGTATATTTTCTATGTACCATTTGATTGCCTTAAGAGATACTGCTGTAAGGAATTCTCTGCTCACTGCAGAATGTATCGCTCTGAAGAACCCTTCAGAGTAACACCCATAAGGCAGTTGTTCGGTTTGCATTCTGCCACAGAGAACCATATTTTGCATGCACAATGAAATGATTGCTCTGGACAGAAAGTAGAAAGTTGTAGCAGATGGGCTACAATTTTTGCCAGCCAATCCATCAGTCAAAGCAGCTGCTTCATTTCACCTTTATTTGAAGGTGTTCTGTAGTTGAAGTCCTATCCAATCAGTTTCATTTATAAAAATATGTTAAAGCAACCTTTAAGGTTCCCATCAATAACTAACACTTTAAACAATAACTAAGCAGATGCGCAAATCAACTGATCTGTGTCATTCCCACTTTGATAAGATGTTGTATCTTTGTTATATAATTTCACAACTTGCATCTATAAATTTTAATAGACATGTGCAAGCCTCTCTCGGCTTTTTATATGTAACTACCTTATATGACAGTCCTTATGTCACATGGATATATATGTGTCTGTAGACATTGTGCATTCCTGCTTGAACAGGACAAAATAACAAAATTGGTGACACAGGTCATACCTATGTAATGGCAGAATATAAATTTTCCATGCTGAGGTTTAACCAATGGAATCTCTATAACAGGGTTTTTTTTAAACAAACCAAAGTGGTCTGTAACAAACAAAAGAGAGGCCTTTGCTGATAATTTGGTCATACAAGGTGTTGAATAATAACCTGATTTTTAATCAGCCTCTTGCGAGCCTTAAAATTGTATTTGCTTTTCTCCATTTTTCAAACTTCATGTGTAGGCATGTTCATGACAACTAATTCTTAGAAGTAGTGAGCGGCCAATTTAAGGTGCTGTAGTTTTACTTAACATAAGTCATGTAGGTGGGACTTGATTTTTTAGATTAATTTTCCTCTTTCTTTGGGACATTTTTCTTTATTTCCTAATGGTTAAGAATATTTTAGAGCTATTTTATACATATTCTAGCTTAAAAATTGCATGAACTATGCTGATTACTTCTTTGTGCCAAAGAAGACTATGAGAGGGTAGGGACACAAAACAGGCTTTGAGGGACTACAAATGGTGCAAGTAACAGATGTCTCTCCATCTCTGTAAAGGCTCATAGAAATTCTGCCTTCAGTGTCCTCAGGCACACAGGTTCCCTAAAGATTTCAATAGAAGGCGTCCTCACTTATTGCATCATGGTATGGCATGCTGGTCTGACAGCCGCGGATAGAAAAACATTACAGAGGGTGGTGAATAATAGCACAAAACATTGTGGGCTGTCCCCTGTTACCACTAGATGAGATCGCTAGGGCTTGCTGCCTTAGAAGAGTGAGGAAAATTCTCAGGGATGACTCTCATCCTGGGCATCACTTCTTTACCTTCCTAACATCAGGAAGGAGATATAGAAGTATAGCCAGCCATAGAAACAGGCTGAAGAACAATTTTTATCCATGGGCTGTCACTCCTGAATGAGAAATAACATCATAACTATGTAGTATGATGGACTGCAGGGCAGGTGCAATGTGTAGCATGTTCACACTGGTGCAATAGGACTGGGTGTTTTGTTAATATGATTTATTGAGTTAGGGATTTTCTGTCTTCACTGTGAGTTGTATGGTGTTGGGGTGGTGCACTGAGGGAGCTCAACCAATCTCATTGTACATATGTTGTGCACTGACAATAAAGATTTGAATTTCTGTTGAGCAGGAATTCAATCCAGTTGAACCCAGTTAGAAGCCTACTGTCTTATAAGGATTCCTAAAATTATATTAAGGGTTCTTTGTTTAGATGAATGCAAGATCTAATGCATCTAATATGAAATAGAACCTAGGCACTCAGGGAGGTTTCAGAATGGGGAACACAGATAGGCCTTGACTTACAACAGTTCATTTAGTGACTGACTGAACATACAATGCCATTGAAAAAAGGGATTTATGACTGTTTTTCAGTTACAACCATTGGAGCATTCCCCATGAGCATGTGATCAAAATTTAGATGCTTGGCAACTGATTCATATTTATGACAGTTGCAGTGTCCCCAGGGTCATGTGATCACTTTTTGTGACCTTCTGACAAGCAAAGTCAATGGAAAAGCCAGATTTACTTAACAACATATTATTAACAACTGCAGTGATTCACTTAACAACAGTAGCAAGAAAGGTTGCAAAATGGGACAAAATTCACCTAACAAGACACCTTCTTTCTCTCTTAGCAACAGAAATTTTAGGCTCAGTTGTGGTCATATGTTGGGGACTACCTGTAGATGAGTTCTCTGTATCCCTGTATAATTTTACCATTAACCCGTGCAGATCAGAGACTTGCTAGCTAGTGCCCCAAAACCTCCTTTGCATGCCATTTGAGGTTGTTGTGAAAATTATAGCACAAAGGAAAATGTGCAGCAGCAACTTGCCATGAGCAATATCACAATCAACTGAGAACAGCCATTACTTGATGCTTAAATCTGATGTCACACTCTTTTTTTCTATCTCCTTTTCAATGGGCAGGAATTTGGTGAGAAACCTTTTTTAACACTATCAAAGAGCTTATTAGAATGGATTTACAGCCTCTCCAGACCTCTGTATTCTTAATGACACCAATAAGATACCTAATGCTCATTCTACAAATAACATTTGGATTAAGGTAGCATTAATTCAGTGAAACCTTAGAAATGTTGCGCTGAAGCAGTAGGAAGAAAAAACAAAGAATCTCTCTTTTGGACATTGTTCACAGAATAAAGCATTGTTCTTATCTTGCTTAACAGAAGAAAGGGGTGAACATGAAAGACCTGGATTGCTCTGAAGAAAAGTGAATGGCGCTTCTAAAAAGGTTACGCACATGAATATTAAAGACCTGTGGAACTGACATTGCTTTTCAGAATAGCTCCTGAAAGATTAAAGGTGCGTGTTATTGAGTGTAAATAATAAGCAGCTTTCTATATACTTGTCATGCTTCCGTTGATGTATGTTCCTTAGGAACTGTAGGACTTAATTCAATTTGTGCCCAAAGTTGTTGGTCTCAGAAAAGAAATAAATCTGTTTCAGACTGTATCCATGATTCAACTTTATCCTTTCTGAAACAGGTTTATTTCTTTTCTGAGACCAACAACTTTGGGCACAAATTGAATTAAGTCCTACAGTTCCTAAGGAACATACACCAGATGACAAAGTACAAGTTCAAGGAACAGGTTTCTTCATGAATAGGCACTTACTAAGGAATATAATCTTTCTCACTAAGAATGTTTTCTGGAAGCCGGCAGACAGAATACTAGTGAAGTCCTAACATTTTAACCTTTTTAAGTTCTCAGTCCTAAACATGCAGTGTTTGAAATCGTGTCTAGCAACCAGTCTTATCAATTAAATTACAGTATTTTTTGCACTGTAATATGCACTTCCCCCTCCCCCAAAAGTGATTGGAAATGTCTGTGTGTCTTATAGAATGAATATTGCGGTAGGGGAGGGCGGTTGGTGTGGCAGCCATTGGATCAGCTTCCCAGAATATCACTGCTGACTTGTTCTAGGCAGTGAGGATTGCTGTCACCACTGTCTATCACTGCCTGTTTGCCGCCACCTGTTTGCCGCCACCCGATCACTGCTGCCCGTTCACTGCTGTCCATTTGCTGCCACCTATCACCGCCAATTGCCGGTGATCGGTGGTGGTCAACAGGTGGTGGTGAATGGGGTTGGTGAACAGGTGGCAACGAATGGGTGGCAATAGGCAGCAGCAGCACCGACGATCGCCACCACCTACAACAGCTGATCGGTGGTATTCCGAGAGGCAAATCAGCAGCTCAGCAGCGAAGACTCCAACGTTGCCTGGCAGGAGCAGCAGCTCAGCTCAGTTGATCGGAGGTGGGCACAATGGAGTGGAGCCCTGACGAACCACATGCTGGGGCTGCGATAACATGCTGAAGCTGACCAGACTGTTTGCTGTTTGCTGCAAGGACGCTAGCCAGATGAATACTGGACAGAGGCAGAGGCAGATTTTTCTTCCTTTTTTTTCCTCCTCTAAAGCTAATGTGTGCCTTATAATCTGGAGCGTCTTTATCATGCAAAAAAATATGGTAATATATACAGATATAAATTAAATAAGTAAGTAGAAATTCCAGAGCACATGCAAGGTATAAACCTATGTAAAGAACTAAATTATATGTTCTATTTTAGGCTTCAAAAGGCTAGCAAAGCTAACTTTTAATTGCATTGCACTTACCTTTTAATATTAAATTTATGAGGAAAATTCTTTATTCAGTAAAGATTCATTCCCAAACAGATTATTTTTTCTCTCCATTTTTTGACTTTCAATAGCTGCCTGTGTTTTCTTCTTCTAGTTATTTATTGTTGAAAGGCTTTGATATTAAAGCAGCTTTAATCACTCCAGAATGTAATAATTCCTGATAAAAAGTGATTTTAAGAAATTAGGCATGTCATAATTCGCATATCCTTGCTATTCCAAATAAATATAAATACAACGTGTTAATCACAGCAATTCACATAAATGCATATTTTGTCAAAGGACATATAGAGTCTGGGCTCAGGTCAAATAGCATATGGACACCTATATTCATAAGAGATTTTCTATATAGAAGCAAAAGAAATTTCATGATGTCTACTGATTTGTTTACTTATGATGTATAGCAGGCTGTATGGATGATGTACAGCAAATATGGAAAGCTTTTTAGGATTTGAAAAATTGTAAGAATACATACAGAAACCTTGGTGACACATCCAATTTGCTAAAGGATTTCTAAAGAGGACAACATTTTAAACTTTCCATTACCACTACCTATCAGCATCCTTGTCCAGTCTTCTCTTTTTCCATACTTATTAGTAGGACGAAACATCATTCTTTTTGCTTTCTCTTAACTAATGGTCCATCAACTAGGCAGCAAGAGAATAATGAGAATGTTCCTTGGAATCCATGGCCAACAGAAAAACTAAAGGCCATGTGCTCTTTATTTTTTCTTATCTGTGTTTATATAAAAGTCACATTCATAGAGTCAGAAAATTGGAAGAATCTAACGATATCATCAAACTGAAGACCCAACAAAATAGGTGGAAAAGCACAACCAAATACACAAAGTCTCAGCACATACAGAAATTTAGTGGAAGAATGAAAGTATTCCCAACAAATGTCTATCCAGATTCTTCATAAATATAACTAAATGAGTCCATCACTAAATTTCTGTTAACATTAGGAAAAAATTCCTGGAAGCTGTTTCTTATAAATTAGGATTAATAAATTATATGTCTTTAGGTCCTTTAGCAACAAAGAAAACTCATTTTTTTCTCAAGGTCAAACATACCCAGTTCCTGCAAATTTTCCTTGCAAGATAAACTCCCAGTTTCTTTCAGTAGTGTGAATTTATCATTGAAAAATGGCATATGGTTTTAATTCTGCTGTTCTATCATACATATATCCAGCACTCTGCTGTCTTGCTGGTTGTCGTTCTTTCTGCCTATTTCTTTTTTTTTAATTTGTAGGAAGAAATTTCTCATGAAGTCTTCTTGGGAACCGGGGAAAGCTATAGATAATGAAAGAGAAGATACTCATATCCAACTTTGACTACTTTATAATTAAATTAAGTACAGTAAGTATTTCCTTAAATTATTTTCTCTTCTTGAAAAAAAATATGGAAGCAATTGTTTTTCCATCTAATTGAATGACACATTGGGAAAAAATATTAGGAACATTATTTTTTTTCAAACACTACAAGCTCTCTAAATTAAAAATGAATAATGATTATTGTCTCTTGTGACTCAGAAGAACCAGCTTTGTTGTTTGATGAATTAATCTACAAGTGTAGGACAGCATAGTGTAGCATTTAAAGTCTTGGACTATGAACAAGAATACCATGTTCAATCTACTTTCAGGGATATAAGTTCACGATGACTTTGAAGCAATCAGGGTTTCTTCACATGATCTACTTCACAGGATGGTTGTATAGAGAATAATTGGACAAATAAATACTAGGTTCATTACTTTGAATTTAGAGAATAAAATAAAGTACAATCTAAACCTGTCTTTGATTAAAACAAACTATGCCAATTTCTTACAAATCTTACCAGCATTTCTGACACAGTTTTGTTTCCCACATAGTAGAAGTCCCCAGAGAAATTGGTTTCAAATGAGATGTGCTCCCCATAAACTGCAGTCTCCTGATGGAAAGAGGCAATTTAGAACTTCAGGCAAAATTATTCTTAGTTTAATTTAGTTTAGAACATGATCAGTTTTCCATCATTGTCTACTCTGGTTCATGCTACTACATTTCAATATATCATCTACCAAAGGGGTGTCAAACTTAAGGCATGGGGTCTGGATCTGGCCCAAGGGGTGCTTAAATCCGGCCCATGGGGAAGGCCTGAATATATCAAAGGACTGGCCCGCAGTGCCTCTGGCGGCTAAAACGGGCTGTGTGCGTCCAGCCTGCGTCTCGTTTTCACCCTCCATGGCCTCCTGAATCACTCTGCTGGCCAAAAACAGGCCAAAAAGCAGGCTGAAAATAGGCCTGAAAACGGGCCCAAAAACAGCCAGCAGAGTGCTGCAGGAGGCCATGGAGGATGAAATAAGGCATGTGTGGACCCCCCACACTGCGTTTTGTCCAGCAGAGTGCTTCAGGAGGCATCCGTCCCCACCCCGCCGGCCCACAGAGGAGAACTACAATCTACATCTCTATTCTACCTATGATGAAGAAAGCTTGATACAAAGGAACACAAACGTACTATTTTTCCCTCAGTGCCTTTATAGTTTCTATGCTTTGTTTCATTTTTAAAATTGATTAGGATATAAAATTTTATTGGATTTTAATAGGTTGATTGCTTAACTAAATTGCGTTGTTGTTTTTTTAATGTTGCGCCAATTGCCTTGGGCAAAAAGGTGGTTTATAAATAAATAAAGGAGGGAGGAATTCTGGATGGAGGCATAATTTGAAATGATGTGTCAAATGATACAGCACTTTTTTCATTTAGAAAATCCCTTTCCTGTCTCCGAATACACATGCCAAACCAAAACAACTCAGTGTAACCTCTGAGTAAAAAAGCTTAATATTTTTTTTTGAAAATTAACAATGTTTTGCAATCTGATTTGGATTTTTAAAAAAATCATTTATAGAGTTCCAAAATCTATGAAATAGATACAAAGCTGGGAATTAACAGTACTAGTAGCAGAGCCACCAATTGACACATTTGTAATGGAAGTTCATGGGCAGGTTATCAATATGGCTAAAAGTTTTGTCTCTTACCCTAAGTAATGCGATTGAGAAAAATTGTAATATTGTAATGTCTGTAGCTTTTCAGAGCTGAAAAGCTGCAGAAACTATTTTCTCAATGTTTTGAGTGTAACTTCCAGAGATTCTCCAGAAATTGTTGGCAAACTTTAATATTTAATGAGACAATGAAAGCCAGCTCTTATTAATTATAATAACAAGGGACATGTGATAACTATTCAGTCCTGTCCAAAAGCGTGAAGCCTCCAACCAGTTTCACCAGATGAGTGGGACAAAAAGACACAATAATTGAACTGGCATGTACTATAAATAGGACTCAGTTTAATACTTGTCAGTTACTGGAATTCTAACAGCTTTGCTCATTCCTGCAAACATGGTAGGATATAAAAATTTATCTGAGAGCCAGATTGTTGAATCACTGTCTGTGATTCCGCCCAAGAGATATTAACTGTGATAGTGAAAAAAAGTGAAAACAACTTCCAAAGTAACACCAAACAAACAAGCAACAGTTAAGATAAATAAAAAATAATTCAATTTCTGTAAAATATAGCTTTTAGCATGACTTGGCCTCATGCCTAAAATGCCATAATGATGATGCAGGTGAAACATCGCTTCCCTAGAAAATTGCGAAGATAATCTGATGGATATATCACTGATGGATATTGTAATATGAAGATAATATGAAGTATCTGGCTAGTTATGGTGGTTCAGTATAATTTTTCTTAGGGCCACATCAGATAGAGTGCAAGTAATAAGCAGAGACTAAACATGTTCCTGCAGCTGAAATAGATTTAGATTTTGTCAAAAGGAAGTAACTTCCTAAACTTGAAACCAATTTTCTTTTCCTTCTGTTTGAGCCATCATGGACTTCAAAGGACCCAAAAAACAAAACAAAACAAAAACATGAAACCCAGAAGCAGGACTAAGATGTGATCAGGATGCCAATAAATGAATGATAAATTATTAAAGCATGATTGGAAATATTGCCATTCTTCACAGCTGTCACTTTAAGTATAAAGGCATCAGCACATTAAACTAGTTACTGCGTTTTCATAATTGAGACTTTAGCTGCTAGCTGTGCCCTCCAGCTTTCCATTAATCATTGGGACTGAAGTTCAAGCACAATGACAGCTTAGAAGGCATTAAGTGGGTGAGGTATTTTCCAGGTACAGTTTGGAAAGGTCTTTTAGTTCTCTAATCCTCAGCTAATTGTTTTTCCAAGGTCCTTAAACAAAATCTTTTCCCTTCATTTCATAGTAATATAATTGCCCATTCTTTTCTTTTCTTGTAATCTATGTCTACTTTTTGCTTATTATATAATTGATAGGGTGTCTATTTGTTGGTTCCAAAGAACAGGTGCAAAAGTACTATGATATGCAAAGCTGTAACTGATACTAACCAAGGAAACATTGATTAGGTTGGCTGGAAAAGAATACTTCCTGGATACTTATTCTAATCATACCATTTAATTTATTATGAAAGGCGCAAGATGGCCTAAATGTCTCAGTGTGTACATATGTGTATGTACAGTTTCTACTCATTTCCTAGCCAAGGAGGAGATCTGTTTATTTTTGGCTTTTTTCTCCTGATCTGACTATTTACTCACAATTTACAGGCACTATACACAACTGACCAATAAGGCCTGGCCTGAATCATCTCTCGCTCTCTCTCTTTTTTTTCTCAGTGTGTAAAGGGCTGTACATCAGAACTTAATGGATATGCCAAAACATTCTTCCTTTTGTATAACAGATTATCAAGTGCATTGAGATTCATTAATTATGTCATCTAATTGGATTGAGGCAGGTGCAAAATACCTCAGATGAAGTGGTCACTGGCAGGAAGGCCAGAGCGCAAGCTTTTCTATTAGAAACCAGCATGTCTCCAGACTGCTGGAATTACTTTGTACTTATTGATTAATGGCCATAATTTATTACAGTGCAGAAGATCTTGCATTGAGTTAAATGTGTGATTAATCAATTTTCCATCAAATTATGAACAGCCGCACAGTTGCCAGAAAGAAAATACCAAGCGAATTTTTCCCATGGCAATGAGAATATAAGGTACAGGGACTTCTGTCTGAGCTGTCTATCATATCTATAATATGTCCTGCCACACTGATAAATGCTCACCGCCACCAACAGGCCACAGGTAGGAGTGATTGAGAGATGGTTGAATTTAGTTAGTAGCAGCCTTTTTGTCTGTCTATAATAAAATAGTCCTTAAACACATTTCAAAACAGTTTATTAATGCAAAATGCATTTCTGCCTTCAGCTGGAAATATATCATTGTTAAGTCAACAATACTATATTATAAACCGATAATTTATATTATGGGAAGGAAAGGGGAAAGAAAATCCCTAGGCAATGTAGAGATGAATTTGAGATTTGTATGTACAGTACCTCATTTTTAATTTCCATCAGACTGTCAGCTCCACATAACTAATTGATGTCACTTCCAATCTGCTAATAATTCACATAACATAGGTAGCCAGGGAATACTTAGTGTTTAGGCCAGTTGTTGTTTAAAAGACCCTGTGGTACTTCTACATCTCTCATTCTAAAGAAACAACAAACTTGCTTCTGCTACTAAACTATGCCTGTGGTAAAGCTTCATTGATCCCGCAAGGAATTTTCTGAGCTCATTATTTGACAGTTTCTCAAAGCCGAATGGTGGAACAATAATACTGTGGACCTCACCCAACTGAACATTAAAAGTTTACCACACAAACAGAACACAGTCACTGTTGAAGCAAGAAATTGTATTATCTTCAACAGCATTTCACAATGTCCAACAGTCACTTAGAACCTATATAATTTTAGGCACCACCTCCTTGGAAGATCTACATCTTGCACAGAATGTAGATGTCACCAGAATTCTATTGAGAGCTCTAAGTAGAATTCCAAGAAGATCCAGTGAAAGGAAATTAGGAGTCTTACCTTTATCTCAGCAAATATGAACAGTTGAATATTTGTACATTTACAAAATTTGTAAATTTGTAAAACTTTCTCTTTTCTCTAAGGATCCCACTGTTGAAGTACTGAAGTTTGCAGGTACAACAGTCATTGTGCTCATTTCAGATAGGGATGATCTGCATTTAGTTGGGAGGTTGAACAACTGGTCCTGTGGTACAACCAGACCAATCTGGAGCAGAACACGCTTAAAACTGTAAAGATAATAATAGATTTTAGGAGGAGCCCTTTTATTCTACTAACTCTTATTATATTAGACAACACAGTATTAACAGTAGAGTCCTTCCAGTTTTGGGGTTCTATAATCTCCCATGATTTGAAATGGACACTCAACATTAGAACCATCATTAAAAAGGCACCACAAAGAATGTTCTTTCTGTGCTCATTCAGAAAGTTCAGACTGCCCCAGGAACTGTTGAAACAGTTCTACAGAGAAATTATTGAATTTGTCATTTGTTCTTCTATAATGTATCTGGTTGGTATAGCAACCAAACAGGACAGGTACAGACTTCAATGGATACTTAGGACTGTAGATAAAACAATTGCAACCAGCCTGCCTTCCATTGAGAACCTGTATATTACACAGGTTAGAAAGCGGGGTCTACAGATCTCCACATCCTGGACATATTTCAACTCCTTCCCTCAGGATGCCATTATAGAGCATTGTATGCCAAAACAGCTAGACACAAAGACAGTTTTTTTTCCCTCATGCCATCATTCTGCTGAACAACTAATTCCCACAGTACTGTGTAAAGTCTAAGTATATTTACCCATGTAGTATGGTTCTATTACTATTATTCTTCTCATATTTTTATTTACCTACTTTTTATTACCACTAATCATTATTATGATTATTATTACTCTGTTGTTTTTCATGTACACTGAGAGCTTATGCACCAGAGACAAATTCCGTGTGTATCTAATCACACTTGGCCCAATAAAGTATTAATTCTGTTCTGTTCTGTTCTTGTCTTTCAATCGTGTCCACTGAAACAAATTCAATTTCTGCAAATGTATGGGAACTTCTTGTGTTTACAAGGACATCCCACTATGCACAATTGATCCTGCATTGTATTCCAAGTACACACTGAAGCCAGGATATCTCTCTGGATCCAATTTTTCCACACTCTAAATCTCAATGTGAGTGAATGTGAAAGTATCTAAATATTTCAAAAGAAATCTCTGTTGGATGCTAATAGTTATTCTGCATAGGTTTGTGCAGCAGTATGTTTAGGACTAGGATACCAGATATGCAGCTGCTTCATAGCTCTGAGGAATGTTTTAATTTCAAAATGAAGCTATTAAACTTCAAGGTAGTTGTTGAAATTCTTCCTTTGAATATTTAATCGTATTTTGCAAAATGTATTTTGGTTCTGTAAAGGGGTTCTTCTTTCTGTAAAAGAAGCTCAGTTTTTCTGCCTCAGTTTCAAAGTGCTGTGAACTTCCTTTTGTTAGTCTTTTGAGTTAATGTTATTGCAAGATGGGGCATTGTTTCTATATCACACATGTCTGTCTATCAGTCTGCAGTCTTGGTGGCTGGCTATTATTATTATTATTTATTAGATTTCTATACCGCCCTACTCCCGAAGGACTATGCTTTCTGATATAAGAAAAGTATCTAGGTTGAGTTTCTCATGATGTCTCCCATTGGGATTTAATGGACTATGGGAAAGCTCCAGTGAAACCCAAAACATTCATATTCATGCTTGCCTACGTTGAATGAAGGGAGCTGTAGGAATCCTGCATATCCCTGAAAATGTTACCAAAATATTCTAGAAATATGATTACAAGGCAAAAGACTGGCTATTCATATATTCATACATTGCAGTTAATACCATGCAGTTAAGCTAATGCAACTACACTGCATTTCATACAGGAAAATATTGCCAAAATTTGCTTCTTTTCTGAAGAAAAAAACCTATTTTCTGACACTACATAATAATGATAAAATATCTATAATAATATTTGTACCACATTAGCTTCCAACATTTTAGGATTTACACATTATATTTGAAGATTTTTTAAATTTCAAAACAGGACTAATATACATTATGCTCAAACTCCAATACAGGTAGTCCTCAACTTATGTTCACAATTGGGCCCAAAAATATCTGTTGTTAGATGAGACATTTGTTAAACCAGCCTTGCCCCATATTATGACCTTTCTTGCCACAGGTGTTAAGTGAATCATTGCAGTTGTTAAGTTAGTAATATAGTTCTTAAGTGAATCTGGTTGCCCAAATGACTTTGCTTGTCAGAAGGTGACAAAAGGTAATCACATGAACTCAGAACACTGCAACCATCATAAATATGAGTCAGTTGCCAAGCGTCTCAATTTTGACCACATGACCATGGGGACACTGCAACAGTCTGAAGTGTGAAAAACAGTCATAAGTCATTCTTTTTCAGTACTATTGTAAATTTGAACAGTCATAAAATGAACTGTTATAAGTTGAGGACTATCTGTATCAGCAGGAAACCTCTGTACTATGTACTATTTGTCCATCAATTCACTATTTTGAAACCTACCAGTAGAACAATGGTCCCAATCGATGATCTACACATTACTGTTAGTTTGCAAAGGAATACTCTTTTTCGTTACTGATTTGTAGTCATATACCCACGCCTTAACAGATAGCATAAATAATCAGAAAGAGGTAGTACCATGAATAATCAGGCCCTCTGCCATGAAGGGCTTGAATTGCACCCAAATCCACTGGCAAAAATTATCTCACAAAATAATTGGGTTACATAGGAGTACCAAGACATAGCTAGAACTACTATATTTTGGACAGCTATAAACTCTGATTGGTCTTCAAAGGCAGTCCCATGTAGAGCATGTTGTGAAGACATCATGAATGACTGTGAATTTGCAGCACTCCTTATATTCTTTCCTGCAATTACCATGTAAGGTAGCTGAAAAGATTAAAGTCACCCAAAGAACTACGTGGTTGAGGATGGACTTGAATCTAGGTCTCCATAGTCTGACACTAATACCTTAGCCACACTGGGCAAAGAGAAAATTATTTGGAAGAAAAGCTTTGAATTTCCTGAAACTCTTAGCACATTATTTCTCTGCTATACATTGCTGTTCATTAAACTAGTCTGACTTTTTTAAAGAATTCTGTACCTGAAATCTGAAACAAAATAGTCTGCTTTAAGTGTCTAGCAGAGAGTTGTTATGGTAATACAAGGGCTGAAACATATCTATGACAAAAATCACCCAAAATTGCCAAATCCTACAATATTTTCATTTGAAATCTTGTTAGTTTTGGTGTTCTTGACTGAGAACTTGTATGATTTTCCACAGAAATTCAGAATGTTTTGAGACAGGCTGAAGTTACAGTATTTAATATGAAGTCCTATGTATTTGGAACGGATATAATTGGTACACTACATATATCTATGTCCAGTTTTTCAGGACATAACTGTCTTGAAAACAGTTGCCCTTTGCTCTCCAAGCATGAACTGAGAGTTCAGAAGGACCCCAAACTACACACAAGCTGCCATGATGTGGGACTTCCTGTCAAGAAGCAAAATATCATGTATCCATAATCATTTAGTCTTGCCAATTGACCCCAAACCTGTTCTTGACTATTAGACATGGACAAAAAGACCAAAAAGAGAAAGATGTTCCTGTACACTTTTGTTTCTGGCATCATTCATTCCTCATATCAACCCTGTTCCTCAACACTGAATATAGGCAAGAAACACAGTGTCCTTCAAGCTGTTGCCTAATAAAAGACAAAATAACTCAAAGAAACAGGTTATTTTCCTAGTGGATGTGTTATTCGCCACTTAGTTTGTGTATGTTTTCTATTGTGCTCCTTGCCCCACTCTACAAATATGTTAGTTTATTCTTTTATTCCAAACCTCTCTTATTCCTCTTCATTTAAATGGCAGATCATGAATCTACTTTCATGTGCTTGTTTGCTATGTGTTTTTAAAACAGGGTAATCCAAGGAATGTGAACTGATTTATAATGACAGAAAAGTCAGTATGGAATCCCATAAATATAACACCAACAGACCACATATCAATTATCTATCCCAAAGAAATGTTAGGTTGCACCTGGTCTGTACTTGGAGATTAAGATTAGGAACATTCCACATGTTTTGATTGCCTGACTCATGTTAATGATGGAGTCTAAAAGTCCCATTCAAAGAGAAATATTCAGCTTCCTGCCCTCAGATTCACATTATCATTACCCAGGGGAAGTATCTTGTGCTTTTTCCTACATAAGTTGTTCTTGTGTGACATCTTTTCAACGTATGTTTCCATACTCCAATGCACCTACTTTTGTGAAGGTTTCACTTTTAAGCACTTCCAAGATGTACAGCTCTGAAAAGGGCATCAAGTCAGATGCTAAATAGGCTGGCATAGCTCTGAGGAATATAATGCACACATTCATCAAAAGCCTTTGAACAAATCATTAAAAAGCAGAGAACTACAAGTTACTAGTGCCCTGAGAGAAGCAAAAAATTACATGCTGTCCACTCAAGTGAGTAATTGCCAGAACATACAGTAGGGCAGTGTATGCAAGACAGCAGTTTATCTGTACACTGAAGCCTTGAACCCATAGCATCACACACAGATACGCTTCCCTGGAAGAAAAGGATCTGCATGTATGTAGCTGCGAGTCATTCCTAGACTTGAGAAACATTTTTGTGGCAACAGAACATTGTAAAACAAGTGTCATGTTTGTTTGATTTGGGATTTATAATGAATTCTTCAGAATGGGCTACAATAACCCTTTCTCCGCCAATGTTTTAAAAGAAAAATCCAATATAGTCAGCATTCTCATCTGGCAAGCATATCTATTGAATTCATTCACAATGTTATATTAAATTACAGTGATTGAGGAAGCCAATCAGGCCCAAGCAATGGGTTTGATTTAATACCAATAGCCCTGGTTTTCAACACACTTTTCTACAACTCATTATTCAGATTTGTATACCACTTTTCCTCCAGGTGCTCAAGCTTTCTCTCTTTAAATGTTTTCTCATTATAATCACAATATGAGGTACATTAGGCTGAGAAATAACCATTGTCCCAAAGTCGGCCAATAGATATCCATGAATGATCATGGGTTCAACAGCCTGTAGACTTCTATACTACACTTGCTCTCCTCTGAAAGTTTATTATATTTATTTATTTAATTTGATACCACCTGACTTCAATATTCTATCTATAATTGCCATAGAACAAATACTTCATTTTTAGAACTAGAACACTATTATATACTCAATGTTACATTTTAAGGAATATAATCACTCAGCTATAGCACTTAAAGTATTGTTTTATCTCTTTAAAAAGAGATGTTTATGAGTGCTTTTACCATTATGGCAACCATTTTGTAAATAGGTAAATGATATTAACTCAAAACCTAATGATAGTAACTCAAAATCTAAATATTTTCACTAGCCCTGTTCCCATATTAAGTTGCTCTAAGTTATTCTCTGTATATTATAATAAGCTACAAACCTTTCTTTATATGGTGTCTGTTTAAAATTTATAATCACCAATCACTGAGTCTATACTATTTTAGTCAGACCCAAATATTTAATGAATAGAATTCCTATTCAGTGAGAATTGCATCATAGAACTTTTCAGATTTCTATGGATTGTGTCATTAATAATCAAGTTTTAACACTTAACTAAATTGAACAGGATAAAAAAACCCAATATAAGATACATTTTTAAATAACCATAAAACACAATTTCGCATTTAAAAGAATCTCATAGCTGTCTGGTTTCATATCTCAGAGAACTCCTGGTAAATCATGAAGGCCTTCATTTCATCTCAAAATCTTATCAAAGGTATGCTAATCATAAAACAAGAACCATACATTGGTATGCCTTCTGCTTTGACTCATACTTCACATATCACTTGGACATCTGTGGAATCTACACTGGCTTCCCATGTTCACACTGCATTAAACATGCAAATATCCAAAGGTAAATGCAAAAGAAGGAACAGTAAGTTTCAGAGGACGTATTCTTGCTTCCTAAATATGAAGTTAGTGGTGATATCTTAACCCAAATTGTCAGTAGCTATGTCTGAAAAGAAGGATTTTGTCTTAATGAAATATTGGAATAGCCATCAAGATTCTCTCCATGAAGGGATGAAAAGGACTTGATGGAGATAATGTGATACAGAAGATCTGAGCACAAGCTCTCTTGTGTGTAGTTCTCTGTGTGTTGTAACTTTAATGAAAGATTTGGACTGGAGAAGTCAATTATAAATCAAATAAACTATTTTTCACTGGATAAGTAAATGTACTATAATTTCATTTTCCCAATTAACCCATCTCCCAAACCTTGATAATATTTTTTTGGTGGTACGGAAAGAAAAATATACAACATAAATATGCTTTCTTTATATATACAGAGAGGCAAGGAGCAACTTGTGGGCCATTATGATGCATATTAACATATTATGCATTATAAAATGTATAATATATGAACAATATAGAAAGGGTTTTAATCTCTCCCTTATCTGATCTAGGCAGCTCATGGCTCATTCTTAGTCCTCTTTTAAGTGTTTAAAAACAGAATTTTCTAAATACATACTTCTGAGCTCATGTCCTAGGAAACCATTTCTGTAAATCTGAATACAGGGCAGGACAGAAGGGTATATCTATGGTAAGTAATATGTAATAGAGCTGAGAGAATATCAAAGAAAGTCTTTAGGTCACAACAGAGGGCATGATTTCATCTAAACCAGTGTTTCTCAACCTTGATGGCTGGAGAATTCTGGAAGTTGAAGTCCACACATCTTAAAGTTTCTGAGGTTGAGAAACACTGATCTAAACAGTCTAATTAAATGTCTAGTATTTACAGGTAGGAATGGAGAAAATGTGTGAAATTTTGGAAAAATGCTGAAAGTCAGTTCTGACATTCCAGGAAAGTAAATAGATCATAGTTGTTGATGTTCTGTTTCAGTGCAAAAATTAGAAGAAAGGTGGAAGAAAGGTATATTGTGATTCAGGGATATATACAGTATATTCAGCTGAAAAATCTTCACTGTGCCATGGTACATGACTGTGCAAAAAAAAGAGAGAGAGAGAGAGAAGAGATATTGTTAGAATACTTTGATTAAAAAATCAGTAATATATGTTCTGGGAATTAATTGTTCCTATTTTCTTCACTTTGTAATAGCATTCATGAAAATCCTATCTCCATCTTCTCTTCAAGCACTACAAATTGCATAAACTTTATCACAATATATACTATTGCATTTTAAGACTAGTAACATAAGACTTTATAAAAAATGGACATGCTTTTCAAAGTTTTAAAAAAGTATGCATGTGGTTTTATACTTAATTTTCATGTTATATATGAATGGCCTCTACATCTTTTTTTCATGTGGTTAATATCACTCAACCATGGCTGATATTTTAGTAGTTCAACTTCATGTTATTTTTATACAAAATATACCCTTGAGATAATTTCAATCATTCCCAACCTCAAACTGAATTTAATAATAAAGAACAGTCTATTGAATTAAACTACATATGCCAAATGTTATCATTGGCACAAAGATTAATTTTCCCTCAGCAAAAATTAACAATTTAGTCTGTAGCATAGCTACTAGTGCTTATTACTTGAAAGGAACAAGTAGAAACTAATGAGACAAGATCCATATATATAAATAATATGATGATAGTGAAATGTATCTAGACTGAAACAAACAATAAAGCAGTATTATCTTGCATAACCAATACTGTACTCATACTTTAATTATATTAATATTTCATGGATTTTGTGATGCAGTTATTCAGTTTCCATATAAATAGAAACCTGATGTGTTCAGCACTCTGTAATTGTAATGGAATGTGTGAATGACCTTGGGAAAGGGGGAGGGGAGATGCTGCCTAGGTAACAATCAGACAAGAGAGGAAGGAGCCCCTAGTGGATCAAGTACTTAAAAGTGGCAGCAGAAAGTTTGTGCCTTCATACTTGCCAGATTGTGTTAATGTGGCCTTGCAATAAAGTAGAATTGTTCTCTTAATTCTGTTTCTTGTATGGTTTATCTGGGATGATACAATAGCATCTCAGTGCTGATATGCAGTGGATCACCCAATTCTTGAAGTTACAAGTCTGCAAAATGTACCGCAAGACATAATGAACATAAATTGTGGGTTTCGGAGTAAATAAAGAATAGCAATAGCACTTAGACTTATATACCACTTTACAGTGCTTTACAGCCCTCTCTAAGTGGTTTACAGAGTCATCATATTTCCCCCAACAATCTGGGGAAAATATCCTTCCCACCTCAGAAGGATGGAAGGCTGAGTCAACTTTGAGCCTGGTGAGATTTGAACTGCCAAATTGCTGGCAGCCGGCAGTTAGCAGAAGTAGCCTGCAGTACTGCACTCTAACCACTGTGCCACCATGGCTGAATAAATGGTTATGCTACATCCAACCCTCCTCTTCTACATTTTTAATGTTTTAATGTTTTTTTCTGAAAAGTATAAGATCTATGTTTAGGCACAACAGGTAGATCATAAGGGCAGTGCATTTCTGTCCCTGGAATTTATTAGTTTGGCAATTTGATAGATGACAAATATGCCATTCCAATTACCTGACTAGTTGGCATTTCATCCACAGCAACCACCAGCATTTCAGAGAGTCATTGGTGGTGGCTTTCCTTTTAACAATCATCAGATGGTGGAAAGAGAAACTAGGGTAATCCACCAACTGCTATCCTTAACTTGTCCTGTATTAAATCAGCAGAACAAGTCAGTAGCTTTGTTCTTGTAGCAAAATTGTAACTAACAATAAAAGCATGTATATTTTCTGCCAACTTTATGACTGCAGAGTACCTCTTTAACAAAGCACCTACCTACAAACACCTATAACTAAATAAGTGAAAAGCCCAGCACATTCAACCGATAATTTCTCCAAAATTTCTTTTGCTGTGAAATAATTTATAAATAAAATTCTCTTTTAATAAATGTTTCGTGGCCCAATATTAGGTTATGCTAGTTATGCCCTACTGGATGTTCAGTATAATATTAAGATAAATTCAGGAATGAGGCATTGTAAGATTTTGGGGATAGGATTTCTAAATATGAATACCAGTTGGTAAGCAAGATTGGTTTCTTTCATGCAATGTGATCCCCCCTCTCTATGTATGTATGTATGTATGTATGTATGTATGTATGTATGTATGTATATGTGCATGTGTATGTGTATGTGTATATATATGTCTGTCTATCTATTTTTCCATCTACTTATCAAGTTTTTTAAAAAATATTTTATTAAAGGATCAAGTAAGTTATGCATCTGGAGACTCTAGGGGAAATATTTTGCAATATTATAGAAGGATAAAATAATTAAAGAGATGAAGAATAATCATGTTGACCATGCTTAATTAATATATTTCTTGTTAATTAAATCAAATTCAGATTTTGTCCAAATCACACCTGGTTTTTGGAATGCTAATCTCAGTATGCAATTCAAATTCCAAAATTAGCCCATAGTAAAACATATGAAGAACAGTTACAGACATTGGGTATGTCTAGTTTAATGAAAAAAAGGTCTAAGAGTGACAGCAGTGACAGCAGTGTTCCAATATCTCAGGGGCTGCCACAAAGAAGAGAGGGTCAACCTATTCTGAAGGCAGGACAAAAAGCAATGTATAGAAATTGATCAAGGATCTAAGGACTCACCTAAAACTAAAGAAAAATTTCTTGACAGTTAGAACACTTAACCAGTGGAATGACTTGCTTCCAGAACTGTGGATTCTCCAGCAGTGGAAGTTTTTAAGAAGAGACTGGACTGAAATTTGTCTGAAATGATATAGGGTTTCCTGCCTGAGCAGGGGGTTGGACTAGAAGACCTCCAAGATCTCTTCCAACTCTGTTATTCTATTATAACCTGAAGGAAGTTGTTTAACTTAGTTTTAAAAGGTATTATTAAATATTCTGAAATATATAAGAATAGTTTAAAGTACTCTTCTGCTGTAGTTATGTTTTAGTGTTTTCTGATTGTAGGGAACTCAGAGAATCCTGTCAATGAATAGCATTTGCATATTATTTATTTATTTATTTATTTATTTATTTATTTATTTATTTATTTATTTATTTTATTATTCATATTTCTATGCTGCCCACTCGCCGAGGACTCTGGGCGGCTTTCACCAAAGACAGTATACTAAATAGCATATTGGCCCCAACAATCTGGGTCCTCATTTTACCCACCTCGGAAGGATGGAAGGCTGAGTCAACCTTGAGCCAGTGAGATTTGATCCGCTGATCTGCTGAACTAGCAGTCAGTAGCTGCAGTACTGCACTCTAACCACTGTACCACCTCGGCTCCCTAAACATTACAAACCACAGCTTGTAAACCCCATCAGGATGCAGCTCAGATTGCAGTTTATAATTAGCCATGGTTCTCAGACACTGATTAGCTATGATCAGAGAATGCTTTTAATTTGATCACAGAATTAACCAGTCATGAAATCCGTTTTTTTTTTTTACTGGTTCTATGGGCGTGGCTTGGTAGGTGTGGTGTGGCATGGTGGGCATGACAGGGGAAGGATACTGCAAAATCTCCATTCTCACCCCACTCTGGGGTCAGCCAGAGGTAGTATTTGCTGGTTCTCCGAACTAGTCAAAATTTCAGCTATCAGTTCTCCAGAATCTGTCAGAACCTGTTGGATTTCATCCCTGGAATTAACCAATTTTCTTGGTTTGTACAATATACTAAACCATAAACTAACCAATGGATACACTCAGCACAGTGTGCTAAACCACAAAAATCTAACTGAGATTAGCACTAGCCAGGTTTAGCATCTTATTGTATATAAATGCTTATGGCATAATAGTTGTTGCAGAATTGGAATTTTCCACCATTGTTTTTCACAGAGTTCAAGGGTTTTTCCACAGTTATTTTAAAGTGGTCTCCACTCCTTCTGAAGTTGTTTGAAATTCCATCATAAATAATGGAATAATGGATGGAAACTAAACAAGGAGAGATTCAACCTGGAAACAGGGAGAAATTTTTTGACAGTGAGAACAATCAACCAATGGAACAGCTTGCCTTCAGAAGTTGTGGGTGCTTCATCACTGGAAGAAGAGACTGGACTGCCAACTGTCAGAAATGGTATAGGGTCTCCTGCTTGGACTAGATGACCTACAAGGCCCTTTCAACTCTGTTAATCTAATATAAATGCATGCCACTTGCCAAGCATCCAAATTTTAATCTTTTGACCATGGGGAATTGCTGCAATGGTTGTGTGAAAAATGGTCATAAATCACTTTTTTCAGTGCCACTGTAACTTTGAACAGTCACTAAATGAATGGTTGTAAGTCAAGGTTAAGAGGCACACAACACAAAACTGTGCCTTCCTTTTTATTAATCATTTGAAGTGGAGGAAAATATATCAGATAATACACAACTGAATAATTAGCTAATACTCTAAAAGACATAAAAAACATATGAAATGATCTCACTATGTTAGTGAAACAAACTGAAAATACCAGCATGAAATTGAAAGCAGGCAAATGCAAAATTCTTTATTCGAGAAGATCATTCAAAGGCTAGTATCAGAACTGTGTCGACCACTGTAGTGCCACGAATGCTGAACTGCCGACCATTCAATTGACAAGCTCAGCGTCTTAGCCACTGAGCCACCATGTCGCTCAGTCTTGAACTAAGAGGATGCAATTTAACAGGAAGAAGTCTAAAGTCTTGTATCTGGAAAGAAAAATAGAAGAAATAGATATACGGGGGAGCTCTAACTTGACAGAAGTACACATGGCACAAATCTGAGTGTAGTGATAGTCACAAGCTGCATATGAGCCAATCATGATACAGCTGCTAAAATAGTAAATGCAATATTGACAGGAGACAAGAGTCCACTTCCCAGAAAGTAAGTGTCCTATTCAAATCTCCTTTAGTAATTTCCCCAATGCAATATTATATCCAATTCTGTACCCTGTAATCTAAAAACAAGGTAGACAAATTAGAGTACTACCAAAATACTTAAGGGAGTAGAAATTAAGTGTTGTGCTTAAATGAACTGGATGTGTTTATCCTGCAAGAGAAGACTCAAGAAGTGATATGATAGCAGTCAGATCTCTAAAGCTGTCATACAGACAAGGGAGTAGAGTTGTTTTCTGTTGCTTTGGAGGGCAGAAGCAGAACCAATTAGTTGCAATTGGTTGAAACAACAAGGAAATAAAATCAGGCTAGACATTTGGAGGAATTTCCTCTTAGTAAGTGAAGTTGCCTCATGGTAGAATAGGTTGCCTCATGAGGTATCATATTCCTTTTCATCAGAGATCTTCAAGCAAAAATTCCAACCAATACAGTCCTGAGCTTTCTTTTGCCAATTGGGCCTACCAAACTTGCTAATGTCAACAATCCATCTTGTTTTAGGTCTCCTTCGTGGAAGCTTTTTATCAAGTGGGATCCATAGTATGTTATACATTAGGTACTAATGCAAGTACATGGTCTTGAAGAACCTTTTCGGTTATATGCATAGTGCGGAAGTAGACATTTACAAATGAAAATTGTAAGACTCACCCTGATGAAATCAACTGAAAATGTATTATGTCCACACATTATTTTTAATATTTATGGATTTGATGCTAGGTTATCTTATTTCGTACAATGTCAACCATGTACTTCAAAATTGTTGTTTTTAATATTTAATACATGGAATCAGTAACATTTGATATTGTTGTTTAAAAAATAATGCAGAGTTGTTTTTAAGTTCAAGAACAAGAAGTTTGTGACATAAAAAGCTCTTTCTAATTTTGTGCAGAGACACAATATCTATGGACATGTCCCAATTTAATTGCAATTTAAATTGTGGTGTATTTCATTAGATCTTGGGATGGATTAAACTGCCCCATTAATTTTGTAGTTCCATATTTAAAAGGTTTAACTCTTTATTTTACTGAGTCATGCATGAATTTTAACTCCAAATGCTTCTTTAATTTAAAACCATTCATTTCAGTGCTACTTGCTCTCACAAAAATATTTTAGAGATTAGGTTTTAAAATCCAGAAGAAAGCTGAAGTGTTTGGCAATTCATACTTGATTAATTAAATTACTTGTAAACCGAATAACTTGTTTTTGATGTAGGGAAAGCCTGTGATAATTTGAACTGGGCTTTTTTCAAGGTATTGGTAATACTTTGAATTATATGTTATGAATTTTGCAGACAACTTTATAAAATTGATATGATTGATTTATACTTGCAAAAAAGCACAAATAATTATTAATTGAGATGTAACAAAATTATGTGAAGTTAAAAAAAAACAAGACAGAAATGCCCACTATATGTAGTTCAGGGTTCGCCTGTAGGCTTTAATACTTCATTTGAAGATTTCAGCTGAACAGAAAGAAACTAGAATATTGTGAAATTTGCTTTCTAACTAGACAGTGCTCCAGGAATATTATCAAAAGGAAATTTGTAATTTTAAACCATGCTCTTAAAATAATAGCCTCCTCTTTATAGAGTTTCTCTAAGCAATTACTAAAAACTGTTTACAAACTTTGCTGATGAAGGAAAAGCTCAAGTACTAAAATAATGGCCTCACTAGAGACTGCTACAACCCAAAGACATTATGCCCAATGACTGTTGATATTGATGTATATATTCAATATCAAAAATATCAAAATTACTGACTTTTTCTCCAATAAATTCTTGTAACCAAAGCAGTGACATAAAAGAATATGGAAAAGAAGCAAAACACTAAATGAATGTTATTTGGACCTTATCACTCTTAGGCAGATATTACCCCCATTATAGATAAGAGATAATATTTCCAATATTCCAATTCGCTCAGGAAATAGCTATTGCTGAGAGACAGTTAAACACTGAAACTGCTGAAGAACACAGGGACAATAACATACTTATGGAAACAACCATGTTCAATAAGAACTCAATCTCTAACAACAAAGCCCTCTACCAAAGCACCTTCAACTTTTTTCAGCCATATGGCTTGAGAATCCTTATTGTCAAATAAGGAAAATAATTTGAGGGGTTCATCAATTTCTGTTTGCTAGATATTTGCTAGAGACGTTTTGGGAGAACAACATGACACTTCTAACAAATTTGTCATGAAATGGTCATCCAATTTATTCTTACTGAAATATTTCTATCTATTTCAAATAATTGTTTGATGACTCTTATCAAATTAATTTCAAACGGCATTAGATCATAGAGAAGCACGGTATTTCATTGGTAATTCCAATAAGAAAATTTTAGTAAAAGAAGTTTTTGTGGAACTCTGAAAGATTCAGATATGAGGCAAAGGAAAGCAATGAAGATATTTGTCTTTTTGGAGCAGACATTGCTTTTTGGGGGTTCTTTGCCCAAACTTTCATTGAAATGAGGCACCTTTTTAAAGCTTTGTGAAGTCAGAAGTTATGTTAAAGTGCCATTCTCCAGCCTCTGAGTTTCATATATTTATGTTTTCTTATTATTATAACATAAGACATATTGGAAATAAAATATGTTTGGAATCCCTTGTTTTATTTTTTTTCTCCTAATTACCAAAGAATGTTGGTGGAAAAACTACTATCATTCACTTTTCCTAATATACAGTGATGAAGAGTTAACCGAATAACAGAATAACAGAGTTGAAAGGGACCTTGAAGGTTTTCTAGTCCAAACTCCTGCTTAAGCAGGAAATACCATTTCAGACAAATGATTGTCCAATCTCCTCTTAAAAACATCCAGTGTAGCAGCACCCACAAGTTCTGAGGCAAGCCTTTTCACTGGTTAATTGTTCTCACTGTCAGGAAAGTTTTCCTCTCATTGGTTGTCTCCTTTTTTTTTTTTTAATTTGATTTATATGCCGCCCTTCTCTGGAAATTCAGGGCGGCTTACAATGCATTAAGCAATAGCCTTCATTCTTTTGTATATTTATACAAAGTCAGCTTATTGCTCCCACAACTGGGTCCTCAATTTACCTACCTTAGAAAGGATGGAAGGCTGAGTCAACCTTGAGCCTTGGCAAGATTCGAACCAGCAGTAATTGCAGGCAGCTGGTCTTAATAACCAGCTTAATAACAGGGTGCCTTAGACCACTGTACTACCAAGGATGGAAGCTGATTAGCTTCCATCCATTGCTTCTTGTCTTGCTTTCAGGTGCTTTGGTTGACCCACCCTATTTTGGGGGAGAGCTGCCCTTAGATATTGGAACACTGCTATCATGTCACAGATCTAGCACTTTTCTGAAAGAGCACTAAACTCATGTCCAAACAAGCCCCATTAATAAGCTGCAGTTAAAGAGGAGGGAGGTGGATGAAGAAGGAAACCATTGATAATAAGAGGACTCTGTCCTCAGGTACTGGAACAGCAGTGCTGAGAGTAAGTCTCTTTCTGCCCTTGTGGCAGATAACAGCTAGAAGTAGCCCATGAACAATTATAGAGCCAGAATAGAGCAAGGAAAAGAGCACTTTCCTTCTTAATAATAAAAATGGTAAAATATGACTATGGAAAACTCCTTATTGGTAAAAGTAGCAGGAAATGTGCACTGCATTCAGTAGAAGTAGAACACAACTGGCATAACCCCGCTTTCTTTCCCAATCTAGATAATCTTTTGGGCCACATAAGCCTAAAATTCTCTAATATGTTATAAAAACCTTAGAAAAGATTTTAATAGACTCATAAAGTGATGAAGATGTAATTTCCAATACTACTACTGTCTTATTTTCTCCTGATATCTAGCTGATATCGCAGGGATTCAAAGCATCCCAGCTTTGTGAAAGTCTGAAGCAGATTGATAATTGTTTGTTTGTTTTAAAAATATAAAAGCAAAGTGATGTACTATATATATATTATTACATTTCAGTAAAATAACATGTTTTGGCATTTTCAGGTATTGTCTCCCTTTTAAGCCAGAAATAAAAAAGCTATGGGACAGAAGTAAATGCAAGCACCCAGAACATTAGGTGTAGCACCTGATGTTCATCCAAAAGTTCTACCAGATTGTAATTTTAAAGTGGCAGAAAGGAAACTAATAAAATGCATTAGATGTAATCACTTTAACAGCCTTTAATTAAACAGAATTAAATCATATTTAGCTCTTGCAGCTACTTGGCTGCCTTAGTCTCACCCATTTTCCACAGGGTTCATTGCATTGCACTGCTGTACCCCAAAAAAGAGAGGGATGCACCATTTTTGAAATATTGAAAGTTTTCACCAGAAAACTTCACTACCTACATTACTCCTCACCCTATGTAGATAAAGAAGTAGTCTTAATGGGATGCAGATTAAGTCATTCACAATTTAATGTGAAGGGACACCTCTCCAAACTCTAATTCACCTAGATCAGGCAAGCTTTGGAACAGTCACTGCTTTTGCTGTTCTTCCTCTTTCTCTTACACCTGCTAGGAAACAAAGAAAAAATTATATTTCCTGTTTTATACCAAAAAGTAATGATACTGCTTGTGTTTGAGTAGAGACAAGATGCTATTGATAGATTAGGGGTCAAATATATTCCATGATGCTCCTTAGCAACTACAACTACCAATACCACAAGAGGAGGACTGATGCCCAACTATCCTATCACTGCTCCACTCTTTTGTGAACTTTATAAAAGACAAACCCCATCCTGACCCTGATCCCAGTCAGGTTTTTCTTATCACAAACAGACCCCAAACACCTTCTCCATTTTTATTCAACAGTGTATGAAAATCCCATTTTTTTGCAAATTTCTCGAGTGACTAGCAGTTTTCAGCCAGGTGGAAATTCAACATGGGAGATTTGTTTCTTCTAGGAGACCTGCTTACGGTCTTGAAGTCACGGTATTGACTGAAATTTTCTTCCAACTATTCCACCTGTCGGTGCTTGTTTGTATTTCAGAGGAGCCGATTAAAAGAAAGTTAAGTTGGCAAATTATCCATCTTTTTGTTTTCATGTCTTTTAGTATCTGGAGGGATTTGGAAGGATACTTTTCTTGTTTTTTTGTCAGAATGATTACTGGATTATGTAATAAAAAAGGTTATAACCCTTTTTGTTTACAGGAAAGGGTTTAATTGTTGATTTTATATGTCTTTAAACTCAAGGCAAATATAGGTATGTGGCATATAGAAAGGAGAAGAACATCAAGAAAGATTTATACACAACATTGCTATTTACACTCACACTGTGCCCTGTATGTTTTCTTTTCTTTTTTCTGTCTAACAATAAGGGAGAACAATAGTGGAATTTAGGAATATAGGCGTTCCATTTTCGCTAACTCTGACAAAGGAACTGAACATTTAAAAATGCACATATTTTGCACCAATATGAGATGTGAGATTATAAACATGTTTTAAACTATGAATCTATAACAATAAAATATAAAACTCTTTTATTTCTATGGAACTAATTTACAACTGTATATATATTATGCTCAGTCATGTGAATCTGATCCATTTTATCTCCTGCCATGCAGAGCAAGATTCTTCGTAGAATAGATTTTCCACTTTGGAACATATATTAAAAATGTGTGATCACATAAACATGCCAAGGAGAGTCCATAGAGAGCCCTCTCCCTTTTTGGGTGAAGCACTTTTGTAATAAAAGGGAAAAAAGGAAGAAAATAACCACATAGACCTCCAGTCACTTTATAATTTTCTAAAGTAAGATTTTTCTTGAGAGTTCAACAAGTTGAATTTTATGCTTATTCTTCCTGCTATTGATCTGCTGAAATGAAAAAAAAAATAATTACCCAAGAAGGATTTGTAACCATGGACTCTAGAACCTGCTGGACACCAATTCCAGGAGTTCAGACTATGGCCTCCTGGAATTGGTGAAAGGAACTGACAGTTGCATAACAGCAAGATCTGGATGTTTGCAAGTTCACAAAATGATACACAGAATGGACACCTTAGATACCTAAACTGAAATCCTAGAAATATTTATCTGAAAAAGCAAATTTCATTGAAATTAGTGGATTAAATACAGAATTTGTTTCCTGGTAAAGAGACAATTATCCTCATTTATTTCCCAATCAGTTGAAAACAAATTACTGTACATCATGGCGCCATCATGGTGCCATGTAAAAGTCCCAATCTTGCCATTCCCTTTAAAGAGCATATTTATGCAAGAGGTATATTAATATTTATGTAAATATAGCCCTTAATTTATCATTGCAATGTCTGGTAAACTCAGCAAAGATTTATCTTAACCAAGAAAAAGGGTTTTAGCTAACATTATTTAGCTACGCATATACACAAATATATACTATGAAAAATCAAAATGTAATTTAAAAAGCCCTACGTTTATTGTATTTGACAATTAAATTTGGAAAGAAAGAGTTACTTGAAGTTAGATTATTTTCATTGGCATAAACTTTTGAAAATCTGTTAATGACAAAATAGAGTAAATGATAAGATTTTTCCAACAAAACAGAAAATTGTCCAACCTCTTCTCAGAAAAGTGCACAGTGAAAATGAATATGCCAAAGTAAACAATAGGGATTGTTTCAAAATATACATCATTTGAAATTTATTTTTTGTTTTGAAACTTTAAAAAAAATTAACTAAATTCAAAAGGCATTTTATTGCTCCCAGTTTTCACATCTAGGGAAATGTTAAAGAAAATGTTGTTCTTTTTAATTATCTTAATATTGTGTAAGTAATAAGTAATAATATTTAATACTAAAATTCATATTTAGATATAGTTTTGAAATGACTTATTTCTAGTATTTATTAAATTACTTTGAAAGCTTTTATTTTAAATGTTCCCCTTACTAACCTTTTGTGTGTCTCTTAAAGAACACATGGCATGAATTATTTGCATAATATTGGAAAAACAAAAATTTAAAGATAGGTCCAAATGATTATTTGCAGAGCACTTCAGAAACAGGTAAAACCCAAAAAGATTTTGTGCAGAACTGAATTCATCCAGTTTGTTATCAACTTAATTTTTTTCACAAATGGATTCTTAAATTACATTACATTTAAATAACTGGTTATTATATTACAAATTATTCTATATAAAGTACAATGTTTAGAATCAGAGAGTTGGGAAATAAAACTAAAAATAAATTTAAAACAATTCCTTTATTTTCAAGATGTTATTTTAGCTCTGACATTAAAAGGCATATGAGAAAAATTCCAAATAGCCAATGCTAAATTTATAAACTGCAAAATTTTAGAGGGAGGCACTGAATTCATTCTTGGAAGAAAATCTCTAATCACATTTCTGAAACAACAGGGTTACTTTAAATATAACTCTTGATTGAAAACTGACCTTTTGCTAGATAGTATTTTCAAGTGTCCCGTTTCTACCTCTTACATGTGATTTATATCTTTATTTTCTAAAAGTGTTAACTGTAAATCTGTTTGCAACAGTCAGTGTAGAAGTAGGACAATAAGTCTTAATAGGCATTCCCTGAATAAATCTTTTCAAGTCAACAAGTCAACTTCTTAAGGAAACCTGAATCAGCTTCCGTCTGAATAGAAACTATATTCCTTGCAATTTACGTTTCTGAGGGAATATTAAGCTTCCTTTAATATATTCGCCCCTTTTCTTAAAAGCCAATGAAGCTGCTTTACTTCCAAGAAATGTGATGATTTATAACTTTGGCTACAGATAACAAAAATTGAACTATTTATGACAATTTATCATTTTTGAATTATTATTAAACTTTTAGATGAAATTTACTAGGTTGGCAACTTATTTCTCACCATCTAGAAATGTTCTTTCTTCACTGTTTCATGGTGTTTTGGAAGTTAGCTTTCATGTTATATAATCTGTATTCTTTTTAATCATAATAATATATTTTTCCCAAGCAGTTCCATTTCAGTGCGTATCTGTTTTACACAGCTACGCAGTCCGTATTTCTAAATAAATAATACTGTCCCAGTGTTATTTTTATGCAATAAAAATATATGTGTTAAAACCAAAACAAATTAGAATTCAGATGTTTTATACTTATTCTAATAAACCTATACAGTACATGCTTCTTCAGATTTACATATTTTACATCTAACAGATGTATATTCAGATAACATATTTTACATCTAACAATATAATACACTTCAGTAACTCTTCCAAAGAATTTTCCCATCCCAATAGATTTGTCCCTGGAAACAGAAAAGGCAGAAATCAACTAGTAATTTGGACAGTTAGCAAATTACTTAAAAGTAGTGCCTTCTTCCTTAATGAGTGACACCATTAACAATTTTTTCCCCCTGACTGCAGACCCTGTTCAAATACCTTGGACACCTTGTTAGCACAGAATGAGCTGTTCAATCAAGAGACTGGGAACTGGAAGTACCAAGGCACAGTGTCTGAGTGGTGATTACAAGGGCAGGAGTGAGAATGCCAAAGTAACAGTCTTTGACGCTGCAGGAAACTGAGTAACCTTGAAGTCTGCATTTGTAAATCAGCCTGTATGATTATAGAAGTCACAAGCAAAGAGAATGCAGGGAACAATTATTTGCAGCATTCTTTCGATGTTTTAATTTGCTCCCAAACGTGAAAGGAGTGCTGCTAAGAACCTCTGAAGAGTAGTCATTTCACAGGGGTAATTTTAAGTTACTTCAGAGTAGAAAATGCAACAAGGAATTATTGTTTTCAGAAGATGAAACTGCCTTCTATGCAATAGGACTTTATCTTGATTGGTCAGTTTTGATTCAAAAAATAATATTGATTCTTCTTTTTAAAAGCTTTTTTTTTTCCCCAACATATTAGAGAAAAAGCTATTTTAATGCACACAGTTAGGTTCCTTGTGATGTGTGCATTCCTTGGAAATTATTACATGAAAAGGTTCAAATATATATATATATATATATATATATATATATATATATATATATATATATATATATATATATATATATATATATATAAAACATTTCTCACATAAAAGTGCAAAAAAAGTTTCTTGCACAATATATATATATATATAGGGCAAAAAACTTTTTTTGCACTTTTATGTGAGAAATGTTTTTTTATTAACCAATCCTTAAACTTCCTAAACAAAATTAATCCATCAGTTTTGAAAAAGCTTATTCTGAGATATGAATGCAATTTTAATTAACTACAAAATATGTTAAGTTTTTGTGTAAAATAAAGAAAATGATTTTTGTAACAGCTTTAATTAAAAAAAGAGAATACAGCAAAAGGATACTTGGTTAAACATTAAACTGAGTAATATGGAAATTAATGAATGCAAATCTTTCTAATTCTCCAAAACACTGTCATCTTTATTTAAATATTAAAGCTAGTAGCCAAAGCCTAATAAGCCCTTAAAAATTATGTTTTATAAAACTAATAATGAAATTACTATAAATTGTGTTTCTGCATTTATAACTCTGATACAAAATAATTTCTTCCATTGTTTTTAAATAACCTTAAAACAACATTCTTAGTGCTGTGGTATTTTTTAAAATAAATTATTACATTATATAATTATTTAAATATATTATAAATTGCAAATTGATGTGCAAATATAAAATATAAGTGTTGAAAAAAACTATTGTCTTTTAGCCCAGTTGCTTGCCTAGGGAGAGAATGACAAAGTAACCTTTAATTTTTTATTCTTATGATTCAATAGATAAGAATTTTTAGTAATACAACAAAGAATGATATTTTTATCATAAACGTCTCGATAAATCATCACTGTTCCTCCAATGTTCACATAGTTTCCCTCTTTTATTTTATAAAAGATATCCCTGAAGACATCAATATTGTAGAGGATTGGTACAATGTTAACCACATATACAACTGATAGAGGATAAATAATAAAAGGCTTTTAAATAAGTAGTAACATTTCTCAATTCTAAGTTCTGAAAGCAGAACAGAAACTTTACAGTGTGTGTATATGTATATATATATATATATATATATATATATATATATATATATATATATATATATATATATTATATGTATTACATATATATTACATATTACATATATCCATATATATTGCATATATTATATTCAATTATAAGCAAATATTTCATATTAAACTTAGCAATGTTAATTAAGGATCTGGTGGTTTGTTTCTTGTATGACGAATTTGTTAGATGAATAAAGCAAAGTAAGAGAGGCATATAAGTCTATAATTCCACATACCTATTAGTTTTATATTTTAGCATCTCAAGAGTCCAAAAGAAAACCATCACTGGACAGAAATAGATTTTAAAAATACCTTTCTTTGAACTGGGTTGTCTGTTTAATTTTTGTTTAGCTTTTCCAAATCTAGAGGGCGCTATTGTTCATTAATTTCACATTTCAGTCCACATAAGGGAATGAAATCTTAGTAGCTTGATGTTTATATTTTAAAAGTTTCCATATATGAGCAACACGAAACATTTCCAATTCTCTTTTATTTGAAGGCATTATGAAAGTAGGGGTTTTTTTAGTCTCACAAAGTGCTGCTGGGTTGCAAACAATCGATGTCAGAGTTAAATGTCAATGTTTCCATATAAAACTCACTTGGCAGAGATTGATAACTCAGCTTTTAATTCCTTGTATTCCAAAAGTTTCAGAGGCAAGGTTTTCATTTTGACAGCTATAGCATAAAACATACTTATATAAAAAGAAAAACAAGTTTAGTTTTTTTTTAAAAAAAAAGTACTGATATGTGATTTTACACAAAATTACACTATGCAATATTAGCTTTTTAGCTTATTGCTTAGCTTCTAAGCACATAGAATGATCTGTTTCAGGCATCTCAATTTTACACTGCCAGTGTTATAATCAGTTTTCACTGCTATAAATTTTTTAATCCTGCAATATAATTTTTCTTTTTAAAACAAACTCCATTAACAGTACTTTAATCGACCAATTAATACATATGCTACAAATACACACATACACACACATGTAAGCCATTGCTGTGATGGCAATGATGCATGTCAACATTCAAATTATCGAAAAAGAACCTGCTAGTTCATACTTGGCATCATAGGTGTCTTCCTAAGGGAGAAAATATCATTTTAGAATATCCAGGTTTTTTGTCAATTGATACAGTTTGATTAACTTGATAATTCTTCAATTAATATTATATTAGATATGTGTTATACAGAGTTTGATCTAATAGATTGCTAACTGATTTTTTGATCAATAATACCACCACTACACAAACATAGCTACATATTCAGACATATGGAATTTTCACTGTTTCAACACCACCAAGAAACATTTTTTAACTTTTTCTTATAAGATCAGTTTCAACAAAAAAGGAATATGCACTTGCACATTAAAGCCAGAGAGTTTAAAAATACTTAGGTCTGTGAAGTTATGTTGCTCTAGTAAGAAAAACCAGGTATTGTAATGAAAATTTCCTGTCAATACATATGCACTGCATATTGTTTGTGTTCAGTTGTGACTTGTCTTTCTACCAAAAAGTCTTAGAATAAAAATAAGAAAACAGTTAAAATCTTGATTATTTCTGTCAAAAGTGTAAGAAAGTTTCATAGCTGAAAAAGAAATCAGATACAAATACAAGAAATATTATTTTCAAAAAGCAAAATAAATCTGATATTTTATTGCTTACGCTTGTTCTTCTCTCCTCTGAAAGCTTCAAAATGTAACTCAGGATATTATCATCTCTTTTTCTCACTGTTTTGTTTAAATCAAGCTATGAATATAGTTGAGGGTTTTATTCCTACCTGCTTCTCATATAGAATTTCTCATTTTCTCACAAAATGATTTAAAAATTGAAATACTTCTATAGATTTCTACCAATGTGTTTGATCAACTCAGTCTTATGAATTCCGTATACTTTATAAAGTTGCTTCACTTTGGCTTAATAAGAAGGAGTAAAGGGAGGGAGGGAGGGAGGAAACATGCATACATAAATCCTTGGAGATACACAAAATTGTTAGATGAAATGTTATTTTTAACAATACACACACACACACACATAAACACACACACACACACTTTTTAAAAATTTGAACAGGATTTGTTCAAATTTGTTTTTGTTTCTTTTTCACTTTTCAACACTGACTTAGCATGGTAAAATGCATTTATCCAGCTCATTTATAAGTTTTTTTCCCCCTAAACTGAAAAAAAAGCACTTGAATATAACAGTAACAGTTACATTTCATTTCCAGTCTTTTTGAAGCAAGTAACCCTGAATTCAGCTGATTTGGACGCTGACATGCATCTGGCCCCTGTCTTGACGTCAAATCAGTGCCATCAAAACAATGGTTCATATTACAGGAAAATCTTGTGCAAATGAGCTATAATGGAAGTGAATGGCAATCTCCTAAGACTGTGCGGCAGGATTCGCCTTTGATCTGAAATACTGTTAATCTTTCTCAAACATAACACTGAGTACAGTTGGCAAATCCTGTAAGAGAGAGGTCTCACATAATTCAAGCCTCAGAAAAGAGAGTGGTTAGGTGCCAATCAAGAGTTTCATATTAGCTACACAATTCACTGCTTCTCTTCTTCTCTGCCCCCTCCCTCAGTTTATGGCAAGGGTGTCTGGGTTGAATTGGACTTCTTTGCAGCTAAGTTAAATGAAATGCTTAATACATTGAATGAATTTCTGGTTGCAGAAAAATAGTATTTGCTCACAGACACATTTAATCCAAATGCCTCCAAAATTTACAATATTAGGATTGGCCCTTCAAACATGTTTTAAATGGCATTCATTCATCTCATTAAGATTCTAATGAGACTGCAATTTTATTGTGACCATAGAATGGAAAACAACCCAAATTACACACGTTATTTTCATTGTCAGGGCAAGTACGCTAAAGGAGTTTATACTTCATGAATAATGCACCAAGGAAAGGTCTTGAAGGTTACATCGTGTGTCAAGTAAAATGCTAAATATTGTAAAACATCTCCTTAGATTGTTTTACAGTCAAAATCAGATCATTCTTGCGTATAACCAAATAAGTCTAGTGTGTATGCATGTGGACAGATGCAAAAAGGGTAAATCATATTGATTCAGTGCTGGTCGGAAATATGTCTATTTCAGTTGTGTGCTGCTTTTGAAGTTCTGCCTAAAAATCAACCCCAGGCTTCAAAGAGAGAGGATTATAGCCTTTATTCAGCAATTAATATGGCTGAAACTCAGAATGTCAGAACCTGACAACCGTTCAGGCCAAGCAGTAGCTTGGTAGGGGTGCAGTCCTGCAAAAGAACTGGAATTTACAATAAAATCAGTGCATCTATGGATTTAAATATTTTGGGGATGAGATGGAAAGGAAAGAACATACTATTTCTAAAGTTTAACGACCTGTCTCTATTTTGACATAAAGGGGAGGAAAAAAGATGGTGGTGTCTCTTGACCTTTAACCCACCATCTCCACCTAGATCATTTTAATCTCCCACCAACTGTTAAGCAGAAAGACTGCTATTAAAGGGGAAACTATTCCCTTTGCCTTCTTACATAGATCAAATGACAAGCTTTCCAAGTCCCTCCTCTCTGTAAGAGTCCAAGGATTCAAAAATGGTCAGAGCTAGCACGCGAACAGGATGCAGCAGCAGCAGCAATAACAACAACAACAAAACCAAAAACATTTTAGGCACATTTTAATGCAGATAGACAGACAGACCAACATTTTATAACATGAACCTAGTTTTGACTTAAATATTCCAGAATGATTTGCACAGGGGGGACAAGGGATGGACCTTGGCCTATGCTTAATGTTGGTCCACCCACTAAAATTGCTTGTTGGAATTGCTTTCCATCATTCATGGAAAATGAAGTGTGTCACACAGATTTAGCTTCATGAATTTCAGATGTTAAATGAGAGAAGTATGCATGTAGAAATGCCCATTAAATTTGAATTGATTATGATCCAGTTTTTCTCCTAAGAAGAAAAACTGAATGGAACAGGAATATAAGAAGATGCCTTATATTGTCTCAGATGACTAGCCAATTCAGCCCAGTAATTCACAATACTAACAGAAATGTCAGGTAAAACAGCTTTTCCAGACCTACTTTGAACTGCCAGGAATTGAACCTGGAATTTCATCATGCAAAACACAGCCTTTTCATTTAAAAGCGATCTTCCTTTCCCCATTATTTTAATCAAAGATTTTAGTTTGCAATTGCATTTTGTGTTTTAGTGATCATAAATAATGGATAAGAATAATAAAAGTGAAATTGGTTGTTTGCATCTACTAGCACCAGTCTGTCAGAAGAGATTCCTAAGCAAGTATGGGACTTTATTCAATAGATTGTATTTTGTATAGTATTTTTGAAAGAATTCTGGTTATAAGATTAAAATTATAAACTGAGATGAATCTTGCTCATTTCCCTTGGGATATAATAGTTTAGTACAGTTATGCAAAAAAAAAAAAAAAAAAAATTCTGATCTCCATTGATTATACTAAAATTATGAAACTTAAATACTCAAAAATATTTTTGTAGAAATAAATATACTATTAGAAAATATTGAATCAAATGTAAATATATGGGTCAAAATTCCCTTTAGTTTGAGGTAAAACAAGTGTTATTAAAATAAATATTGCTCTGTGATTAATATATGTCCTTAAAGGTATTCCTATTTTAATACCAAATAAATATTTCTTTCAGGTTACCTAAGAAATATATTAGAATTGTAGACCATCAAGGTTTTCTTTAGCTAAACTGAGATTGTTATATGAGGAAGGTGATTTTAATCTATCTGATTTGCAAATATATCATTATATTTTATCAATCATCACAATGTGGAATGAAAATATAGGGGAATATTATATTTATGGGGTATTTTGGAAAGTTGTTATTCATTTCCATTGTGGTTGGGGCAATAAATATATAGAAAAGTTCTTATTTCCAGAAATTCAGGCAGGAAATCTTTGGACCGAATTGTGGCAACAATGAGGTTTTTTGATAATGAGGCTTATGAATACTCTTTGGAAAATAGGTAGTAAAACATTCAACTGGAACTGTCATGGAATTTTTGACAAAGAAAGGAGCTCAATGCTGGGGAGAAATGGCCAGACATTTTCAGTGATCTGTGGGTGCCTGATTTGCGAGCAAGACGGAATCTGAACAATAGAAAGACAGAGCTTTTTATACCTTTGGGAGTTGAGGGGCAGGAATTGATTCATGGACACCTTTTGAGCAAGTGAAATATGTGTTTAAACAAAGGAAAATATATTTTTCTATTATGAAACAAAGCTGCCAAGAATTCCATTGTGAAAAGAATGGAATGTTGAGGTAATCAAGCATGTGTTGTTGGTTAGGATAGCAATAGCGCGTAGACTTATATACTACTTCACAGTGCTTTGCAGCCCACTCTAAGCAGTTTACAGAATCACCATATTGCCCCAACAATCTGGGTCATCATTTTACCGACCTCGGAAGGATGGAATGCTAAGTCACTTTGAGCCACTCAGAATCAAACTCCTGGAGTGAGCGGTGAGTTAACCTGCAATACTGCATTCTAACCACTGTGCCAACATGGGATGAAATAACTGTGATTTCTCACTTCCTGTTTCCTAGATGAGGGCTTCCTGTTTCCTAGGTGAGGGCTTTTCATTGTTCTCCTTGAGATAGGATTAAAAGGCTATCTTCGCAGTGGAAAAAATAGCCATGTTTGGGTTATGCATTAGTTTACAGCTGGTCCAGTTTATGTATGCAAGGGGAGGAGAATAGCAGAGGAAAATGGGAAAAGACTTTGCGATAGGACAAGCAGAGGGGAGAGAGGACAGGAAGGAGAAGCAAAGAAAAAAATGCGGGGGTGGGATGGGAACTGGAGAAGACTTTGCAGCTTTATTTTATTATTTTAATTTTTCCAATACAGAAAAGTTTGGGTGAAATCTTTGAGTGATGATTTTATGATTGTAATGATTCTAAACCAATTATTATGTAATGTCCCTTTGATCATTTCAAAAGCATCAAAGATGGACTCATATGACAGAATTCATGGCAGAAGTAAAATCCATTTAAGCTAGCTCTATTGAAAGCACAAGAATATTTTCAAAGTGGACATTTTATGGATGCTGCAAATATGGAATAAAGAACTGGAAACACCAGCCCCATCAGGGTCTTCATGTCCTTAAAAAGTTTAAATGGTATCCACAGATTTGAGTTTAAACTTGATTTATCAGAAAATGTATTTAGAGTGTTTTGGACTCCCCTCAAAAAGATGCTTGAAAAAATACGTATTAGACTTTCATTGTTGAAGGGGTACAAATTTGAGGGTTGATTGACCCATATGATATATGAATCTTTGACACTTTGATGTTGAATTATATACCAAATTCTGACTCTTTATCAGGAACTGTCATTCAACTGTCATATTGAGCATTGATTGGGGCGAGACAGAGAGAGAGAGAGAGGGAGGAAAGGAGAGGAGACGAGGGGGAAAGAGAGAGAGAATTTGGCAAAATGGCATTATTAAGGAATGGTTTTTGGATATGTGCATTGTTCATTGTTCATCTTGTAAACTCTGGACAAATTATTATGTATATAGAAAAGAGGCAATCAAAACATACAAGCAGCTAAAGACATAAGCTTTAATTAAAAATAACATTTAAAATAATTAAAGATAATTAAAATTTAAAAAAGAAATAATAGCTTTTATTTTACATAAACACCTCTGAAATCAAGAACAGAGTAAAATTTTTGATGGATATATGCAGATCCAAAGGAATGTAAGTATGTTTACAAGAAACAACTTTTCCAGCTTCCTGTACAGTCATTCCAGAAGATTAAAAAATCCTAGTGTGTTGGACATTTCCTAAGGTGAAAGATAAACCAGAAAAATAGAACAGGCAGAGGTTATTTTGCATGAACTTAGTAGATTCTTCTTTGTAAGATCTTATTTTAAACTGAGGCATATTCAATTGTTTTCCAGATCTAATGTTGCATCTAAAATCCTATCTATTGCTTATTATATGGTTAACATTGCTTTTTTACAACAATTCCATACCCATTAATAATACTATAGTTTGAACTCTATTGCACAGTATTTAGAAGGAATACGGCTATTTTCTGAAAAAGCCATTGAATCTAATCTAAGAGCAAGGAAAGCAGACTGGAAGGTTGTGAAATCATCTCCACTGATGTTGGAGAGTTGGCCTAGGAACCCAATTTCTCATAATTATCAATAAGAAATCTGCCTAAATTGCCTTAGAAAGATGATATTTGAGCAGTTTATTTTCATCGCAGATGGCCAAGGACTAGTACTAGAGTTTCCTGATTCTTATCCAATATTCCTCTGTGCCATGATAATTCTATTTATCAGTACATTTATATTCCATCACTCTTATATATTTCTGGGAAAGTTACTATATCCACACAACACACATAACATTATTCAGACTAAAATGCCACCCAGACTCATTTGCTATGAGATGGGCAGCAAATAAATTCATTCATTCATTCATCCATCCATTCATTCATTCATCCATCCATCCAATCAATCAATCAATATTCATTTAATCAATCAATGGCCTAGATAAACAGGTAGGCTTTAAGCTCCCTTTTAAGTGTCTAATGTGGAAGACTACTTCATCTTCAACCGCAGCTCATTTCTCAATAAAGATCCCATGACAGAAAAAAAAAACAGAATTTATTGTGAATATTAACATAGATATGGTGAAACCTGAAAAATGTGACATAACTAAGACCTGAGAATCTGGAACAGACTGTATGGAAATAGGCAGTGCGGTAGGTAATTTGGGACTAAGCTATTTAGTGTTATCAAATATAAAATTATTTGTGTACATGTTCTGGACAAGCTGCTATTTCTGGATTTTCTTCAGGATTTTAGGAGGAGCCCTTCTCTTTTACCACCTCTACTATATTCGACAGCACAGTATCAGCAGTAGAGTCCTTCAGGTTTTTTGGTTCTATAATGTCCCAGGACCTGAAATGGATGCCTAACATTAGAAACATCATTAAAAAGGCACAACAAAAAATGTTCTTCCTGCATGAACTCAAGTAGCTCAGATTGCGCCAAGGGCTGTTGATACGATTTTATAGAGGAATTATTTGCATTTGTTATTTGTACTTCTGTAACTTTCTGGTTTGGAACAGGTACGGATTCTAATGGATAGTTAAGACTGCAGAACAGAGGTGGTATTCAGCAGGTTCTGACCAGTTGAGAACCAGTAGTGGAAATTTTGAGTATTTCAGAGAACCGGTAAATACCACCTCTGACTGGCCCTGCCCCAATCTATTCTCTGCCTCCTGAATCCCAGCTGATCGGAAAGAAATGGAGATTTTACAGTATCCTTTCCTTGGAGTGGGGTGGGAATGGAGATTTTACAGTATCCTTCCTCTACCACGCCCACCAAGCCACATCCACCAAGCCATGCCATGCCCACCAAGCCACGGCCACAGAACCAGTAGTAAAAAAAATTTCAATCCCACCACTGCTGCAGAAAGAACAATTACCACCAGCCTGCCTTCCCTAGAAGACCTGTACATTGTGCGGGTCAGAAGGAGGGTTGAGAAAATATTGTAGACCCCTCACATTCTGACCATAACTGTTTCAACTCCTTCCCTCAGGACTGTGCATATTAGGGCATAGCATGCCAAAACAGATAGAGGCAGGGACAGTTTGTGCCCTCATGTCATCATTGCTAAGCACTTAATTTTGTCAGTGCTGTCTAATGTCTATTAACCCATTTAGTGTGGCTGTGGTATTATTATTTATCTTTTTATCTTTTTTACTCCACCTTTAATTGGTATTATTAATATTATTGTGTTGCTTTGCATGTACACTGAGTGCTTCTGTACTGAAGATAAATTCCTTGTGTTTATTTGGCCAAATAAAAGATTCAATTCAATCCAATCCAATTCAATTCAGAGCTACTCTAGGAAGGATAGATTTTAGATGAATAGTTGAAAGAAGGGACTCTTCTTTTCTGTTCTTCTGTAAGGGACTTCAGGCTAAATAAACTGGAATAAACATGTACAATTTATTATTATGGTTCATCATATAGTCAGTCAGTTGTTCAGACTAAATTTGGCATTTTTATCTTATCCTCCAGAAGTGAATGCTCCAACAGTGGAAGTTTTTAAAGAAGATGTTGGATAACCATTTGTCTGAAGTGGTGTAGGGTTTCTTGCCTAAACAGGGGGTTGGACTAGAAGACCTCTAAGGTCCCTTCCAACTCTGTTATTCTATTCTATTCTATTCTATTCTATTCTATTCTATTCTATTCTATTCTATTCTATTCTATTCTATTCTCTATCGAATCCTTCCCAATGACTGAGGTAGGCAGATGTTGCTGTTTGTTAGTATTAACTATATCCTCACAAGATATAAGCTGTTGCACATAAATCTGCCTTTTACAATTGATTGATGGTGATTTCATCAGTACCAGTGGTGTTCAAGTGGTTTCAGTGTGACCCTAAGAAAGAGTTGTAGATATTTTCAGAATTACCATAAAAATGTGGCTCTTTTGATACATTTGCAATGTTAGTTTAACATTTTGCGCTCATTTTTCTTTAGGATTTCCATATTAAAACCTGTCACATTAATTTCATAATTGTCTTTGAATATTCAGGCTTATATCAATTAAATGTTAAAAAGGGAAATATAAAAATCAAGACCACTGCTCATTTATCTTGAGCACAGTAAAGAAGGGAGATTGAGTTTATTTTCTCAGTAGTCTTAGAAAAATAGGATTGTTAGATCAGGGTCCAAATATCTGGAAGATCATTAGATGTTCACACAAAAAAAAATGGAGTGCATTTTTTTTTATTGCCATCCTATGAGTATCTGGATTTTTGCTGCCCAAATCAGAAAAAAATGCCCAACAGAGAGAAACATTGGTATCCTTTCTAAAAAGCTCTATAGACCCAGACACGAAGAGATGAAACACAGTATTTTTAAATATAACAAACAGGTACATTTTCTGGTTGACCTTTTGTTGAAATCTCATTTCTGGTTTATATTATCAGAAAGTTGGTCTTAGGTAAGAAGATAATTTTTATCTACAATTGTATTAATATTATCTGTAACACATTAGGATGGTTAAATTAGGAGCCTGGATAGCTCTGCAGACAAGACACTGTAATTTAACACCAGCTGTCTACAATTAAAGTAAGTTCAAATCTTGCCAGGCTCAAGGTTGACTCAGCCTTCCATCCTTTCTAAGGTAGGTAAATTGAGGACCCAGTTTATGGGGGCAATAAGATGACTTTGTATAAATATACAAAAGTATGAAGGCTATTGCTTAACGCACTGTAAGATGCCCTGAGTCTCCGGAGAAGGGCGGCATATAAATCAAATAAAAAAATATATATATTATAGCTAGTCCTGAAACTAAATTAATGTGAATTAATGAAAGTAAATTTCTCTAAATAAATCTCCACCAACGGACTTCCGGTTTGCTGCTTGTCGCTGCCAGACGTTCCTTTGGGATCGTCAGCTTCCATCGCCTGTCAGAGCCGCCTTCACAACGGAATGGCGGCTCGAAAAAACTCCGTTTCCATGAGGAAACGGAGATAGAGCCGGCAGGGGTGGGTAGAACTCTCTGCGGAGTCCCAAAAGTTTTTCCTTTACTTTTGGGACGGAGCGGATGAGATGCCCCGTATCCCCAGCCGCTGCTCCGGGTTTTGGGAGACCTCTGCTGATGCAGAGCCAGGCGTCAAAAGCAAGCCTGCAAATTTAACAGACTACTCAAAGAAAATGTGAGCTGGACCTGTAATACTGAACCGCAAGTATTTTACTGATTTTTTAAAAGAAATTACTTAAGAGAGAGGAGGAAAAGAAAGAGGAAAAAAAGCCTTTTAAAATGGCGTCGGCTGGAGGAGAGGCTGAAAGGGAAAGTCTTTCCGTTTTTTATTACTACAATGTAGCGGAATAAATACCACTGGCTACATTTGTAGACAAAACTTCGCTCCTGTGTCTTTTTCTCTTTTTCTTTCCCTTGGAGACCTGATATTGTTGTTGATTGGAAAGAAGTCTTTCTTGCTTTTTTTTAACAAAGCCTGCCTGGGCGGAAACATGGCACTGAGACTCATAAAGTCAGATAAACAAGAAGGGGGGGATTCCCCCACCAACAACTTAAAGGAACAAGTCTTAACTCTTCAGTCTGAGAAACCTGATTTTAATATAATAGAATTTTTTATAGAAGAGATTGAAAGAAGGGAGGAGATTGTGAATCAGCAATTTGAAAAAGCAGGAAATTAAAGAATTGGTGAAATCTAAGTTTGATTTTTTGGAGAAAAAACTCTCAAAAATGGCTAATGGTTTTATAGAATTTATGATACAGTTGGACACAAATACTAATGTACTAATGTACTAGAGTCTAAAATGGAAGAAATTCAAGATAAATTGGACAATAGAATTCAAAAAATTGAAAATGACTTGATAAACATTCAGGATAATAGCTTAGAAGAAAAACCTAAAATGGATGCTGATCAAAAGTATGGTAATGCAGAAAATCTGCAACAGAAGATTGAAAAAGAGATTTTAATGGTACAATATAATTTCACAGAATATGCGATAAGATTAAGAGGTTTGCAGGAAAATAATAGAGATGATTTAAGGAAAATATCTTCTGAATTTCTAGCTGGGATTCTAAAGGTTCAACCTGACGAAGTGTTTTGTAGGATTGACAGAGTTTATCGAATCAACTCCTGGACTGCCAAGCAAAGGCAATTGCCTAGAGATGTGGTGATTTATTTTACAGATAAAGAAATTAGGAATAATATCGTGCAAAATTCCTTCAATTCTAATTTGCAATTGCATGGAAGAAAGATTTGGATTTACAAGGAACTCCCACCTAAGATATTGATGGAAAGGAAGAAATTTGGTTTTCTGGTGAATGAGTTAAAAAAGAGAAATATCTCATTCAGGTGGGACGCCCCAGTTGGTATTATATTTAGATATCAAGGAGAAAGATATCAGCTAAATACTGTTGAAAGAGCGGAAGAATTTTATCAAAATAGGTTGAAAATGAACTTAACATCTTCAGGTATAATACAGGATAAGCAGAAGGAGCCGGAAATAAAAGTAAAATATCGAAATATAGAGACTGTACCAGATGAATTGCCTTTGGATTCATTGGATACGCCAGCTGGACTATCTACAAATCTGAGAGAAGGGGCATCTAACCTTAATGTGATGACTTATCAAGGCAAGGATAAGCATGGAAACCAATTAGGGGAAATACAAGGGATAAAAAAGAAATATGAGATACAAAAACAAAACCAACAAGACCAATCTACAAAGCAGAACAAAATCCGACCAGATGATACACAATTTGTAGAAAAGAAACCAGGATGGAAACCAAACCCACAAAAAGAAAAGAAAAAAAGAAATAGGTGGCATAAAAATAGAAATTTCTAAATCAGGCAACAGTGAAGCCAGTGACTTTAAAATATGAATGATTATGTGTAAACACAGAAGAGGCGACATATTGGTTAATATCATCCTGAAGATTGTGGCAGATCTCTGCATGGCCGTAATTTGGGGACGTGAAATGAGCCTTAAACTGATGGATTTGAATTATCCATTTTGGAATTTTTTTTTTTTTGTGTTGATAAACATATTATATTATTTTGAATTACAAGGCAAGAGAATTATGCTGGGGCATGCAGAAGATCGGGTTGTTACCCACTACGATGATGGGAATTAATAATCCTGATGAAACCCACAATTATTACCATATGGAATATAATTATAATGTCACTCGGGTGGTTGTTTTTACTTTTATACATATAAGAAGATATTTACTACTGATGGGGGCAGATATGATTGAAGATCCTGAATAAACTGTTGCACCAGCAAGCTATGTTACCCGATTATGGATGTTGGTTCTACCAATCCAGTGGAAAGACCTTAAAGAAGATACTATATGGATTATAAATTTAAAGTCATTGTCTTTTCTTTTTTTTTATTTAGATATAATGGAAAATATAGACATATATTTTTAAGTAGTGTGGGCAGTGAATCAAAGATATTAAGAAATGTTGTGTATGGTAATTTTGCATGATAGTGGGTGAATAAGCCAGTTAGTAGATTGATTAGTCTAAGAAAAGGGATTTTTAAGTGATATATTTAGGGGAGTGGAGGAAATGGATAGAGTGGAATAAATGTTAAACTAGATTTTATGGGGAAGGCTGCTTTGAAATGTTATAGTAATATACATAGAAGATTAAATGTTAAAGTAGGACTTATTGTATAGTTTTAAAGTGGAGAAGTTATTTTATAATGTCATAGTATAATGTCTTTTTTTTTCCTTTTTTTCCTTTCTTTTCTCTTTTCTGAAATGTATGGATAAAGGGGGATGTTATAATATTAATAATATTTTTAGTAAGTAAAGGTCAATATCTAGAGGAGGGAGTAAGTAATCTGTTATGAATTAGGTTTTTTTTTTTTTATGAAGAAGTCACGGGGGGGATGGGTGGGGTGGGGAGGGGGGGTTAGGGAGGGAGAGGGGGAAAAAAAGGGGGGGAAAAGGGGGAAAAATTTGTATTTGAAAACTTTTTCAATAAAAAAAAAAAAGACAAAGAAAAATAAATCTCCACCAACTATTTACCAGAACTTATTCTAGAAATAAAGTATGATTCTCAAATAGTTAGAAAATTCCAAAAGTTGGTTTGTGAACCACAGTTACCTTTTTTCCATTGCATTTTGATGAAGGAATCTTTAATGTGCAGCCTCTCCAGCATAACAAGCTGCTTCAGGGCAATGATCTATCAAGTTCTGACTGTATCAAACAGTTTGTGCTGGATTCAGCATCTAACACTGCTCTAACACTGCTGCACAATCAGACAAGAAACAATAATTTTCAATTAAGAAACCTAGAGAAGATTTGGGGACTTGATTTATGATGCATGACTAATTACCAAATAGCTGCTCTAATGAAAATTAAGCTCCTGGTTGCTACAAAGATTTCACTTTTTCTTTGGTTGTTTGGTTGTATGTTTTAGGGGTTGGATTTTCTCTTTTTGAGATATGACACAAATATACTTCACTGAAAAATTGTTATACATGAGAATACAGTACTGTGCCATAAGTTATTATTAAAAACATCTGATTCTTATTGTATATCTAGGGAGTATATAAACCATATGCATACACATACACACACATGAATATTCTTCTCAATAAATTTATAAAGGCAAAAAAGGTCCCATTATTAACAATCAGTTTTTTTTTTTCATTCAAGACCAAACTATGGGCATTTTGTTTCCCTTTCCCTACTGCAAGTAAGTAAATTGGTCAGGAAAAAAACTTGGAGCGATCAACTTTTCATGTCACTTCCTCAATCTGAAATGTTTCTCCAAGCTCGTCTACAATGTATGGTGAATGAGGGAAGCAGTATAGACATCTGAATAGGTATATTTGGAAGTGCAAAAGCCTTTTGTAGACTCTCTCACAAAACAGCTTTTATGAGGAAGGCTTTCTGGTTTACAGATTTATTCCTTTTTGAGGTTGTGTCTGCAAGGACAAAGTTGTGTATTCTTGGTTAAAGTTATTACTAGGGTAAGGGGGATCAACCCCAATCATAACAAGTGGGAACCGTGGTCTTTGCTTTTAATTTTTATCTCACAATGCCTTCCCATGGAAGAAAAAGCCATCAAAGCAAGATAGTTTCCCAAACGCCATCACTCTGCTAAACAAATAATTCCCTCAACACTGTCAAACTATTTACTAAGTCTGCACTACTATTAATCTTCTCATCTTTCCCACCACACATCTCCTCCCACTTATGACTATATGACTGTAACTTTGTTGCTTGTATCCTTACAATATTGATATTGTTTCCTGATTGCTTATTTGTACCCTATCACTATCATTAAGTGTTGTACCTTGTGATTCTTGACAAATGTATCTTTTCTTTTTATGTACACTGAGAGCATATGCACCACAACAAATTCTTTGTGTGTCCAATCACACTTGGCCAATAAAAAACTCTATTCTATCTATTCTATTCTATAATTCTGGTGCTTCAGTTAGTCAACTGCCAGATAACACTGCTGCTCTTCTTCTTCGGAATACTTCAGAAGGCTGCTTCCCAGCTCTTTGATGACTGTGCATTTTTTAATCTGCATGACATTGCTGATTTTACCATCCCTACTCCAGAGACCAGTGAGCCATTAGATTTTGAGAAAATGTGATTTATCTGAAAATATATTTTATTTTTGAACCTTGTTTCCAAAAGGAAATCTTTTGTTTAAAAATATTGTAGCAGGGAAATTTTGTAACAAAAAAGTATCAAGAGAAATAGCATTATCCAAACTAGCCAAATCCAAACTTGTTTTATTTTTTTAGATCAGCCAAGATTGCTAGGGTTAAAATGTTTTAGTTGGCTTTAACAATGATATTATTGTCAAAAACCAATGCAAATAAATGTATGGATTTTTTTTAAAAAAAATGCATTTAAATGCTTCTGGTGAATCATAATAGTAGTCAACCAGTGCAGACTATAAATAAATCCAAATTTATACCGATCCACACTTGCCTAATCACATTACTTCTGCTTTCATATGGATAATGCCCTGCACCCACTCTTTTGTACTATTAATGTTGACTGGAAAATGAGTAAACTGCAGAGGGGCAGAGTTATGCTTTGCATATAGAGTGTTTGACATTCAGTCCTTGGCAACTCCAGTTTAGAGGACCTAAAGTTAGGAGGCAGAGAAAGATATCCAACTTAGAAAGCCGCTGTCCCACAGTGATTGATAGTACTCACTGAATGGAACAAAACATATACTGTAAGGCAGCTTTAGGGAGGGAGGGATTGTAGTTCAGTAGGACAACTCATGCTTTGCATGCAAAAGAGCAGGATTCAGTCTCTGCACTGGCATCTTCAGATCCTGCTGGCAAAGACACTTATCTGAAATTCTAAGAGCTATTGCCTGGTAGCACTACAGAACTGCCAGCATATAACCTCATGCAGCAGCTTCATGTAGATGTTAAAAAAAGAGTAAGTAGAGGGTGGAGCCTTGAGGAACCCCACAAGTCATGGGCCTCCATTAAATTTCTCTCTCCCAACACTGACTGGAATGTGTCCTGGTAAAAGAAGAATGCCATAATGCAGTGCTTCCAGTGCTATCCCCTGAGATTGTCCAGAGGGGCACCATGATCAATGGTATTTAAAGCCACTGAGAGAACCAAGGAGTGCCATGATGAATGCACTCTGAGCCCGACAGAGGTCATCGACGTGTGATCAATGCACATTCCCAGCATTAGTTGGAAAAGTGCCACTGTTTATAAAGCCTTTATTTGAACACATCCATAAATATGTAGACCGTTTCTATATTGTTTTCATTCCATTGCTGAAATATTCTTATAGTTTGCATTCTTACTCCATCAGTAGGTAAGATCTATAAAAGCTTCAATCAGTTAAGAGTCAGAATCACACAAGACTGTGGGAGTTTTCCTCTTTTTCAACTCTAGCATATCCTGTCCAGCTGTTGCTACTTTTGTAATGGGTAATACAGCTTCGTTGTACAAACTTATTGTTGTTTCACTGCTGAAGCAGCCTTGTTAAAAAGAAGAAATCACAGGATAAACAAAGTAAAAAAAAATCATAATAGCATCGTAAAACTAGACAGCTGAATAATCTCATCTTCTAGTATTTGCTTGTGATTTTTCATCGTGCTAAATTTCTCGATTAAAAAGACATGGAGAGGTCTTGTTTTACAGCAGATTTGAAACACAGAGGAAAAAAATGCTACATGCTGAGCAATGAAATTGATTTTTTTCCCCTTCTCTTGAAAAAGACTTATCCATTTCATTCACATCTGCCATATTTTTAAGTTAAAAAAAAAACAATAGTCAATATTTTGGTAAAATCCATGGAAGGCTGCAGGGGTCCTAAAACTCTGAGTGATATTTCTTCTGACTTCCATATAAATAACTCATCTACAGTTCCCATTTTAAATATTCTTATTTAGTTGGAATGAAATAATAGTAAAGACTGTTGTTTGTTCTTCCTGATATTTTACACTTGTTATAAGGTTACTAATAAAAACAAACAGTGTCTTTTGAAGATTATAGGAGCTCAGACAAGTTATATGCTGTTACTTAAATATTTACAAAATACTGTGTAGGAGAACATTTTCATTGATTACATATAGATTTTGCTTGAAAAGTTGATTATCCAATACAGTCATGAAAACAAAATCATTTTTCCTCCCCCCACCACACACATGCCTAAACATAAATAAACAGTGGTGTGTATCTTTTTTAACTTATAACTCATCCTCTAGCCTTAGCTTCAGGTTGGTATAAGTAGCAAAATAGTTAAAATATAAACTACTATAAAAAGTAGCAATTACACACATTCGGCATTTAAATTGAAGTTATTTGTAGAGGATGCAATTCACTTATTTAATTCAGAAAAGTTACATCAAGGAAGCTTGCTTACAATGTCCCTGCTTAAATTAAAGATGGGTTGTTAATACTCATAGAAGTGAGAGAAGACAAAAGCAAACCTAGAGATGACCAGATCCAATACTGTTCTTACGCAATGGGGATTTTTAACTCTTCGCATATACACATTTATTTATTTATTTAATATAATTTGTATTGTATAATTTGTATGCCACCCTATCTCTGTAGGCCTCAGGGCGGCTTACAACAAATAAAGCAAACCCAATAAAACATAAAATGCATAAATATGCATACCTAAAATACCTAAATATATAAATATATAATTTAAACATATATTAAAACCCATTAAAATAATCATTCATATTCCAAATTTGTTCAGGTTAATCTCATATCTCACTCAGAGCAGATTCTAAAATATAGGATGACCTATCTCCCACCCAGTACTGCTGATGGAGGAAATCCCATCACTGTTAGTAACAGGTCTTTTATTTGTACCAAAAACTTTTTTAAATAATTCTATTGAAAACCCTAATTAAGAAATGTTGCACATCAATATTTTTACCGCATAGTTCTGTACTTTTGTGGCTTGCTTTTGACGGCGGACTGGGAAGAAGGGCCTGGTGGCTCAGCAAACTGATAGCATTGTGATTAACACCAGCTGTCTGCAATTACTGTAAGTTCAAATCTCACCAGGCTCAAGGTTGACTCAGCCTTCCATCCTTTCTAAGGTAGTAAATTGAGGACCCAGTTTGTGGGGGCAATAAGCTGACTTTGTATAAATATACAAAAGTATGAAGGCTATTGCTTAACGCATTGTAAGCCGCCCTGAGTCTCCGGAGAAGGGCGGCATATAAATCAAATTAAAAAAAGAAAAAGAAAACTGGCTATCAGAATCAGAATAAAGTAGAAGGGACCTTGGAGGACTTCTAGTCCAGATCCCTGCTCAAGCAAGGAGACCTTGTACCATTTCAGACAAGTGACTGTCCAGTCTTTTCTTAAAAAACCCAGTGATGAAGCACCCACAACTTCTGAAGGCAATCTATTCCATTGGTTAATTGTTCTCACTATTAGGAAGTTTCTCCTTAATTCCAAGTTGCTTCTCTCCTTGATTAGTTTCCATCCATTGTTTCTTGGCCTGCCCGCTGATGCTTTAGAAAATAAATTGACCCCTTCCTCTTTGTGACATTCTCTCAAATACTGTTATCATGTCCCTGTGGTCCTTCTTTTCTCTAGACTAACCAAACCCAAATCCTGCAATCATTCTTCAAGTGACTTAGCTAGGTGACTTCAGATTGGGAACTGCATGAAAACAGATAAAGCTTATCTAGCAGTAGAAAGAGAAATCAGGGAGAACAGAGGCCCTATTTCAGACCTGGGAGTAAAGGATATATACTTTATCAATAGGATTAAACTGCTAATTTATAAAAGAATAAAATCATTTCTACAAGAACCTGTGGTTTGATTTGCAAAAAAGAACATTAGAACAATGAAATACACATTACAAGCCAGATCATATGCCTTTGACAATAGTCCTGCTATGCATCAAAATAATTATAAATTGTACAGATATTTAATGAATATTCAGACTACTGAACTGGTATTTGGGCTTTTATGGATGAATAAATTTACCATCAAAAGTATCTGCTTTCATGACAAGTTCCCAACAGATAATGGTGATTCCCAAGGACATAATATTCTCGGCACCAACTTCTTCAGGCTTTGGAGACTTCTCTGTTTCTCACCCACCCTTTTTTCCAGTAATAGCTATGAAGTGAGGCATTGTATGTCCAAAACTGGATTAAAACTGGTTGGTTCTGTGGCCTGGATTCTATAAAGCACTCATAAGGTCATCAATTTACTTTCACTGATTTATGCTCTGAAAGCTGAGTGTGACTCATTCTTGGCAGTGTAAAGAAAGTATGGAAAATAAAAGCAATTGGAAAATGTATCTGCAGAACATCCTTCCAATAAATTATTGCTAGTTGCCTATACAGCTAAACATGGGCAATACTTTATTTCATTTAATATCTGCAGTTCTTGAGAAGAAAAGGCAAGCAATGCACATATAATTGGCTCATTGACCAAAATGTTGACCAAGATGTTACCATGTTTCTGAACAATGAAATGTACAAAATGTGGGGGCCAAACAGCAGTCTGAAAAAGATATGAAAGAGAATCCATATCTATCCATATAGATAAAATCTGTAGCTTGATTTCTCTGTTAATTTAGAGCCATGCCCAAACATGAGAAATACAGTATGTGTGGGACAATGAGAAGCAGATATATATATATCTGTAACATGTATGAAACATATGGATGCAAATGTCATCATGCCATCGGCCACATTTTGGTGGAACAAAATGGCAAAAAGAAAGTAAAAGTATCCAGAATGGGGGAGGGGAGCATATATTTCTCTTAAACCATTTATGACTTGAGTGCCTGCCACCATCCACCCTCTAATTCCTAGTCTTAATATTGCCAATTTTAACTTATTTATAAAACAGCAGCAGGAGCAACTGACAAATTAGAAGCCAAGCAAATTGTTTGGAGAGGTCTTGCAGCCATAATACATGTGTTTGCATAAATGGAAACTCACAGCCTGTGTGGATTTAAACATTAAACCTCTTTGTTATCTTGCATTCAATGCTTAGATTTCAAAAGCAAGACCATTGTCATCATAAACCTTCAATTTCATATTTGGGACACTTACATACCACCACAATTTCTACTTCCCAATTTATTAGACTTCAAGCCAATCTATAATCATACTCATTTCTGTCAACTTGAAAACATTAGGATTAATGCTACAGTGGCTAAATTTTGGGAGGGGGGGCAGGAAGTAGAGTAAGGCATGAGTTCCCATCAATGGGAAAGCAGACCACCCACAAGTTCTGTAGAGCTGCAGTTTCAAGTAAAAGGGCCAGCTTTGCTGTGGTTTCAGACATACCACAACTGAGTCAGCAATAAATCACCTAAGTTCCATGCATAATTGATACTATGACTTGGATAGATCTTGAGCTACTTCTGAATTGGCACAAAGACCTTTCATGAAAGTGTTCCTTAAGTCAGCATGCATGAAAGATATATGGAAGGAATATACTGCTATGATACAAAGACATTATGCAGTAGAACAGAAAAATAGCAACTTTTACCTATCTGTGTTTCATTTTGCTTACTGGTTATATTCATATTACGACATTGAAAGGCTCAGTAGGTTCCTCTTTATAGCTTTCAGATTTCATCTTTTAGCTTATTTTCTTCATAAATCAGAATGACTAGTGATATTTCTTTCATATTGATGGAGACCAAAGTTTCTCAGAGAACGTTCTGAGAATGTTCTTTTTTATTCCCTCAGAAATTCCCTGCTAGAGAATTTCTTTCCAGAAAATAATTTTCCAAATGGCCATTCCACTATCTACAAATATGAGATGAGAGCATTTGGAAGGCCATTTTCCATCCATCTTTAAAATGCATGAAAAATTGTATCCAGTATAGTAGTACTAAAATAGTGAGATGAGACAATGACTGGAGACCAGTCTGGAATTATTACTGGGAATGCTTAACTGTTGCCTTAAGAAAAAAAACCCCAAAAACTAAACTATCCTTTTGAAAAACTTTTCAACAGCCAGAAATCTTTCTACTTAATCTCTTGGCAAAACTGAAATGGACTCAGACTTTTTCTGTGTGCTGTTGCCGTACCTACCAAAACCATTTCAGCTTCCCTTTTTTCAGTACAGATTCTGCATCCAATTGTTAAAAGAAACAGCAGTGCCTAGAAGAGAGGAGGCTGTGCAACAGAAGTCTATTAAATGTAGTGGTGGCTTTTTTAATGATTTTGATTTAATGATCCAACTGCCTCTCTAGTTTGCCAGTAGCAATATGTCAGCTTCTTTGTTTGTTTGTTTTGCACCAGTTCATGCCGGATGTCACTTCTGTTGTTCATGTTGAGATGGCTTTTGCCAGCTCCCAGCTAGCTAAATGCTCCGCTAGTTGTCAGATGCCAGCACCCTTTCAGGGTAGAACAATTTTTTTCAATCATCTCAGTGTCTTGGGAGGAAGCTTCATGCAACATTCTGTGTTGTATACCAAAATAACAAGGCTTTTTTTTTTTAAGAAAAAATTAAAATTTCCAAATCAGTGCAGAAAGACGACACAGCATAGGAAACATTGAAACCTGCATGCCATGCCAGGTGCCTATTGCTGAATGGAGACTGAGTGGAAAACTCTGCTGTCGACTGCCACTGGGCAAATGTTCCTTTTACTATGGCTTCTGTCAGATGGCATTGGCAGCAAGGACTGGTACACCCATATACTTCACAGTCACAGTGAACCTTTTTGTAACCATGCCTCATTTGTAACACAGCCGTTTGCTATGCTTTTCCAGCCATCTGTGTCGAATCCAAGGTGTATGTATATTTGGATGGGGCTGTGCCATCTACAGAACTCTTCTAGCTGGTTCCTTATTCCCTGAATGAAACACCTGAGAAAATAGGCACAAGACTTACCACTTCAAAATATGCTACAGTAGTTCCCATCCAATGGCAGTTAGCCACATTTAAGGAAGAAGCTAGATCTTATAGTATTTAGCAAATTAAACATTACCAATATAAGTAGAACAATAGATGGGAGATGGGCAGTTGAGAAATATTAAACATAAATAAATAAAATAAACAATAATATCATCATGCCAACAGGGAGGAAAGTTGAAATCTTATTGAATCAATGGGAGTAGCTTCCCTGCCTGGCAGGCCCAATGAAATCCCTAGGAACAAATTAATTGCAATTAATTTAAGTCCAGTAATTGGTGCAGGTTTTTAAGCTTGCCTATGCACACTTTCATATGCAGTATTTTTCAAAGGCCCAGAATTCTGGAGAACACTTTTGGAGAAAGCCATGTTACTTCTCCCTAATAATGTTGTTGGTTTTTGATAACCCAGTTGATGAAATTGGCGGTAAATTTTCTGAGACAAAGAACACATGGAAACAAAGTTTACCTCTTCATTTAACATCAACGTAGCTTAATTTAATCAAAGAAGCATATTGTATTGAAGAGCAAATCTAGGAGAAAATAGAAAAATCCTGGTTCTGAACCTAAATATGATTATGATCATCAAAATTCTGAAATGAACTAAGATGAAAAATGACGGATGGTTCTGTTGCTAGACACATCGAGATATCTAACTAAAGATTGTTTTGGATAATACGCAGAGGCATTGATTAATTGATTACATGATTATTATTACACTACTATTACTATTGTTTCATGTCTACTACTAAGAAGCAATAGATGCTAGGGTCAACATAATATATGTTAGACATAATTTTTAGTCTGACTCTTGGAAATGTTGATAAAAGAAATGATGCGTTTATGTGGCTTCAGCGTAATAGTTCAATTCAGTTATTGAGGAAAAGTGGCACATTTGAGGGAATGGTCATGAGCATATTATTTATACTCTCTTTCTGGCACTCCTGTCCAAATGAATGTAATGACCATCAGTGGAAGATCTTGTCACATGAAAAAGATTGAGAAGGATTTTTACAACGAAGCTAATGCACATTTGGTGAAGCTGAATAAGACTAATAGTGTTGAATAGAACTGAATAGGACTAGTGTCATAGAACAGAACAGTTTCAGCACTGTTTCAGATACCATTAATATACATTTTCATTTATTAAAACACCTTACTTATAAAATCACTTGCACATTTTCTTTTAGACAATAAGTTAGATAGATATTTCTATAAAGACCAAAGTGCTTATAGTGCGATAGCCATATACATTAATGTTTTGTATTAAATTTGGAGAATTGATATCTACCACCTCCTAATTTGCACCTGGAGGAACCATATGAATATTTTCTTGCAATTAAATCAGTGATTTGATAAGATGAATTGATTTTGTGAATAGTCTAGTAGACTAGCTAAGCCCATTTTAAATAAAATCAGTTGCTTTTGAAGAATGAAAGGAATCAGCTTGTCCGTATATTGACAAGTGCTTGTATTTCTTTTTTTCTCTATTTTTTATCCCACCTTTATTATTTTGATAACTGCACTTTCCCCAAACTACTGAAAGTTGAATCTACATGCAGTAATCAATGGCCATCAGCTCCATCACAAGATGAAGAATATCTAGCCATAGTATCAAGAGCAGAAGAAGCTTCTTGGATGAGAAGTTACCTGTCTTCAAAGAAAAACAAGGAACACTTGCCTCTTGAAAAAAGCACCATTGGGACAACTATGACCTGGATAACTGAGAGTCTCCATAGACATTTAACTATGCACTTTGGGATGAACATCCTTTGAATGGTGCGGGAGTATGAACAGATTTCCAGAAAAATTGTAGACTACAGGAACCATTTGTGCTTAAGTTTGAGATGCAGACAACACAGACTTATCCCCAACAGCCTGTACCTGTGTTAAAAAGTGAAAGGACACAGGGCAGAAAACATCCTACAGAAAGCACAGCTCCACAACACAGTTCTTTCAGCAGTTCCAAGAAGGCTCGTTTGCACTATTCAGGTGACCCTGACGACACAGACAAACCTCCAAGTGGCCTCAACGATTCTCTAAAAGAATGCAAATGACCAGCTGTCTGCAAGGAATATAAATCCTTCCATTCCGTACCATTGAATCAGAGCTGAAGAAGCTTCTTGGATGAGAAGCGAAACATCTTCAAAGAAAAACAAGGAAATCTAGTTGCCACTTGAAAAAACATCTTTGGGATAGCAATAGTATGAATATTCCTTCAGTGTTAAATGCTTTATAACATTACTCTCATGTCTTTTTCCATTGAAAAGAGTCATTCATGTTGAATCATTTAGTATCCAATGGTTACATATGTGATAGTCTCCTAAAAGACACAAATACAAATCAGTGGTGAACTTTTTTTACTACCGGTTCTGTGGGCATGGCTTGGTGGGCATGGCTTGGTGGGCATGGCTGGGAAGGACACTGCAAAATCTCCATTCCCACCCCACTCCAGGGGAAGGATACTGCAAAATCCCCATTCCCACCCCACTCTGGGGCCAGCCAGAAGTAGTATTTGCCGGTTCTCCGAACTACTCAAAATTTCTGCTACCGGTTCTCCAAACTGCTCAAAATTTCCACTACCGGTTCTCCAGAACCTGCTGGATTTCACCCCGGATGCAAACTATATCAATCCTGGAGCCATTAATAATACCAGTTGGGACTTCCAGGAAATGCAATAATTTCAACATATATGGAAGATTCTAGTCATTGAAAGACTGCATGAAATTATGGTTTTGGATCATCTGGGTGCTGTGTAAAGTTACTGTTCTCCTAAAAACATAGTCATGGGCCAGGGGACAGGTATGGTGACATCATAATGAAAACACAGTAATCTGAATATTTGCATCCAAAGTTGAGACACAATTGTGAAAGGATGAGGATTGCATTGTGACATCATCACGCATTTATTATTTTCATCATTTACGCATACACATAATTATAATTTTTTTTAAAAAATAAATTTATTTATTTTATTTATTTTATTTATTTGATTTGTATACCGCCCTACTCCCGAAGGACTCAGGGCGGTGAACAGCCAAGCAATAAGATACATAAATACAAAAATTTAAAAAACCAGTTAAAATCGAATTAAATCATTTTTTGGCCCAGACAAATTAAAACACCCCAATAATTTAAGAACAGATTTAAAATTTATATATTAAAAGAGGGAGGAGATTATAAATTTATAAATTTTTAAAAAATTCAAGCAAAATTGCACCTGCAGAATTTTACATTTATATTTAACTTACTTCTTTGATTTATAATGAAAGAATTATTGCAATATCAAAAATACTTCAGATTTCCAATTGCAAGTATTTGTAGTCTTGTTGCTTGGAGAGAAAAGTCCCAGAGCAGAAACTTGGAGTTAAATAGTATGGCAGTTTTGTTATTGTTGTTAGAAGTGATTAATTACTCAAATCCACTGTGAACCATTTATTCAGTGCATGGTATGGAAGCCTGGCTCTTTTATTCTTCTTTATTCGGCAACATAGAACTGGTTAGTTTTAATCCACTGAATTAAACAATGGTGTGGAACCTTCAAGGCACACAGTTTGGATAAATGCCACTGTATATTCACAAAGAGGGTCTCTAAAATCAGTTATGAAAATGTCATGATTGTTCATGCTATTGTGGCCTCAGTGAAGAGAGGTCCCTTAGCACATTTGGTGAAGCTGCCTTTGTTTTCCCAAGAGATGAAAGCAGAGCAGTAAACCATTTTTGTACAGTGTCATGAAAGAAACATCTGTGACAAGAATTTCTAATGTTGTTTCTCAAAGCCACAGCGGAGACTAAAAGAAGTTGAGCGAAATCAATCTCAGCCTAAATCTTCCAAAGCTACAATACTTCATTTGCTTTCTTTCATATGTTGTTTATTCACATATGCAAAACTGACTGAATTCCAGAATTGAGAATGGATCTAAGAATTATTTTTACTGGTTGTACCAGTACAGGCATATGACTTAGTTGCATGAACAATACAATATTGTTTCATAAAGCAGTTTAAGATGATGCTTTTTTCCAATCTTCATCACTTATTCAACAATCTGCAAAGTACTAATTATTGTTCATAGACATCCATTTCTTGTAGAAGATATTTTGGATGATAGTCAGTGATCATCCAAACCATTTGTTCTGGAACACCATCATACATTCATAGCCCATTATTTATTAGATTGTGTTTCTGTAGATCAACCCTCTTTAACTTAATATTATTATTAAACAATCAGTTCTTATTAAAACTGGCACTGTGACATTGATGTTCCTTTAGCCTTAATATAAATATATTCTGTTTCATTCACAGGATTGGACTCCTGTATAACTTGTGAAATAATGAAAAACAACTGTTAAAAGTTCATGAAACCCCTACATTTAACAAAAATACCCACCCATGAACCTAACTCGCAACTCTAAAAATATCAAGCTATATGGCATCATGAATGTGATTCTCTACTTGTTACTAAAATACGCCAATTTTCATGACAATAAAGAGATTTAGATTCCACTTGCACAGATAAGTTCATCAGCAGAGATATTGAAGTAAGTTTGTAAAGCACTGAACAGTTCTGCTGATTTTAAAAGGGCTGTTCACAAGCTGGATGCCAAGAACCACTTTGAAGTGTTTTATTAACTTGGAAGCTACAGTGAAAAACAAATATAATCAACAACAGCCAAAGGGGGAAATCTTCTAACATCAAAATAGGCAGCTGGTGTTAGACTTGTGTATTTCTTTCCAAAAGATAAATATCGACTAGGATAGGTTGCATATCCTTCTTCTGTTGGTATCATGGAAAGATCTCATCCCTCGTAGAAAAAAATATATACATTCATGTATTTAGAAGACTTCTAAATTCTAAAATATACTCCATATATTTTTAAGTATTTGGAAAAATTCAGATTTCATTTCAATTTACAAAGCCGATTTAGTCCCAGGTAGATCAAAGTACTATGTTATTCTAAAGAATAAAATGCAAAGGGACTTCCGGTTGGACATCCGGCGATATCAGAAGCCTGGTCTGCGAGCTAAATGGTCGGCGCCAAACTTTCCCTATTGGAGGGTCCGAATACAGACTATAGCCACTCCAGAGGAGTGGTGAAGAAAAGGGGGACTGCCTAGCAGGTAGAGGGGAGCTTCATCTCCCCTCCCTGACCTGGAAAGCCCCCTCAGCCAATGGCAGGGAACAGCGGCAGCAAAACATGACTGCCATGAAGCTAAAGATGACCAGAATACACAAGACTGAGCAGGAGAAGAGAAAATGAGTGGCTTGTGAACTGGACAAAAGAATTTTTTTTTTAAAGTATCACCAAGAAATACGAGGGGAAGCATACTGGGACTATTTGCTAGCAGCAGAACAAGTACATTTATAGGGGGGAAAGTCACAATACTTAAGAAGAGAAACCTTTTAAAGGAAACTAAGTTAAAAAATTGAACTCTCAAAGTGAAGATGTGACACTAAAAAGGTATTTATTATTATTATTATTATTATTATTATTATTATTATTATTATTATTATTATTATTATTATTATTATTTATTAAATTTTTATACCGCCCCCTCTCCCGAAGGACTCGGGGCGGTGAACAGCCAGAATTAAAAACACACAATACGAATATTAAAATACATTAAAACAAAATTAAATTATCTTAGGCTTCTCCAATTTAAAACCCCGTTACCCATAAAATTCACCCAATTAAAAATTTTTAACCCAGCCCGGCTTGCTGAAATAAAAAAGTCTTCAGGGCCCGGCGGAAGGTCCGGAGGTCCGGGATTAGTTGTATCCCTGGGGGTAGCTCATTCCAGAGGGCGGGTGCCCCCACAGAGAAGGCTCTTCCCCGGGGGGTCACCAGCCGACATTGCCTGACAGACAGCACCCTGAGGAGACCCTCTCTGTGGGAGCGTGTTGGCTGGTGGGAGGTTATCGGAGGCAGAAGGTGGTCTCGTAAATAACTGGGTCCTAAGCCATGGAGCGCTTTGAAGATGAGAACCAACACCTTGAAGCGCACTCGGAAGACCACTGGAAGCCAATGCAGCTTGCGCAGGAGAGGTGTCACGTGGGAGCGCCATGTCGCCCCCATAAGTACCCGCGCGGCCGCATTCTGCACCAGTTGGAGCCTCCGAGTGCTCCTCAAGGGGAGCCCCATGTAGAGAGCATTGCAGTAGTCGAGGCGGGAAGTAACGAGGGCATGAGTGACCATGCATAGGGAGTCCCGATCCAGAAAGGGGCGCAACTGGCGTATCAGGCGAACCTGATAGAAAGCCCCCCTGGCCACGGCCGTCAAATGCTCTTCTAAAGACAGCCGTGCGTCCAGGAGGACACCCAAGTTACGCGCCCTCTCCGTGGGGGCCAATGTCTCGCCCCCAATAGTCAGCGATGGCACCAGCTGACTATATCGGGACGCCGGCAGCCACAGCCACTCAGTCTTGGAGGGATTGAGTTGGAGCCTGTTCCTCCCCATCCAGACCCGCACCGCCTCCAGGCACCGGGACATCACTTCAAGGGCATCGTTGGGGTGGTCTGGGGTGGAGATGTACAGATGGGTGTCATCAGCGTACAGATGGCACTGCACCCCAAAACCACGGATGATCTCGCCCAGCGGCTTCACATAAATGTTGAACAGGAGAGGCGAGAGGACCGACCCTTGTGGCACCCCACAAACCAGGTGCCTTTAAAAAAAATACTGGAATTTGATCTGGAATTTGTCCTTATTTTATTACTATCAAATTTTATTATGCCCAGCTATTGGATTTACAATTTAAAATAATTAAAATTGGATTATCAACATTATGCAGAGAGGCAAGACCAAATTGAATTTGGAGCACCATCTGCTGTTAAGAGGAGAACTGTGCACCTATGGGATCACTATTTTTGTTGGATTATAAAGAATTACTTTAAATTTAATTTAAACTTCAAAATTACAAAATTGCTGAACACATAAAAGTGATTGGAAGGGACGTGGATGACCCCCTGGATGTTTTTTTTAAAAAAAAACTGGACTGACTGTAAAATGGAAATAAGAAATAAATAAGATATGGAGCTGATTTACCAAGACATTAAGGATTTTATAAAAGAGCAACATAAGGAAATGATGAAAGTATCTGGCTATAAGGATCGCATAGAGCAAAAACTGGAAAATATAATACAAGGAATAACAAGTAAAGACCAGGAAAATGAGAAAAGAATGGAAACACCTGAAAGAGAGGAGGAGAATGCAGAATTGGGAAATCAAAAAGAAGAAGAAAACAACAAGAAGACATTAGTAAAATGGAGGGTGAAAAAGGGATTAGAGCAGAAGGAAAATATTTTAGAAGATGTGAAAAGGAAATGGAAGAAACAGGAAGATAGCGGGGGAGAAGAAAAAGGGGTTAGAAAAAGTAGTCATAGAAAAAAACAACGGGGGAAAATGATGAGGGGAGAGAAAGCTAGAGGTTATAGTCAAAACATAGACCTAAAAGTAGATGGAATAAATGATCTAAAAGAGGTGCATGGGAGGCAATTCCCCCCCCCAAAAAAAAGATTAAAAATTTGGATGAGGGCAAAAGATGTGGGATAAAGGAGAATGGGGGGAGGGGGGAAATGAGCGTGAAGTAAAACTTTTCATTAAAGTAGGTTAACAAAATGTATGAAAATTATATAATTTGGATAACTGTTTATATGTGGTGTAAGAGATAAAAATTATTTTCGAATATATACTAGGAAGGTAACAATGTAATGAATATAAGAAATGAAGGACTGAGATAATATTATATACATTTTAAAATATAATTATTAACAAAGTTAGAGAAAGTTTATGATTGACATATTGGAATATTGAACATTAAATAACGGAAAAAGGAAAGATCACGTCTTTGATTATTAGAATGATAGGGAAAGTGGAAAAAGAAGGCTAAAATGGAAGTAGAAATATGAGGGGAAAAATAATAAAAACAGATATTAAGATGATATGAAGTATGATAGAATTATGAGAAGGTTTAGAGTTGAAAGATGGCAGCAGAAACTACATGTTAGTAAATTTAAAAATGAAAATGGACTGCAATTATTAAGAATAATATTGTTCTAATTATCTGTGTTGGAATGTATGAAACCCGGTAATCAAATCATTCACAAAATGAGATGTATAAAAATAAAAAAAATATTTTTAAAAAAAGAATAAAATGCAAAGGTTTATTTATTTAAATTATATGCCACCTGGAAAGATGACATTTAGAGAAACAAATATGAGGGCACCATTTTTTTAAGAACCTCCTTCTCAAAAGAGGCCAACAACAAAATGCATTGCATTAAAGAAGCTTAAACTTTGAAAAATATCCTTCCTGTTCCCTCTCTAAGTGAGAGGGAACAGGAAGGAGGGATTGTTACTCATGTGACAATCAGGAAGAGAGGAGAAGCAGATTGCACACCATATTTCTAGTTAGTGGTAGAGGACAGTTAAAATGATGCAGTGAGGTGGGAGAAGGTTGGAGCTTAGGGTTCCCCAAAGTGCTGAGGTAAGAGCTGAAGCACCATGAGCGCATCTCACCTCTACTCCTGAGATGCTATTGGATGCCTGAAGCATATGGATGAATGGAGGGACCACCAGCCAGTGGAACCAAGAGGCCAGAGTTAGGGGGAAATGAAGACACTGGGGGGCTGATCATTATATTTGGGTAATGATATGTATGGGACTTTTTGATAGGAGACAAGATAACAGGCCACTCCTGGAGAAGATGTCCCTGAAATTTAAAATTGGTGTCATATTCCTGCCTTTTGTATTCAGGCCTAGGACCTTGAATATCAGAGCAACAGAGCCCTGGAATTTCAGTTGTTGTTGCTTAATGTCAGATTGATTAATAATAAAGCCCCTTTTCTTCTTGACCTCATTACAGAAGAGCAGACTGACCTGGCAAGTATTACCAATACCTGGCTCAGCCTTGAAGCCAGGTTTCCCCTTTTTGAAATGTGCCCAGCCGGATTTAAGGTATGGCACTACTCAAAACCCCTGGGAAGAAACAGAAAGTCTGTCAGACTCCACAAGTTACTGGTGTAAGTTAAGCTTGCAGGAGCAGTTAGCATTGTTACTGTACCAGCCTCCCTGATGCATAGCAACCTCCTACCTGAGTTTCTGGAGACCATCTGTGGAGGGTTTGCTATAGAATTCTCCAGACTTACAGTCTTATGCTTCAATTTGCCATCTCTGGGATGGGCCTCAGAGGCATCTGAAGAGTTAATGGCCGCCATGGCAGCCATGGCAGCCATGGGCCTACCACATATCATTCATGGCTTAATTTAAAACAGTGACTACACACCAGTAATGGTTTTCTTGTCAAAACATGATATGTGATCTGAGGAGAACTATCCTAGTTTCCTCTGTTGTGGTCAGATCCCACCCTGGTGACTTTGGGGTTCTCTAATGTTGCCCCTTCTGCTGCTGGGGAACAGAACCTATTTCATTAATCTGCCTCTAGAAACTGCTGAAAGAAAATGGGAGGAGGGGTATTCTTGAGGCTTTGTTCCCAGTCCTTCTGAGGCCCTGACCATTGCCTGGAATAGATGACCTGATTATCTGCAAACAGTTTGAACCTGTTGGACCTAAGGAAGTGATAAGATCTTTGGGAAACTAAAAGAGACCACCTGTGAATTAGATCCATACCCCTCCTGACTGGTTGATAAGGCAACCCAGGAAATAACACATAGCTGGGTCCTACAATAGTTAATTCATCCTTGAGGGAAGGGGAGTTCCTGGCAGCCTTTGCAACAAAGTGAATATAAAATGTCATAATGTACACAGTAATTGATGATGTGAAGTTTATTGTAAAATTCTTTGAGGTTCTTTTAATAGAAAGCAATATGCAGTGATTTTGAAAAAATAAATATATATCCACAGTATAAATATTATTTTACGAATTTATATAAAATATCTTTTAGACCTTCAAGACTGACTTCCATATTGTACACCATCTTTTTTCATTTAGTCTTGTATTAGTAACTAAGCAACAATCAAACAATGTGCTACGAGGTGTAATTGCTAAGGATGAACATAGATACTCTTTTTCTATCAGTGGTGGCATTCACTGATTTATTTAGGTTATTTTTTTTTCTTCATTAGTACAAAGCCTAACAGGAATATAAACCAGTATTTGAATATGAGCCCATACTTCTTAAATCATAAGAACTCTACTAGGTCAGACTGAAGCTTTATCTAGTGAGGCATCTCCCCACACACACACACACACACTGAGTGACCAGATGCTTCTGGAAAGACTACAGACAGAACATACATGCAATAGCATTCTCATTGCTCCCCAGAAACTGGTACTCATAACCATATTGCCTATATAACCATCTTGCTAATAGTCGTGGAGAGACTTATCCTACGTGAATTTGACTAAATCCTTTTTAAAACCATCCAGAGTATGATTATTGGTCAATTATGATGCCCTCATCCATCTTGCCAACATGTAATCATTGTCAAGACCATTGAATAAAATGTTTGCTTACAAATTAGGAACAAATTTACATCGCTCTATTACAAGGATTGGTTTTCGTATGTATGTTTGCCCTTTTTTTAAAATCAAAATGCCATCTTTTTAAGAATGCTGCAATCAAGCACGACAAGCATTTGGGGGGGAAAGAAAGAAATATCAGATTTTTTTTCTGTCTAAACAATTTATATTTATTTATTTAGGTCATTGTTTGTTCTATTTAAATAATTTTAAGTATATCAACATTATTGAATTAGTAATCGAGATTAAACTTCTTCCACATGAAGAAGTTTCATTCATTCTGTGGTTTACTGGAAAAAATAATCAGAAAGATTATCATCTTTGATCCTTCCACCACCTGATCACCACATTGGAGTAACATAAGGTAACATTTTTAACCTATATAATCTTCAGAAAACATAAAAAATAATTATCTGCCAGTAACATCTTATTCCCCACAGTTCAAAGTCCTCTCCCACCTTAGAGTTTCATCTTCTTCTAACAGATTTTTTCAACATGTTCTATATATGTTCTACACCTTCATCTTCCAGCCAGGTTGGGGAAGTCTGATTAATAACTAAGACTATTTATAACAAGATTTGTAAAGAAAATATATGTATATCATGTGTTATATTTTATTATCATAAATCTCTACTGATAGCCAAAGAAGAAAAATATGTATGCATACAAAATTGCTGTCTAAAAATGTTGATTCAAGACAAATGCTTCTATCTTGTTTAAAAGAAAGACGTAAATGTATTAAAAGTTTGCATAATCTAATACACTTTAATATGAGATGAATTTTTAAATTTTAGCTATCCTCATTATTATTTTACATGCTCTAAATTTACTCTCCCCATCAAAAAAAAAAAGAAAAGAAAAAAGAAAATGTAAACTCATAAATTAACAAACTCAGTCCAGTGCTGTTAATCATGACAGCATGGGAACATAAGTTTCATTTTCTAAAAAACAAGAAATCCAATATTATAGAAATCTCATTAATCTGATATTTAAATCATACGTTGTGGTCATAGGGTATAGATGTTACTCACTTTCTGATGTTTTAGGCTTTGCCTTGTTTTGTTTAAGTTCTGGATGGTTCTTAAATATTGAAGGAAAGCACTTGATTCTCTAATTGCTGTTGCAGATCCAACTTGTAAAAGCAAAGGAAGACACTTGCAGGACCATGCTGAATTTTTATCTAATCCTGCATTCAGTTTTCAATAGTAAACAGATTTATTTGCAAGCCAGATTCATTCGCCTATTGTTTGCCCACAGCAGCTCCAATGTAATAGGATCTTGTCTCTCAAAAAGAAGTTCTGCTGAGTTTCCATTCCAATTAGCTTGATAGACCTGTATACCATATACTGTCAACATTTCTCCCTCACCCACCCCCTCTTTCTCTCTCTCACACACCCCCATATACAAAGTTTGATTCCAATGACCCATGAGCTGTGTGATATTTAACTGAGACTTACAAAATGAATCACAATTGCCTGGATTCACTGAGCATACTAAAACATGAATTTTAGCTTCAGTGTATAAGTACTGACAATATACTAAGCTCAAACAGAACAAACTATAATGTGATTCAGCATCCTGCTTGAATACAAACATTCCAACATTTTCAAAGTTCTCTTAAGTTTGTCAGTGATTATCACAAACAGGTTAACTTTTTAAAAAGTCTAACCTAATATAGAAGAATTGCTGGGGGGGGGAGTTGACTGGCAAAAATATGAAGCTAGCAAAGGTAGAATATCTCTAAACATTGAAAAGAAGGGAAGTATAGTAATAATTTCCCAAGCTTGATTGTGCAATGTTGGAGTATTGATCTCATAGGAGAAGAAGTTTAGCATTATATAGAAAATGAAATTGTAGAAGATACAGCCATTATTGGGGCCCAAGAAAAGCAGCTGGGAAAAAAAATCTTCATCTTTTTTCTATTGTGTTTCATGGACATTCACAATTCTATAGCCTGGGCACTCTTGAGAATTCTTAGTATTAGTGGTAGATATGATAGCAAATCATGAAGCAGTTAAAAATATAAAAACAGCAATAATACATTATCAGTTATTGGTCTACTAAGAAAGTTTGCAAGGCCACATTGTGGACATATGAGCCATCTTCCTTGAACTTCATTCAGAAGGTGACTATTCTTCTACTTATAGTATAGGTAGTCCTCAACTTACAACAGTTCATTTAGTGACCTTTTGAAGTTACAATGGCATTGTAAAAAGTGACTTATGATCATTTTTCACACTTATGACCGTTGCAGCATCCCCATGGTCATGGGATTTATATTTAGATGCTTGACAACTGACTCAGATTTACGATAGTTGCAAGTGCCAGAGTCATGTGATCCCCTTTTGCGACCTTCTCATAAGCAAAGTCAATGGGAAAACGAGATTCACTGAACAACCGTGTTACTAATTTAAGAACTACAGTGATTCACTTAACAAATGTGATGAGAAAAGTTGTAAAATGGAGCAAAACTCACCTAAAAATTTCTCAATTAGCAACATAAATGTGGGGCTCAATTGTGATTGTAAGTTGAGAACTACCTTTAGTAGCAGAAGCAAAATTTGCATAGGGCCCTTGTGTCAATCCTAAAACCACTTTTCCACTCCTTCCAAGTTTATCACAGCAGGGATATGAAAATTGCTGGTTGGCTCATTCTTTGCATAAACACGGATAGGATAGTAGCATAGTAGATAGTAGGTCTACATCTATTCCTATTTGGGTGTACTTCTGTATATGACATAAGTATGCACAAATATCACATTTTGGTGATAGGCTCTTGAAGTCAACAACCACCTCAGCCTAAACATATTAAAATTCTTCAACTTTTACTCAATGCCAAGGCCTATATTCACTGCCCTTTGCCATTTAAATTTGTCTGTCTTCTTAATAATGTAATATCCATAATGCTACAAAGAATACTCCTGTTGCACACTTGTGGTCCGGCACTGTACTGAAAAAAATGGGACTATTAATTTTCATTATTGTGGAAATTATTGTTCTATGACTGCATCTTGAAACCACATTAGCCTTTTTATTGCAACATTACTATTGCAAGATTGCTTACATGTACTTGTAATCAATTATACAAGCTTGTATATGTTCATGTTATACAGTACATGTGGGAAGTATATTAAACACTGATCACTCTATAAATATTAAATATTCAGATGCTAATAACATGAGATTACTTATTAGATTTAAATGCTTAGTGGGTTTTTTTGTACAGTTTACTGTGGTGAGTCCAGTGATTGTTGTTAATAGTATTGTATCCTAATTCTTTTCAGAACATTGCACATTTTCAGCCAAAATTTTAGTTTCTTAATGCAATTAACTCTGTTCCTTTATGGTATAGATGGAATTAATATGGATGTGGTTTACAGTTCAAATCCACTGCTCAATGTTGTCTGAAATTTTTTACAGGTGTGTCAGTAGAAACTTGTGTTTCAATGTTTAAATTATAGTGATGATCCATCTGAATCATTTTCTTAAGTTTCCTTTAAAAAAAAAAAAAGTCAGTTTTTGTCCCAAGATGGAATCTTAATGTTGATTCCAAATCCTGGGGCTTCTTTGTATTATCAATTAGTAGTTGTTTTTCTCTTGAATCAAAGAATCATGGTGTATAGGCTGCTGTTTACAGAAGTGCATAATGTAGCTTTAAATTTCATTGGGAAACTAAACAAAACCTCTGGCCTTAAGGCTGCATGTTCAAATGCTACAGTCCCACAGTGCATTACACTAGTCAACACTTCTTTTCAAATGCCACCCGCATAACAATTAACCTCCCTTCAACCTTGAGGTCTCTGATTAGTGATGGCCTATTGTTTAAGTTCCATTAACATAGCCCCTGTGTTGCCCTATTCTCACTCAAATGGACTAATCAAATCAGTCACCAAGGTCTTAAGCTCAAGGTCCAACCTCTTTAGTGATCAGTGGCTTTCAATTTAAAGAGAATGGTTTATGTGACCAACACAGTCACAATGCATATGGGTTAGCATGGAAAAACATCTCTAATGATCCCAATCTGGGAATATCAAGAGCCTCTGGAATCCACAATATGAGAATGTATCTCAATGCATACAAGAAAAATTACAATATCAATGGGAGAAGTCATTAATGCATCCAATTGCATCTAGCTTGTATATGAATGAGCAGTCATCCATTGATCTCTGCTTCATTTCATGATGTCAAGAGTTTATTGCAACCTTCCCCAGTAAAGGACAGCGATGGCAGGATTTGTAGTCTATCGCATCCAGATAATACAAGGTTGCAGGGAGCCTGGTTTACTTAAGTGTTGGAGAAGATGAGTATGAGAAAAGAATGTTTCACCCTGTATTTTTCCCCCCTGATTTTTCTTCATCTATTTACAATAGCATATTTCTATGTCTGAAATGTGAATGTTGTTTATTTTCCCAAATATAACAGTAAATACAGTGTAGCTAATCTACCCAGACCACTATTATAATTTGGGGTGTGTGAAGAAGTTGATCTCATTCGTATAAAATGATAACTCGCTATTATGCAGCTTGGTACATATCAGAGATTTATAATTAAAATTGCTGTAAGCATTATTTTTCTGATTCTCCCCCCCCCTTTTAATTTCTTTCAAGGAAATGAATGTTTATTATGTACCCTACTGGGGTGCTACAGCTGGGATGCCATGGAAAACCAAAACTGTCTCATATACATAAAAACCAATATGAGATTTTCTCTTTTAATATTTATAAATATATCTGTGGATATTGATATCTGAGTAAACCTAATACTAAAAACAGGCATTGTGGCGTAGTGACCAGGGGCCCCTTTCTCCTTTTGCTCCTTGTCATCCTCTGTTTGTCATTCAACTGTACAAGCAGAAGAAGTAGTTCTGTAATTAATGAATGAACAATTTTCAGAGGAACTCTCTGCATGCACCATGTTCAAGAGCTGTTCCCTGCCCCCAAATCAGGAATTTGTACTAAATATAAGATATATCCCATTCTCTAATTTTTACATAGATCATGGGAAATATTCTAAACAATAATGGATAGGAGTCTATCATTGATCAACTTTTGAGAAGAAGCGAGATTTTGTGCGAAAATGCAGGTTACTGCAATTACCGTAGCTAATCTTAACTGATCTCAAAAATTTAAATGGTCAAACCTAACTATTATTTATGTTAATATTTATATGAAAGACGCCCAGGAAATCTCTGGACTTTGGAATTAACCAGGGGTGAAATCCAGCAAGTTCTGAAAGGTTCTGGAGAACAGGTAGCGGAAATTTTGAGTAGTTCAGAGAACCGGCAAATGCCACCTCTGGCTGGCCCCAGAATGGGGTGGGAATGGAGATTTTGCATTATCCTTCCTCCAGGAGTGGGGAGGGAATGGGGATTTTGCAGTATCCTTCCCCTGTCATGCCCACCAAGCCACAGCATGTCCACCAAGTCACATCCACAGAACCGGTAGTAAAAAAATTTGAATTTCACCACTGAACTAACCCATGATCCAGAAGAACATAATGGCAAAATATTGCCATATTGTTGTGAAGCAAAATGCCTGTAGGAAATATCATTGAAAAAAACTGTGTATAGCTATAAAAGAATAGAAAATAGTATTAATAGCAGAGAATATTTGTAGCTCAGGATTGAACTGTGGAGTCTTCGGTTCCCTCTGAGTTACGTTGTTTTCTTACAAACACTTCATTTATAGCACTGATGATATTATTTAGTTTGATAATGAAATGTCTGAAAGAAAACAACCAAGCTCAGAGAGCACCAAGGATTCAACACCTCTAAATATTGAACTTTATCAAGTGGTGGGATTCAAATAATTTAACAACCAGTTCTCTGCCTTAATGATTTCTTCCAACAACCAGTTCACCAAACTGCTCAGAAAGTTAACAACCGGTTTCCCCAAAGTGGTGCGAACTGGCTGAATCCCACCACTGACTTTATCCCCTGATAAAGGACAGGGGACAGGATAAGGACAAGGACAAGGAAGAAGATGCAGTCAAAAAAAAGGAATGCTGGGACATTTGCATTTTAACAACACATGGAAGGCCACTGGCATTTCATGCCTAAACAATTAGAGCTTAGGCAGATGTTCTTGCTAATGTTCTTCAATTAGCAAGAACAAAAATGGACTAAGAGAGAAGCTTCTAAAAACACCACTACTAAACATATTTCAACAAGGCGTCTTTAGACACATCCTATCACAAATATGTTTAACAACTTCAGCTAAACGTTCTTCTCTGGCAGGGATTTTATTACAAAGGGATGTTATTTTGGAATTGAAATTGGCCCCTCCTTATTTACACTTAGAAGGACTACTTTATAGGCTTATGATGAATATGTTTATAAACCACTTAGAACAACAAAATGGGGGTAGTTAATATCTAATTGTATAAATAAATAAAATCTATAATGTTTTGACCACTTTTCTTTTGAAGAGAATATTTACAGTATGTTATTTTTATAACTTAAGTGATAACCCTATGTTCCAGACAAAATGTCTAGATTTTCATATCCAAAAATGGGCTGCATCATTTAAAGAGGATCAGATACAAACCATGCCTAAAATATTATATCTTCAAAAACAGCTGTTAGATCACTTTAACAATGCAGGAAAAAAATGCAGGCTTATGAGCAGCATAATCTTCCCTTGTTGGTAGTGCTGCATCTATTTGTATATCTGATGACAGAAGTGAGTTGGTATGTTATTTCCTTCTTTTCTGCTGGGCCAAACTAATACAGATTTAAAGACAAAGTTTTCCTGCTCTGTCTCCTCTGACGATTATGGATGGGGCTAAAGATATATCCCAGAGAATAGATGCCAACAACTTTTGTATCTTGTTAGGCCCTAAGTGCATAAATTTGTAATTGTTTATGTCCATCTGACTTAACCTTGAATATGCAGTTTTACTAAATCTGTCGTATGTTTTGCTAATATGAAAAATCTTGAAAACAGTGGCAGGAATGCAATACATTGAACCTTAATATATCTTTAATCAAAGGCTTAGAAGATTGTTTCAATACATTAGTGTATACATGATTTACACAGTCTAAGCACAAATGGCGTACAAATGGGTACATGAGTGTAACTATCTGCCATTCTAATAAAGTAGAGCCTCCATGTTCACAGCCATAATTTGAAGAATTTCTGAAGAAGCAAGCAAAATGAAATGTGTAGTTATCTTTGTTGAGTGGACATCTATTTTTCCATACACAGTACATTTCTCTCTTTGAAGAGTTACTAGAAAACAGTCCTGTGTTTATCCAATCATTATTTATCCAATCCTAGGTTACTGTGAAAATAAAAAAACAGACAGCACGATCATTGAGGGTATCTCAAAACATTATTGAATACAGAGACAGAAAGCACATAGGTTATCAAGATCAAAATGTTGCCCATTACATGTTATTAATTAAAGATTATGGTATTTTGAAATTAGTATCACTCACTGCAGTTTTGTCATTTCAAAAATATAGCGTTTTGGAAGTTTTCCCCCTTTCCTGGGTAATGTATCTATTTGGTTATTCTGAATGTTTTTCTATTCAAGGCTCTTACTCTTAGCTAATTAAGATATGTTTGGAGGTTTTGGGAGAGAGGGTCATTCAAAATTTTATGCAGCGCTAATTGAGTCACTTCTTATCTAGACAGATTTGCTTAAACTGAAGTTGATTTTAAATTCAGCTTGGAGTCTAGTTCCCAGTGTGGTACCTGATCCTTAATTCCAAAAGAAAGGTGGAAAAAATTTTTATACTTCAAGCACTTCAGCAATCTAACAAAACATACAGCAGGCAGGACTAAGAAATGTTTCACATTCCCTAGCCATTGTTTCTGTGACAACACCTCAAGGCTGTGACTCTCCCCCTAAACACACATAGGCACACTATCTACCTCCTGTTGCTCTTTTGTTATGGAAGAAACTTGTGGTTTAGAGGCTGATTATTAGTCTTTTCTTTTCTCTCAAAGTCCCTACTCAACTAGATCATCCCCTATTTTGCTTCTCTTTTAAGAAAAACAAAACAAAATAAATACCCCTTTCCATGTCCTTTTCAGAAGCCTTCTTACTATCATCATTCTCTCCTTACACAACAAGAAAGAGAAGATAGAAGAAATCTTTTTTTTTCAAAAAGAGAAATCAACAAAGGATGCAAACAACATTTAACATTAGGAAGGTTTAAGCTGATTTAACCACTTATGGTTGCTTTGCAAAACTCTCCTGAGAATATTGTGCGAGGTGAGACTATTTGCTTTTTGGCATGATAATGTGGCAGCCATTTTGAATGGCAAATGCTCCATTCAAGCAATGCACACTAAATCCTCAGAAAGTGTTGCTTCCTTTGAAAAGGGGCGGGGAGGAGCCAGTTTTCCAACTTGAAAAGAAATGACCACATACATTTCATATATTTACATTTTTTTAAAAAAAGGTAGGGACTGCCCATTCTTTGGCTGCCCATTCATTTATAGAAGCTGTGTACTTTACTAAAAAGGACAGTAATTATTAAATCCACCCCCACCCCCCACCCCCCAAAAAAGGAATTCTCCTTTCTGCAAATCTGTGTTGCATTCATCATCTGGAATGTATTTGCAACATTCATAGTGCTGCTGCAGCCTAAAACTGCAGCTGCTACTAATCAGAGTTGATCTGCCAAACCTGGTCCTGAAGAAACATCAGCTGGTGAGACTGCCAACTTTCTTATCAACACTCCTCAGAGGGGCCATATTACATCCGCTCTCTGGAGAAGCTGTTTGCTCTCAGTTCAGTTCCAGCTGTAATTCAAGATGGCATTTTGATCCACAAGGCCCTTGGAGGTTTAAGTCCAGTGTAAGATACTGTGCCTCTATGACAACTTTTTGACCTAGCATTACAAAGATCCGTTGGGTTACATATGTAAACTGTGTCTAGGAAGAATCTCATGAAAGAATAAAAAATGTGCTTGAATTGTTCTAGAGGGGTTCCATGTTTTTTTTTTTGCAGTACTTTAAGCCAATTTAATCTTAATATTTATCCATTATAATTCCCTTCTACTTTGCAAGATATTTATCATTTTACATTTTTCTAACAACCTAGCCATTATGGACCCTATAAAAGATCATTTGGGGAATGGAGATAGAAAGGTAATGACTCACCCAAATCCCATGAGACAATTGCTGATCCGATTTAAATTTGAGCTTACCATGGTTAAAATCAGTTAACTGCCAATTGGCTACACATACTTTTCCTAAATTGTCTCTAAAGCCCTTTATATCTTACATAGTGAAAAAATGCAAGTTAATTTTGCTACCATATTGTCTATGTTATTTTATTGTATTCTCAAATGTGAGGAACTGTTATTTATTTTACCAGACTAAGAATGTCACCACATTTTATGTTTCCTGCCTTGGAAATATGAATCTTAAGCAGTCATAATGTTTGCTTCTAGTAAGGAGTGTTACTGCTCCCAATTTTTCCAGTGGCTCAGATTACAGTAAGATTTGAATGTGAATTTAAGAAAACAACTTTTATCTTAATAGTTATTTGTTGATCCAACTCTCACAATTTCAATGGAAATTTGCAGGGCTTATTTTTATGTATATAGCCAGAAAATGCATCCCATTTTTATTGAAAATATAAAAAAAATACCAACTTGATTGATATTGATTTGCAATGAGCTCCACTTTTTTTTTCCAAATGGCAGACACTTTGCATAATCTGAAAATGAGCAGGCAATTAGTCATTTTGCATAACTACATTTTGTTATTATATTTTTCCTACTCCCTGGCTACAATAGCCATAAGGCTGTAGATCCCTTCTGCTACAGTTAGCCATGGTCAAGAATTGGAGGCATTGATGCCTTCGTTTTAAACATTTACACTGGATTCAATCTTTCTTTTTTCTAAGATAAGTCTTATAGGTGGAAAGATGCAGCAGACTTTGAGCACTGTTTGCTTTAACTACTATCAGAAAGAAAACCATTGGCTCCTCTGTTGGCAGCCTTACTCAGCCTAGGGACCTGAGAGAGATGCCTCAGGCTTCTCATCGGCAGTTGCTAAGGAAACATTTTAGGAAATCTTTTTCATAAATTCATAGTAATCTTCATTTCTCAAATGTCAAGGCTAATGACTCACCCTTTGATTACAAATGGGATTTGCTACTGCAGAATTGCTGGCAGCCTTCAAAGCTAAATTGTATTTGTCGGCATTTGAAGACTTTTACCATTGCTCCCCTTGAGTGAGCAGAAGAAATACAGATACATGAATATTTACCTCTTCCTAGAGCCCATTTAGCTGACGTCCTTACAGTCAGCCAGACAAAGACATCAGCTGTTTCTAAGGGAGTGGAGAATTTGGTGACAGGACTGTTTCTGTCTCCCATCTTGTTTCAGCACAGGAAAAGATACACAGATCAACCCATGCAAACATACTACTTCATATGCTCACAATGTTCACAACATGTTTCTGAGGTAATTAAAAGTTATCAACAAAACAACTTTTATATAATAAAACTGTTATGTGACACAAAACATTCTTAACTAAGAAATTACAATAATGCTTAACTGACTGAAAAGTAAGTTTTCATAGGAGGCAGCTCTGTTTGGCTTGAGTATCAAAAAGAATGAAGAATATTGTCTTAAAAACTAATAAATGTAATAGCACACACAGTAAATGTTCACTTTGCATCTAATCATGCTGATAGAACATTTGCTTGTTTGAGATACACAGTTCCAAAGAAATTAGTTCTCAATCTGAGAAGTCTTTCAAATTTCATTTGAACTGGCTTTATCATAAATATATGTACTAGGGAATATGGATTATATGATTTTCTACAGATATAAATCAAAGACATTGATCAAGAATTACTTTCTGGAAATGAATAAATAGTGATAGTAAAATGCATATTGCCACCACATGTATAGAATTTTTACTTGGAAAAATATTTTATAATCTTTGCTTTATTTCACAGTCCTGAAAGATAAATCATTAATTCTAAATGGAAACTAAGCCTGAGATATTGACATGACTAATACCATCTATTGTATTTGTACTTAAGATATGTCTGTGTCTATGTATGATGATCGTTTTATATAATATACCAAATAATGAAAAATGTAGAATCCGAAGAAGTATGCATAACCACTAGCTCTATCTTTGAATATCTGTGCAATACTTTCATAAGAACATTTTAAAGCAATAAACATTTAAAGAATGAGATATTTATTTTATAAATATTTAAGGTCCAAAAATATACACTTTAGAATGTTTGCTTATTTTTAAGATAATTTGAAAAAGGGATATAGTGTGGGTTTCCTTATTTTGTTATTTCTCTGCTTTAGACCTAGAATTTTATAATTATAAAATATTCATGCTTGGATCACTAGTCCTGATTCCATTGCCATTTGTTTTGTAAATCCTGCAAATTGTATTATCACATGAATCACTATACAATGTGTTGAACTGTTAAGCAGTACAAAAGATAGGGTAGAACAAGAATGTTCAACCTTGGCTGGCTGAAGAATTCTAGGAGTTGAAGTCCACAAGTCTCCAAGGTTGGACATCCCTGGATAGAGTACACACATTTCAATTTAATGTGCCTAATTTCATTCCAAGACTTTTTTTTTTGTCTTCCTCACCTTTCCTAATTTCACCCCCACTTTTCTTTTCTTTTTTTAATTTCAGCACAATAACTTTATGATTCAGCCTTGGAGTCTTCAACTCAATTTTGGTAGTGTATTGATTATGAATTTCCAACATAGAGAGGAAGAAACAGCAGTGCCTCAGGTTTCCAATCTTCTTTCCAAATAAAACCTTTGTGCGGGGTCCTTGGTGCTCTCTGAGCTTGGTTGTTTTCTTGCAGATATTTCATTCCCCAACGATGTAACCTTTGTAACAATGATGTTTTCCACCATGATACATGAACAGAAGATTCTTATTCTCTTTTTTAACAATAATTTTTATTGAAGAAATTTTTAGCAGATAAAAACAAGAATTAGACAAGAAAGAAAAAAAGAAGAAAGAATAACTGAGTAACTAAGAAATTAAAAAAAAGAAAGGGAAAAGATTATAAAGAAGTGACTTCTGATCTTTTTGAGTGGTTATAAATGTATTCATATTTTACCTTCTCTCTCTAATGTTACAATTTTCTTCATTCCGCAAGCAATGTTTTTTAATTTTTAAAGCCACAATATTACTTTTTCTCTTTTTTCAAACAAAAAGTGCATCAGGAGTTTTCAGTCACTGATAAATGTAGCTGTTGATCTTTATAGAAATAAACAAGTTACTGGTAATTTTGCCATCTCTACTAGGTCCATCATCTTAACCAGCCCTATCCCCTCTTTTCTGAGCCTTTCCATTTTTGTACATATAATAGTCTCATAGCAATAATCACAAATGAGAATAATCTTCAATGGCTCTTTTCTAATTGACTGTCCATTAATGAAAATTCCTCATTCTTCACTGACATTGGCCATATTTACCCAATGTGCTTAACTGACGACTGAATAAAAATATTTTCTGGGTTCACACAATAAACTGAACAATATATTAATCAATGAAAAAGAAAGTCACAATTAGCATGTTGTATGTATACAAGCACTGGTTTTTAACTGAATTCATTTAGGTTATTAGTATGCAAAAGTATTTTTCATGAAAAAATTATCTTTAGATGTCTAAGAAACTTAAAGCAAGAAATATGATTGTTCTACTCCTGCTACAGCTGAATACTGGAAATTGTTTAAGTATTTTCAAGCATTCTATGAAAATACACATAGCAAAAGCTCTCAATCTTTAATGAGTCATACAAAATCTTGAAAATTCTGGCTATTGATTGATCAGCAACTTTTTTTTTCTCTTCAGGTGAAATTTTTCAGGAACAATATGCTGTACAGTATATGAGAATAACACAAATAAGCAAAATCATTATTTTTTCATCCCTACCAACTTCTCCCTCCCTCTCCTGTTTAATTTATTTTATTTTATTTATTTCATCAAGCATGTATTTGATAACAGATACAAGTGTAAACACAGTATCAACAGTAGAGACCTTCAAATTTCTAGGTTCTACCATATCTCATGATCTAAAATGGACACCCAACATCAAAAACGTCATCAAAAAAGCACAACAAAGAATGTTTTTTTCTGTGCTAACTCAGAAAGCTCAAACTGCCCAAGGAGCTGCTGATACAGTTCTACAGAGGAAATATTGAGTGTGTCATCTGCACCTCTATAACTGTCTGGTTTGGCTCTGCAACCCAACAAAACAGACACAGACTTCAGAGGATAATTAGAACTGCAGAAAAAACAATTACTACCAACCTTCATTCCATTGAGGACCTGTATACTGCACCAGTCAAAAAGAAGGCTGTGAAAATATTTACAGACCCCTTACATCCTGGACATAAACTGTTTCAACTCCTACCCTCAAAACGCTATAGAGCACTGCACACCAGAACAACTAGACACAAGAACAGTTTTTTCCCGAACACCATCACTCTGCTAAACAAATAATTCCTTCAACACTGTCAAATTAGTTACTAAGTCTGCACTACTATTAATATTCTCATCGTTCCTATAACCTACCTCTTCCCACTTATGACTGTATGACTGTAACCTTGTTGCTGGTATTCTTACGATTTATATTGACTGTTTCTCTATGACTATCATTAAGTGTTGTATCTTATGAATCTTGATGAATGTACCTTTTCTTTTATGTATACAGAGATCATATGCAACAAGACAAATTCCTTGTGTGTCCAATCACACTTGGCCAATAAAGAATTCTATTCTATTCTATTATGAATACATGAAATGGATACGAATAAAAGGAAACATTAGGACAGGGACGGTAGGCACGCTGATACGCTTATGCATGCCCCTTAAACACCTCTTAGGAATGGGATGAGGTCTACAGTAGACAGTCTAAGGTTAAAGTTTTGGGGGTTTGGGGAAGAAACCACAGAGTCAGGTAGTGCATTCCAGGCATTGACCACTCTGTTACTGAAGTCGTATTTTCTGCAATCAAGTTTGGAGCAGTTTACCATGAGTTTCTATTTATTGTGTGCTCTTGTATTGTTTTTGGTTGAATAAGGCTTGCTCTTATCTGAAGTTAAACTGTCTCCCTGTAAATATCTTTTCAAATCAGATGAAGGACTACATTAAAATACACTGAAAATTAATATCCTGATCTTCTGATATGTAGTATTGAGTATACATGAGTAAGAAGAGCTTTGTGAACCATGAATGAGAAGTACCAGAAATTGTTTACAATACTAACAATACGAGTGTTGTTTCTCCGTAGTTATTTCCTATGTCATGGAATAATATATGAAATTAGACTGATTTTATCTTTTGGAATTTCTTTCTCCCCAATTTTCATTATGAAATAATGTCAAGTAGAAGAAGTATATCTTCTTATTAGATATAGTCTTACTGTTCCATCTTTATTCAACCTCGTCTTCCAGATGGGAACTAATTTTCATGGTTCATAAAGTCAAATCCAACTGCTGCATTTGGACCTATGTAAGAAACCAGCACTGTTTTATTGCCCGAGCAAAGCTTATAAAGAAATAACTACTGTTTCCTAAGGATTTTTATGTGTAGGACTGGTGCACTGCAAATCCTTCAGAGCATTCATCAGGATTTTTGTTTTAAAAAAATCCCACAAAGTTAAACACAAATTTAAAAAGATAAATAGCACTCAGTAGAAAAGCCAAATATTCCAAAACCTCCTTAAAGTATTCAAACATTTTTCCTTACAGAACTGCAAATAGATATGAAGTGCTTTAGAATCTCAGTTTCTTCCCCCCACTCCTTTTTTTTTTTAAAGACAGGAAGTACATCCACAATTCTGTTCTCCCCGTTTAAATACCCTCCCTTTATTCCTTTTTCTCCAGCACAAGCCAATCTTTGAGAGCAATGTGTTAGGGAATACTCATTAAGAGTAAACCTAATATTATGGGAGGAATCATGTAACACTTGCAGCTATTATTATAGTCAGGCATAATTCATTTGCATTTTAGATGGGATTGTCAAAGCAAAGCACATCCATTTTGAGAGTATTATTTAGGCTGGCCAAATTACCCATCTCTGCATTTTTGCCATTAGTTTAAGATTTCTAGAGATTGTTTTTTGTTTTGATTTTTTTTATTCATCAGCCATATGCATTAAAGTCTTTTTTTCCCCCTCTTTCTCGCCTGCTCACACTTTGAAATAGCATATGTTCAGCACATGCAAAAAAAAAAAAAAACCCGAAGAGAAGCAAATAGAGGGTGTGCACATGCCTTCATGACACAGGAAGCAAGTTTTGCCATGAAATGAGAAACACAAACTGTAGTAAACCATTGCATAATCCCCACCCTGCTAAATGGCTTCCCCAGAGGCCTGATACGGTGCCAAAGCCTCTTACATAGGCTGAGACAAAGCTTCTAGTAAGAGAAATTCAATTCCTGAAGCCACCATACCACTTACTGACAGCCTCCAATAGCAGTGCCTCTGTATTTGTGATTCCCGCTGCTGATATTTGCTTATTCCCAGGGCCAGGAGAGGCTCCATAAGCAAATATTTGCTACTGCAATGGACATGTTATCAATTTAAGGTATAATGTTTTGCTTTCCCTTCCAGGATTTTTATCTTCTCCCATTCTCTTGTACAGCTTTGTGTAAATCAGCTTTTAATACCTTGGAGAGATTAATTTAGCAATTACAAGCCAGTTTAAAAACACATGCTAAACAATTGGTCATATAATCAAAATCTCTCTAGCATAGCACTATTATAATTTGGCTGGGGAGGGAATTTCTGAAGGAAAAGAGAGATTTACTGTATGGATTTGTTAAGAAATCAGCCTTAACCTTATGATTAATTGCTTTTTTTCTCTCTCTGAAGAAAAACATGCCTAAGTGCAAAATTCAGAATTTTTAGAAATCTTCCTTGGGTTTATTCCAACCTTATGAGACTAGAGTTCTGCAATCTGGAATTTCATTGGTCAGACATCATTAACTCATATCATTCCAGTGTTTTCTTATGTTCCAAAATACATTATTGCAAGTACAATCTAATCAAATTAATTTACAGTACAATAGAAAGTCAAATGAACTGTCTATTCTAAAGATCCTGATTGAAAGACACTAAAAGAAGTGTAAGAATGTATAGAATGACAAGCTAAAAAGAAGTTGCAGCTTAATTGGAAAACAGGCAATTCTTGATTGCTGGATCTGGTGATCCCAGCTCAGTACTAAAAGATCCCAGGACAGCCAATGGAAGTGAATTTCTCTGGGATATCTTGGGATCAGATTGCTCCAGGAATTGGCTAATCCTGGGGATTTTAGTATTTAATAGAATAGAATAGAATTCTTTATTGGCCCAGTGTGATTGGACACACAAGGAATTTGTCTTTGGTGCATATGCTCTCAGTGTACATAAAAGGACAAGATACATTTGTCAAGATTGTCAACATGTAAATGGCTGTGATTTATTTTATTTTTATTTAATTTATTTTATCGAGTACATATTAGATAATATATATAAGTTTAAGCATGAATTGAATACATAAAATGAATACAATTAAAGGGAATATTAGGACAGGGTAGGCACGCTGGTGGTCTTATGCACGCCCCTTACAGACCTCTTAGGAATGGGGTGAGGTCAGCAGTAAACAGTTTTAGGTTAAAGTTTTGGGGGTTTGGGGATTTTTTGATTGGGATTGGTCAAGCCATAACAATAAATTTGGCAATTGTGGTAGATGGGATAGATTAAAATGGCTGAAATAAGATGCAAATTATAGACATCGAGGGGAGGAAAAACATTTTTGAAAAAATGGGCACTGGGCTTGCATTGGCACATTGGAATTGCATTGGTACATTGCATTGTTTTATGCCAATGTCATTCCACCATTTTAAGATTTTACTTTGAGATAGAAGTGGAGTCATTGTGCAATAGAGTACAATGAAACAATTTCTTTCTATATAATATTTGAGTTGACCATGCAAGTACAAAGACAAAACAGTCTAATACAAACTAAGGAACAGATAAAAAGTAGAGAAAAGATAAAAATGCAAAGAGATAGAAAAGACATTTCAGTGTCTTATTCGAATACTTTTGGGTTAAAGAAGTACATTTTAAAAATGATATTTTCAGAGAGATGATGCTTCCCATCCAACCCGCAAATTCAGTCAGATGACTGTACTGTAATTTCCTATTTATTGGAAAATTAATATTAAAAATTTCAAACAGTGATTTGCATGGAGAAAATAAGTTGCTGAATTTAAACTAAAAAATAAAGAATGGTTTTATATAATTATTTTGATTCTACTGCATACTTGGTAAGTGAACTGTGTTTTTGTAAAATTATAGTGTTCTTTCATCAGCTTGTACTGAAGCCATAGACGGAGGCTCCTCTATAGTGCACTTTTGTTATATGATATGGATTGCTGACAGCAAATCAGTTGTATGAGGTTTCTACTAAGATTCTAGATTATTATTAGGATATGCTGCCATTTCTTAGTCTACTCTTTGAATATATTCCAACCTGGGAAATGTACCAAAGACTATATAGTATTTCTTTCACATAGTGTGTCAAGAAACTACCTGGTGGCCCTGATTACTAAAAATTTTGCACCAATAAAATATAAAAAAGAAGATGAGGAAGCAAGTCATAAACGTAGAAAGAGAAAAGCCTATGAAAAATTATTTTCTTTCTTTTCTGCGTGTCTATGTAGTAATCACATAGTTATACCAGTCCATTAACAAACAAACAATATTGAGTGGATTGATTACCCCACTAGTGGCTATCTAGTTGCATATTCATTACTGGAACATAAAAATATTCACAATGTGGAAGAATATTTAGAAGTTAGACTAATGTAGCATATACTGAGCCATGGTGGTATAGTGGTTAGAATGTAGTATTGCAGGTTAACTCACTGCTCACTGCCAGGAATTCGATTCTGACCAGGTTGACTCAGCCTTCCATCATTCTGAAATCAGTAATATGAGGATTGTTGGGGACAATATGCTGACTCTGTAGACTGATTAGAGAAGGCTGAAAAGCACTATGATGTGGTATATAAGTCTAAGTGCTATTGCTATTTCATAAGAGTAAAGCTTTCATGGTAAACTCACTAGTAAATCTCACTGAGTGTTGGAAGCTATCTTAATGTTGAATGAGTATACTGGAAGATTAAAATCTGACTGAATAAATTATACATAGTCCACAATTTAATTGTATGTGATCTCTAACCTAAATTCATAACTTCTGCACAAAATATTTATAGAATAAAATAACAGAGTTGGAAGGGACCTTGGAGGTCTTCCAGTCCAACCACCTGCCCAGGCGGGAAACCCTACACCACTTCAGACAAATGGTCTTTTTATTTGTTTGGGACCCAGTTGCTCAGTGGCTAAGACGCTGAGCTTGTCGATTGAAAGGTTGGCAGTTCAGCGGTTCGAATCCCTAGTGCCACGTAATGAGGTGAGCTCCCGTTACTTGTCACAGCTTCTGCCAACCTAGCAGTTCGAAAGCACATAAAAAAATGCAAGTAGAAAAATAGGGATTTTTGGCATCTTTGGCATTTGGTTATGCCGGCCACATGACCATGGAGACGTCTTTGGACAGCGCTGGCTCTTCGGCTTTGAAACAGAGATGAGCATCACCCCCTAGAGTCGGGAACGACTAGCACATATGTGCAAGGGGAACCTTTACCTTTTAAACCTCTTGTTTATTTCAGCCTCAGTTAAATAACCTACCTCACAGAATTGTTATGGGGAAAAAAAGAAGGTAACAGCATTAGGTACATATGTTATACATATATAAAGGTCTAAAAATCTATCAATAATATACCTTCTACAGCATCTGCCTATCCCAGGTCATTGGGAATGACTTGATAGGTAGATAAAATGCCAAATTCAGTCTAAACATCTGGCTGGCTGTAATTGAAACAATAAATAAATAAATAAAATCAACCATAATAACCCCCCACAAATTAAACTAGAGAGAACATGACCCTTATCAGAATAAAGGTTGCCAATCCTTGGTATGTAGGACTACAGAATTAGCTATGTAGTTGGGTTTGACTAATGTAACATTACTTTGCAAGGGAAATAGGCTCCAGAGATGCATAGTGGCTCAACCCAATCTTGGCGTAAAAATCTTATAGGTCCAATTTTATTCCATGTACCTTCAGTGTTGAGCTACTAATGCAAAAAAAGGAATCCTGTTGCTTTCTGTTCCAGAGAAAGTTTATCATCAGCTGGCATAAGTAAGACCACATTATGAATTGGGGAAATTCTGATGTTGCAATATTTTTCTTGAAGAGAAGAGCCTCATACATCTTTTACTTCTCCGTCCTCTGTATGTATGCCTGTGTGAGTGTGTATATTCCTAGCTTGTTTTATTTGGCAATTGCTGCTTCGGTTTATGAATGTTGGCATATAAAAAGTTGGCAGTCCTACAAGACTCTTAAATTATATACTTTGAAAGGAACATAATAACTTCTTTACCTTATGTATAGTCATGGGTCACAAATAACGCAGAAATTTGCTGAAGTAAAAAAGTAGGGGCCTTCCCAAAATTTGTATGAGATGGATTGAATCAAGAAGCCAAATTCCACCCTGCTAAATACTGTAGCAGGATATAGGTTTGGCCCACCATCCCGATTGGAATCAGAGAAGGGTTAAGGTTGAACCACATTTGCTGTGTTTTACATTATTAGATTCAGACTTTATGATATTCATTTTTCATAATTTGTAGCAGATTACTTTACTCTTAAATCTTGTTGTCTCTTACTTGGCAATTCTTCCTAAATTAGTAATTGGCTTATTTACATCTCTGGAAGAACATGCTTATAACTGTCATTTGAACAGCCAAAAAGTACAAATGAAGAGGAGGAAGAGGGGTGGAGGAAGGGAATGGAAGGGAAGTGGAGGAAAGGGAAGGGAAGAGGAACAAGAAGAGGAACAAGAAGAAGCGGAGGAGGAAGAGGAAAAGGAAGAAGACTTTTTCAAATCCCTTAAATTAAAATTAAAAATCAAACTTCCTATTTTGTTGTTGTTGAATGCACTAGAAGACTCCAGCATTTCCTAACATGCATACAACATGCAGCAAATTAAAACAATAGCCTTCACTTCATTAAGTAAGTGTAGTCAAAATATTTGTAGGGCATTGTATTGACAAATGCTGTCTTAAAGAAATCAAGGTTATTAACACATCATCATGTGGCAACATGTTTTGTTGTAAGAGATTACCATCATGATGGTTTAAAGCAGGGGTGAAATCCAGCAGGTTCTGACAGATTCTGGAGAACTGGTAGCAGAAATTTTGAGCAGTTCGGAGAATCGGTAGCAGAAATTTTGAATAGTTCAGAGAACTGGCAAATACCACCTCTGGCTGGCCCCAGAGTGGGGTGGGAATGGAGATTTTGCAATATCCTTCCCCCAGAAGTGGGGAGGGAATGGGGATTTTTCAGTATCCTTCCCCTGGAGTGGGGTGAGAATGGAGCTTTTGCAGTATCCTTCCCCTGCCATACCCACCAAGCCACACCCACCAAGCTACACCACGTCCACCAAACCACGCCCAGAGAACCGGTAGTAAAAAAAAATGGATTTCACCACTGGTTTAAAGAGGACATTATCTGAGTTTTGTGCCAGTGGCCTCTGTTGTATTTAATCTTGAAGTTGACAGGTAGATTGGAATACCTCTCTGCCTAAGGTCTGTCATTCCCCAACAAACTTACCAGACAGTGGAACTCTCAATTCCATTCAATTCAACTCTCAAGGACCATGAGATTAAATTTGAAACAATAAGAGTTTATATACCACTTCACAGTGCTTTACAGCCCTCTGTAAGCATAATGTGGAGGAAGGAGAAATTGGAGGAAGAAGAATAACTCAGATGGAAAAATATAGAGGAAGAAAAGGTGGATGTAAATCAGCAAGTAGTGGAAACACCTGAAGGAAAAAGAAGAAGCAGAAAAAAGCTTGGAATAGGAAAAGACAAGATGAAGAATGTGGAGATGGGAAAGGCACAAGGTGGGAAAAAGAAATAATGAAAAAAACAATGGTAGAAGAAAACAAATTTGAAGGGAAGGAAAGTAGATGATTGAGACAAATGAGAAAGAGCAGAACCAGTTTTTTTAATTGAGAATTTGTGTAAATTGGAAAGATGTTTGGTGGGGTGGGGTGGGGTGGTCAGAGGCATAGAACACTAGAGAAATGTAGTGATGATTTATGTCTTTACACATTATTGTTGCAATTGTATTATTATTATTATTATTATTATTATTATTATTATTATTATTATTATTTACTTTATTCATTAAACATGAAACTCAGTCAACTGAACATTCAAAAATGCATCACAAATACCATTGACTGGTGCTAATGGTTGATACGGATTGCTACCAGTGTCCTAGATATCAACCAAGTACCTTCTTAAGATGTACGATGTTCCAAGTAGCGCATTTTTTTGCAGTAACACTGGTGTTATTGCAGGAAGTTGCAATTTGTTGATGTATCTTGTAAAATTCTTGGACATGGTAACAAGTGCCCCGATGACAATGGGTATCACTGTTATATGTTTCATCCATATCCAAGTAGTTTCAATGGCCAGTCGCAATATTTCATGATTTTTTTCCAGTTCTGTTTCTTCGACTCTGGCATCTCCTGGTACGCGATGTCAATAAATTGTATGTTTCAGTTTTCAACTGGTGTGTTGTGTTCCAAATGTCAATCGATCTGTATTCGAAAGTCCCACAAAATCATCATCATCATATTATTATTATTATTATTATTATTATTATTATTATTATTATTATTATTATTATTATTTAATCTTTAGTGAGATTCACAGCCTTTGAGGCTGGTTAATAGCTCAGCAGTTCGAGTCCTAACCAAGGACCTCGGAACTGTTAAGGCATCATCGGAGGATGTAAGCTGTTCCGAGTAAGGTGGTTTTTTGTAGAGTCAAAATGTTCAAGTCCGGCAAATTTAGAATTTCTAAATAGCGGGGTAGCCCTTTGGGTATTCCTCCAAGGGCTCCAATTACAATCGGGACAACACACGATTTCTTTTTCCACAGTCGCTCAACTTCAATTTGCAAGTCCCGGTACTTTGTGATTTTTTTCTTGTTGCTTATCTTCAATCCGTGCATCACCAGGTATTGCAATGTCAATGAACCATACTTTTTTCTTTTCAACTATTGTTATGTCAGGTGTGTTGTGGACCAAGTGCCTGTCAGTCTGAATCCTAAAGTCCCACAAGATCTTGAGTTTCTCATTCTCTAAAACTTTCTCAACCTGATGCTCCCAGTGGTTTTTGCTGTACTCAAATCCAAACTTCTGGCACAATTTCCGATGATGATGATGATGATGATGATGATGATGATGATGATGATGATTTAATCTTTAGTAAGATTCACAGCCTTTGAGGCTGGTTAATAGCTCAGCAGCTCGAGTCCTAACTAAGGACCTAGGAACTGTTAAGGTATCGTTGGAGGATGTAAGCTGTTCCGAGTAAGGTGGTTTTTTGTAGAGTCAAAATGTTCAAGTCAAGTTGTTGTTGTTGTTGTTGTTGTTGTTGTTGTTGTTGTTGTTGTTATTATTATTATTATTATTATTATTATTATTATTATTATTCCCAGTCGAACCACTGCTGGGTGAAGTGCTCCTCACTGAAGGTTATGGACCATAATCTACCATGCTGGTGCAGAAAGATGTTTTTCAAATCCTCAGTCCAGGGCAGGGCAGAAAAATCACCATTGCCCTCAAATCACCCAGCTGACTTTCATGCTTAAAGGAAGACTGACTTTGGCCTCTCTTTTTCAATCCAGTACTTTAACCACATTACCACAATGTTCTCAAATATGTATATGCTAGGAGACACGTGCAGAAAAATATGCACAATTTAACATGAACTTTTTTTTTTTACAAACATTTCAAGCTAATACAGAAATTATGCAAATTGAGCAAGACTCAAAACCTTAAATATTAACAAATTTGTACTTATATTTGTATAGTTGTTTTGCATCCTGTATGAATGAAAATATTTTAAATGGAATTCCAAGAGTGTGCAGATTTTACACTTATTCTTGTTGTGATCTAAGAATTTAAAGGACAAGTTTTGACACAAGAGTTTACCATACAAAAGCCTGTGTTATGATTTGAAAAGAGATAGAAGTAGCTCCTTTTTATGTTTACTATTGTTTCTATTAATCAGCACTGAAGAGACATCACTGTAAGAATTCTCTCAGTGTACATAGTTTGTGTTTTACTATGCTTTTCAGATTAGTTTATTTTCCCACTGGAAACGAACTCTTTATAAATATTGGCCTAGGATTACAATCACGTAAGATAAAACTCATGTATTAAAGCTGCTCTGTCCCATTTACAGGCAAAATTTGAAGTTTCACAGATGAGACCCAAGGAAGCAATAAGAAATCACACAGATGCTGCTCTCTTTTACAGATGTTCAAGGATTTGAAAAAGTATAAGATGCTGGTACATCCAAGATATATTAAATAGATATAATGGATGTGAACAAATTTTCCCCTTTGCCCATGAGTAGTTGATAATAGCAACTGTGGTTTTAAGATCAATAACATAATTCTTTGGAGATCTCAAGAGTCATTCATAACCAATACCTCCAATGATGTTTAAGATTTCAGATTATAAAACGTGCATAGTCAGTGCATTTCCTTTTCTTGTCCCAGAATAAAGCTCTAAAAGAGCTGCACAAAATTAGTCAAGTTGGCAAATCATTGATAACTTTTGCACTAAAAACATATCCCAAGATCTGGAATCCTTTAGTTTTAGTTGGATTCCTTGCTTTGTAGATGTTACCAAGAAATTTACCAACATTGCTGCTGCAATATTGTCATGTTATGTACAGTCATGACACATGCCTACAGCTTTATAGTTAGGGTAGGGTATCTTTTTTCCATTGAGTTCTGCATAGCAGCAATGTATAAATCACCATGTTCTCCTTCCCTTTTTCTCTTTTTTATTTCTCCTTTCACAAACAAAAGATTAACAGAGGAAGCCAGAGCACACTGGCAGAGGTGTAAGTTAATAACTTCCTCAGAGCCAAGAACAACGTGGAACTAGTTTAAGACATACAGTTTGCCCATCAAGCTAACGCTTGCCAAGGTTATTCACCTGGATTTTTCAATTACAGTAGAGATGTCAAGGAATAAAATAAACCTAAATAAACCTTGTTATAGTGTTTTTTTTTTCAAATATTTTGTGTGTCATTTCTGAGATTATATGTTAAATATATTCTCAGAGATTTGCATTAAACTATGTCCACAATTTGGGTTGAATTAAAAAACTGACAGCAGTTTCAGGGTTTAATTTCAAGCACACTGTTACTATTTCACTCCAGTTTTATTAGAATAGTTTAAAACATTCTGGGGAAGCAAAACAAGAAGTTGGTACTAGTGTATTGTAAATAAAGTTATTTGGCTAGTACTTTCCATGAATAAACACATGGAAACTGGGAACTGAACTTATATTGAGAGCAGAAGATTTTTATGAGCCTAGAGCAGTGATGGCTAACCTTTTTGCCGTCATGTGCCAAAAGCAGGCGGAGTGCAGGGGGGTCACGCGTGTGTGTTCCCACACCCATAATTCAATGCCCCCATGCCCCCCTGTGCATGCATGTGCAAACCTTCCACTGCGCTCCCCCCACTTTTGGCACACAACAACAAAAAAGGTTACCGGTGGGCTTGGTAGGCCTGTTTTTCACCCTCCCCAGGCTCCAGAGGCTTTCTTGGAGCCTGGGGAGGGTGAAAATAGCCATCGCCACTTCCCCAGAGGTTCTCCAGAAGCCAAAAACGGCCCATTTCCCGACTTCCAGTGGGACGGAAGGCCCAAAAATTAGCTGGCCGGTGTGCGCATGCACACTGGAGCTGAGCTAGGGCAACGCTTGCATGCTCACAGATATGGCTCCGTGTGCCATCTTTGGAATGCGTGCCATAGGTCTGCCATCATGGGCCTAGAGTATGATGTGTGCTGAACAATATAATCTTCACAGAACAAATATAGAAAAAAATATTGGAAACTTTTGGGATGGGGGGGTTAAAAGTCATAGCACCTCTTAGACTTAGGGTTTCTCAATCAGCTAGCCATACTGTACAGTTTTAGTCTATATTTCTAAAATGTTGATAAAATCCAATGTCAATGTTTATTAATAGTAACCTGTATAATCTCAGATGTCACTGGCAATAAATCACATGCCTGAAGGATCTGCACCTGCACCTGGGGTTTATTGGCTTGCAACATGGAAATTGCAGTGAATAAGCATGTTGTCAATTTTTTCTGCCTATCTATCATGGAGCAAAGTAAGTTTTTATTTTATTTTCTTTCTCCATCATTTACAAAATCATGATTCCATCCTGTGACTTTATTACTTAAACACATATGCTTTTACGGTAAGAACTAACAATTTTCTAAATCGTTCCTTAACATTATTAGTTAAAATACTGTCCCTCTTAAAGTAGCTCACAGAGCCCAGGTGAAAATAGCCAAAAATCTAACAGGTCCTAAATATCAATTGATATAGTAATCAGGTTAGAATTATACCTCTTATGTTCTGGCCCCCACAACCCATGTAGGAATGAAATTACTACTTGAATAGGTATCAAGTGACTACAAAAGAAGAGGAAGATGATGGTACACAACACAATAGTGCAACATTAATTTCTGGGTTGGCATAGTATGGTAACAGGGAAGGAGTTTCTTCCCACAGCATCCTGTTCTTTGAATATTTTATAGCGATGGACAATATTTTAACAGAAAATTTAGATGCTCATATTATTATTATTATGTTGGTCACACAGTTAGCCAGATGTTTAGACTTGATTTTGCATTTTTATTCAGCTATCCCGTCATTCCCAAGGACCTGAGATAAGCAAATATTGTTGCTTGATAGTGTTAAATGTACCATTGCAGGATGTAAGCTGTACCAAGCTGCTTTTTGCAATTGATTTTTTACAATTGGTTTTGTCAATGCCGATAGTTTTCAAGTGATGATCCAGATGTTTTGGGATTGTACCCAAAATTTGGGATTACTACTGCTATTATTTTTGCTCAGAATGAGACAATTCGCCATGGCTAACTCGCCGCAAGCAACTCATGCAGCCAACTCACCGCAGGACAACTCACCAAAGCCAAATCACCTGGTACAACTCGTTGCAGAACAATTCAACAATTCAGTTTAATTATTTAAAATAATTTTAAAAATATTTTAATTTTTGTCATTCACATTTCATTTTATCCCTTCTTGCATCCTTCTTTTAACTGATTCTATTCCACCACTTCTTCAATATTAGTATAACTCTTGTCCCGTGGCAAATTGTCCCATGGCAAGTTGACCATGGAAAATTGTCCTGTGATGATTTGGCCCTGGCGAGTTGGCTGCAGTGAGTTGACCTAGACTCTTTTTTTGCTTTGCCACAATCAATCTACTTCTATTTGCAGGTCTTTGTATTTTGTGATTTCTTCCAGATCTTTTCCTCTATTCTACTGTCTTCAGTTACTACCATGTCCTTTATCCAGACTTTATTTTCTCAATAACTTTTGAGCATGGGCTGGTATATGGCAGGAACTTGTCTGTTTTAATTCTAAAGTCCCTGAACAATTTCATGTCTTCATTTTCTATTACTTTGTCTGTGGACCCACAGTTCTTATATGCAGGCAAATGATATTTCTTGCAGACCTTCCAATGCACCATTATCAGGGGTGAAATGCTCCCAGTTCGGACTGGATCACCTGATCCGGTAGCGATGGAGGCGGGTGGTTCGGAGAACCGGTAGCAAAAATCCCTGCCCTCCCCCATTGCCTAGCTGAGCTGCGCAAAAATCAGAGGCTTTTTTTTTTTTTCTAAAAAGCATTTTTTCTACAACCTCTTTGGTCGAAGAGGTTATAAAAAAATGTTTTTAAAAGGAAAAAAAGCCTCTGCCAATCAGGCAAGTCAGCTTGGATCGTCAGAGGCTTTAAAAGCATTTTTCTTACAACCTCTTCAGCCGAAGAGGTTGTAGAAAAAATGGTTTTAAAAGTTTTAAAAAAAAAACTTGGCCACACCCATTCAGTCATTTTACACCCCCACACACACACCAAGCCACGCCCACAGAACCGGTAGTAACAAATTTTACATTTCACTGGCCATTATGTACCAGAGACCACTTATTATTATGCGTATGTAAAGCTAAAGTTAGATTCACAATCTAAAACTAATAATTCAAACCAAGGATCTAAGAATTATTAAGCTATTGTCTATTATTATTGCTACTACTACTTTTAAGCTGTTAGAATTTATGCAAGAAAATGATGCCCAAGTGTATCCTGTAGAACCATTATGGCTACATTCTATAATTATTTAGCTATATCATGAACTGAAATTATTTAGTTATTCATTTTGTGAAAAACACATTCAGGCAACAAGTTCCAGCTTGTTTCACAATGCCTCTGCCATTTTCTGCGCAAAGTGGGAACCGCAGCCTTCTCTAAACAAGAATGTTAATAACAACTTTCACTATTCACACCCAGCATGGACAATAACTATGGATGCCAGGAGACTTGTGGTCCAATACCCTAGAACATACAATTTTGGCAGAAAGCATTTACTACTTGAAAGGTACTAGAAAATATTTAACTACTCTATGGTCTGTGAAACTGGCTGAACATGCAGGAATGTGATCGTTCTGAAAAAAGAGCTACTTTATTTAAGATTAAGTTCTGGTTATTTAGGTCATATTATAATAATAATAATAACAATAACAATAACATTAAATTTATATACCATCCAACTCTTAATGACTCTGAGCACTTACATGTTACCACAGGAACTGGGAACAACAGTGATATTTGTAGAACCATTATGGAGTCACACAAACAAGAATTAATAACGAGTAATTATTCATTAGTCTCTATCCATGACAAATTGTGAGCAAACCATTGTAGAAACAAAAGTAAATTGGTCATTCTGATCTCCAGAACAAGGACCTCCAGTGGGTTCATTAATAAGCCTAAACTGAAAATAAACTATAGATCCTTACTTCATGTGTTAAAAAATTATTGGGTTTTTTTTCCCATGCATTTGCTCTTTCTATACAGGGTTCAAATTAAAGAAAGATAAGGTAATCTAAACCAGTGGTGAAATCCAAATTTTTTTAACTACTGGTTCTGAGGACGTGGTTTGGTGGTCATGGTGTGGCTTGGTGGGTGTGGCTTGGTGGGCATGGCAGGGAAAGGATACTGCAAAATCTCCAATCCCACCCAACTCCAGGGGAAGGATACTGCAATAACTCCATTCTCACCCTACTCCAGGGGAAGGATACTGCAAAATCCCCATTCCCTCCCCACTCCTGGAGGAAGAATATTGCAAAATCTCCATTCCCACTCTCGGGCCAGCCAGAGGTGATATTTGCCGGTTCTCTGAACTATTCAAAATTTCTGCTACCGGTTCTCCAAACTGCTCAAAATTTCCGCTACCGGTTCTCCAAACTGCTCAAAATTTCCGCTACCGGTTCTCCAAACTGCTCAAAATTTCCGCTACCGGTTCTCCAGAACCTGTCAGAACCTGCTGGATTTCACCCCTGATCTAAACTGCTTAACCTATGTGCTGATCTGAATTTATACTATATGTAACAACTCTTTAACAAGTTGACAACTATTATAGCCACCTATCTCTGTTTTGTAGGCTAAATGTACCCAGATCTGTAACCATTCCTTGTACAGCTTGGTTTCCAGACTCTTCACAATTTTAGTTGTAACTCTCTTCTGAAATTTTGTCTTTCTGCCTTTTGAAATGCAGTGTTCAGAAATAGAGACAATATTTCAGGAGAATTGTGATCAGAACAGAGTATTGAAAAATCAGTTCCCCTGTTCTCAGTTCTGTGTATCACAAGATGCCGTTTACATTCTTAGCAAAATGTATCACTTGCTGCTTCATATTTAATTTGTGGTTTACAAGGATTGTGATTTTCATGTGTACCACTGCAAATCTCAGCCTCCCCTGTTTTAAATTGTGTCATATGTTTTTCCTATAAGGTGCAGAAAATTATATTTCTTCTTTTTAAATGCCACTCTATTCATTTCAGCCCAGCGTTCATGCTTGTCTACAGCTTTTTAAAAAATTTATTTTCCAATTCTTCACTAATGTTGGTGTGATTATGCAACCTGTGAATTCATCTATAACTAGAGCATTAAATGGCCAAGTGGCCAACATTTTCCCACTTTATTAAGGAGTATATCATGAATGGCCAAATTTTGTATAACAACATCATGATGGTGGCTCCTGTTAATGTAAGCATTCTTATTCAAGTGCTCATAATTATGCTGTTCAATAATCCAAGCATGTACCAACTGTAGATATCAAGCTGATAGGTCTGAATTATATACTTCCCCTTTCTAAACATGGGGGGTGACATTTGCTCACTACTAGTAGATAAGGACATTTTATTTTCAGCCTTGACATCTAATGCAAATACATAAATTGTGTCATTTCTGTGATGTCATGAAACACATGTCATAATTTCTTCCCTTTCATGCCCTGTTGATATCCATTTACAGTGGGCATAAAAAAAGCAATTCCGCCTCCATGTTGATAGAAGGCATTCAACTCTTCTAGAGCTTTCTTTATAATATGAAATAATTATTATGTAAGATTATAAAAGATTCTTATGGAACTTTGTCAGGCACTTAATCAGAATTCAAGCCTTGTCAAGCTATGTTGAAAGTCCAGGAATTTCTTCTTAGATGTTTGTTTGTAAAATTTATTGGTCACTCATCTTACCACAGGATAATTCTGAGTGGCTTACAAGCTTAAAAAGACAAAAACTATACAAAAGACAAAATGATTTGTGTTTTGGGACATAGTACTGTGAAAAAACCAAATACTGTGACCCAATTAAAAGATGGGGAGAGAGGGAGTGAGATCGTGGGGAGGTAAGTTTGCTGTTAATCTACCATTGTGATGCTCCCCTATTGGAGCCCCAAGCTGAACCAGCAGAGCCAGGTTTTAGATTCTTACTGAAGGTCAGGAGAATTAGAGCTGATCTTGCTCTGGTCAGTAAGCGTTCTAAAGGGCAGATACAATGGCAGGGCTCTTGTTCTGGACTCTGCCAGCTGAATATTCAGGCTGACAGGGCCCACAGGATGCCTCCTCAGGCCAACAGGGCCCGCAGCACGTGTCCTCTGCTGACACAAGTGGGGTGGGCCAATTCCATTGGGATGAGACAGCCCTTTAAGTAGCCTGCATCCATGCCATGAAAAACTTTAAAGATAATTACCAACACCTTGAATTGCACTCAGAAGCAGGCCAGAAGTTACTGCAGCTCACAGAGCAGTGATGTTACATGGGCACCCTTGGGGCCCCAAGAGCTACTCTGCACCTGCTGAGCTTCCGAATGCTCTTCAAAGATAACCCCAGGTACAGCACATTGCAATAGTCCAACCAAGAGATGACTAGGGCCTGAAGGCTGATAAACCTGATACTGATGATAAATCTGATACTGATAGGCCCCCAATCCTATGTACATCATCTCCCAACAGCAACACTTTCTGAAAGATTGGGGCCTATGTGCAACTGATTGTAACTGTAACCTCAGCATAAATTTAAATTTCTATTATGGTTTGATTCTACCTATAAAGTGCTAGACAACTTACAGAATAACTCCTGAATATGTATTCTAAAATGTACAAGGGTTAATTTTTCCTATTCTCTTCTCTGAAGAACTTTCAATGTACAATCATGAATTAAGAAGGAACATGACTAACCATATCAAATGTGATTGAAAACTTTAATTTTGATGGATTTCAGAAATATACAAATTAAATTCAATGAGCTATGAAGGTAAAATTAAAGCTTATGACACTTTACAAGCACATATGATGAATACTCTTTGTCCTTTTCTATCCAATTCCACCTTAAAAAATAATTGTTATTGCTTAAAAAAAAAACAAATTCATATTCTTGAATTATATATAGCAGGGTTTACGTGTTGCGGACGGCTTTTGCTTTGCTTAGATTTTATGTAACTTTTTACATATCTGACTGGCATTTTTGAATTGGGAAAGGGTTGTATGTGTACGTTGGGGAGTGGAGTGGAATTACAATTAAGCAACACAAACATTACATCCCAATCTAAACAGTGCTAATGTTAAAGTTTACAATCAGATATCTTCTTTCTTCCTCCTCTTCTTCTTCCTCCTGCTCCTGCTCCTCCATTTCCTTTTTCAAATAAAATTTCACTCAGTCTTAGAAAAATATTCATGAGCCAAAGCTGGCAATAGAAAAATAATTATTTGAAAAACATTCTATGAGGAGAGTTGTGTGCTTCTCTACTGGATGCCAGTTAAAATGAGCTAATTTGTTTTACCAGTAGCTTAAGAAAACCCCAGCACAGCAGCGCAACAATTATATCCAGGTGCAAGGACTTAATTCAAGCAATTCTAGGTGGATCCTTGCAGTCTGCATTATGGGCCCCATCCTCAACTGCAGCTTGAAACAGATGCCCTTGAAAACATGATCCAGCCAGCCCTCAAATACCAAGCTTGAAATGCTTTCAGAAAGAACAGAAGGGTGAAATGGTGTTCTATAACAAAAATATAACCCAAACATCACTAAGAAATGTGAGCACTGCAAGTCCAAAGAGAATTTGAATCGGCTTCATTGGACTTCCAGAATCTTTTCCCAGCACAAATGCAACATTTAAAATTGGCTTTAAAAGTGCTTAAAATGCTTAAATCACTTATTTCAAACATTATCATTAATTTCAATAGATATTTTCCAAAATCAGATTTGAGTATTACCTATTTAAATGAGTGAAAAATAATACACGGTTAAACACTAAATTCATGCTTGGGCAATTGTTGTAAAATAAAAGTGGTAATTCAGTTGTCACATTGTATGTCTCAACAATAGGCTAGTGTTTTATTCTGAATTTTGAGAGTATGTTGTAGGTGCTTTCACAAATCGACTGTTATGAATAAACTATGTAATCTCAAAAAGGCTCCTAGAGTAGGTAAGAGGAAGGAGGGAAAAGGAAAAGTAGTCTGCTTCTTCCCCATTACTGCTTCTAGTCTATCAGGATGATTTGTATCACTGAAGATTATCTTCATGGCAAACTTGTACATTTCTAGGAAAAGTCCTGGGCTGCAGCAATCCACCATTTTTCTTCTCAAAGAAAGTTTGTGAGACCAAGATGCATTCTTATAGATACAGTTAATACTAGGACTTTTGGATAAGTTTTGAAGTTGGTAAGTTTTCAATCTTCCAATCAGGGCAAGGAGTCTGACACTAAGAGCAGTGCCTACAAATATTAGACTCCAAGTTCTTTCCTTGAAACATACAGTCAAAATGTGGTATTTTGATATTTGAAATGGCATGTTCAAAGTCATCACAAAAATAGTAATTATAATCTATATAATGAATAACATACACACACAATGTGTATTCCAGTGGTGGGTTGCCCCCGGTTCAGACCAGTTCACAAGAACCAGTAGTAAAACCGGCAGGAGGCTCCACCCACTGACCTGGACACCATCATAGGTGATCTGCGCATGCGCAGAAGCTTCTGTGCATGCGCAGAAGAGCGCGTGCAGGTGCGAGGTGAACCAATAGTAAAGGTAAGTAGAACCCACCCCTAGTGTATTCTAAATAAACAAAAAGTTTCGATAGTTCTCAGGTATCTGGATAGGCTCCTTTATTGGTTTATGGTTTTTATTTATTTATTTATTTATTATCAGATTTATATACCGCCCTTCTTCCGAAGGACTCAGGGCAGTGCACAGCCAAAGTAAAAACTTAAATACAAACATTAAAATATAGTTAAAAAGATATATATGCGTTTGGCCCCATAATAAAAAAAAAACAATAACAAATCTATTAAAAACGTTTTAAAAAGTGTTAAGCCAGCCCTGCTTGCTGAAAAAGAAAAGGCTTAAGGGCACGGTGGAAGGCACCGAGGTCTTGGATTCTTCATATCTCTGGGGGCAGCTGATTCCAGAGGGCAGGTGCCCCCACAGAAAAGGCCCTTCCCCTGGGGGCCACCAGTCTACATTGCTTGGCCGATGGCACCCTGAGGAGGCCCTCTGTGTGGGAGTGCACAGGTCGGTGGGAAGCCATTGGTAGCAGCAGGCGGTCTCGAAGATATCCAGTCCTATGCCATGGAGCGCTTTAAAGGTGATAACCAACACTTTGAAGCGCACCCGGAAGACCACTGGAAGCCAGTTCAGCTCACGCAGGAGAGGTGTTATGTGGGAGCACCATGCAGCTCCCGTAACTACCTGCATGGCCGCATTCTGGACCAGTTGGAGTGTCCGGGTGCTCTTCAAGGGGAGCCCCATGTAGAGAGCATTGCCATAGTCCAGGTGAGAGGTGACAAGGGCATGAGTGACTGTGCACAAGGAATCCCGATCTAGGAACGGCTGCAATTGGCGGATCAGGCAAACCTGATAAAAAGTCACCCTGGCTACAGCCATCAGATGTTCCTCCAAGGACAGCTGCGTATCCAGGAGGACGCCCAAATTGCGAGCCCTCTCCGTGGAGGCCAAAGACTCGCCCCCAATAGTCAGTGATGGTGTTAACTGACTATATCAGGATGCCGGAAACCACAGCCACTCAGTCTTGGATGGGTTGACCCTGAGCTTGTTCCTCCCCATTCAGATCTGCACGGCCTCCAGGCACCAGGACATCACTTCAAGGGCATCATTGGAGTGGCCCGGGGTGGAGATGGTTCAGTTGCACTCTATTGGTGCTTCGGTATATAGATTTTAGTCAGGTTTGAGACAACATCTTAGTGCCTATCAGCCCAAACAAGCAGTATGGTATGCTTAAATGACTAAGAGTCCTGCAGTTCTCCCTGACCAATAGCACTGTGGTCCTATAAGTCCAGCATACAATCAGATGGAGAGGTTCTGGAATAGTTTGAGCTACTGCCCCAGTCTTAGCCACAAGTACAGTCCATATTGAACAAAGCCACTCCTACTATTAGGCAAAGAGAAGATTCAAGAATGCCATATCAGAATGCCATAAATAAATAGGTGTGCATACTATTATTGTATATTTTTTGTTGGAGAGAAGATATGTTTGGCTGGCCTTTGGATATGACAAGGCAAGCCTTCATTTGCTATTCTATCTTGGATAACAAAAGCTCAGAATATAGAATAACAGAGTTGGAAGGGACCTTGGAGGTCTTCTAGTCTAACCCCCTGCTTAGGCAGGAAATCCTACACCACTTCAGACAAGTGGTTGTCTAAGCTCTTCTTAAAAACTTCCAGTGTTGGAGCATTTACAACTTCTGGAGGCAATTAGTCCACTGATTAATTGTTCTAACTGTCAGGAAATTTCTCCTTAGTTCTAAGTTGCTTCTCTATATATAATATATACAACCAAAACATATTTCTTATCTTCAGATGAAAATTGTGAAAGTAAAAAAAAGTGGTACAATTATATTGCTCCCATGTAAAGTTGAGTGTCTTTTTGCAAGTACAGAAGGAAGGCAGGAAGGAAGGAAGACAAGAAGGAAGGGAGGGAGGAAGGAAGATCTACATTTTATAAATAGACAAACACAGACTTCTGTGTGAACAATCATTTTCAAATTTTTATACACGATTTCCTCATCAAATATAAGCCAGTAAGTTTAGCAAAAATAGTGAGATTTACATCATCCTTGTAAATATGACTAGGGTTCCACTCTATCAACTCTTTTCATGTAAAATATATTAACACTTGAATAACACCCCAATGTCATTTACATATAATCAAGGTAGCAGGTGGAATTTGCATAATCAGAAATGCTTGGAAGGATGCCATACAGAAAATGTCCAGAACATCTAGCTCACTGATTCAACACAGCTGATACTCACAAGCCAGAGGATGGCAGCAGTGTGTTGGATGATATCAGTCTGCATGATAGACCAGAAGAGTTAGTTAATCTGGTCCAGGTGGTAGAGCTCAATATAGAATCCATAGCCTAAGCTTCTACATTCATTGGTGCCTTTTTCTTGTGATGTGATTCCCACTCACGCTGCACCCAACCTCATTCCAGCATATACCGCATTATGAAAGCAGCCAAGGGAAACTGCCATCTGGAGGTTGCCATAGTTATTGATTCTGTCCCATCTTTGAAAGAGAAATAGTTAGTGGTTGGCTGGCTATGCAATATGCTGACACGGGTAGCCAAGTTACGATAATAGGACAGAACCACACACCAGATTTGGAGATAGGGCAGAGCTGGTTTGCTCTGATTTGATCATTGGCTAATTGTACATGGCATGCTGTAAAGTATACTGTAATAATTTATTCCAGGAAATTTATAATGACTTAATATAGTATTAAATAACTATAATGTCCCACAGGCTCAATACTCTGTCCTCTCCTGTTTAACATCTATAAAAAACTGTTGGGTGAGTTCATCCATCACCATGGGTTGAGATATTATTAATATGCTGATGATACTCAGCTATACATCTCTATGCCTGATTAATGCTCTCTCTGCCATCTCACAGTGCCTAAGGCTGTAGAGTCTTGGATGGGGGACAACAAATTTTATCTGAACCCCAGAAGACTGAGTGGCTTTGGATGTATTGAGCCTCAGAATCTAAGTCTTTGTTATCCTTAGTTCTGGATGCATTACCCTGTTCAGACCCAGTTTTCAACCTAGGGGTTCTCCTGGACTCATATCTTCTGCTCAAAGGGTATGTGGTGGGCATGACTAAGAGAGCTTTTGCATAGTTCTGGTTTGTGTACCAGCTATGATCTTTCTGGATCATAATTCCCTGCGTTTACTTACTCAAGCCCTAGTCATCTGTCATCTGGACTTTTACAAAGCACTCTACATGGTATCTATTTTTTTGAAATCTATTCAGAGGCTTCAACTGGTGCAAAGTACAGCAATGAAAGTAGTCTTTATAGTCTCTAGGTTGGCCCATATGACATCTCTTATCCACAAACTTCACAGGCTACCGGTATGCTTCCAGGTGCAGTTCAAGATGTTGGTTATGACCTTTAAAGCCATTAATGGCATAAGTCCAGGCTACCTAATAAATTGTCTGATCCTGCTAGAAGAAACCTGTCCTAATCGTGCCAGCAGGGAGGGCCTACTATGGATCCTGTTTTTTTTATTTTTATTATTATTATTATTTTAATTTTAATTTGATTTATATGCCGCCCTTTTCCAGAGACTCAGGATGGCTTACAATGCATTAAGCAATAGCCTTCATACTTTTGTATATTTATACAAAGTCAGCTTATTGCCCCCACAAACTGGGTCCTCAATTTACCTACCTTAGAAAGGATGGAAGGCTGAGTCAACCTTGAGCCTGGTGAGATTCGAACTTACAGTAATTGCAGACAGCTGGTGTTAATCACAATGCTATCAGTCTGTTGAGCCACCAGGCCCTGTTGATCAAAGAACTCTGATTATCGAGATCCAGAAGAAGAACCTCCTCTGTTGCAGTGACCACTTTTTGGAACATCCTACCCTCTAGGGTAAGATCTGCTCCCATACTCCTATCCTTCCATGGGACCCTAAAGACCTGGTTCTGCCAGTTAGCTTGGACACCAAATCTGGCAGTTCCATGCCACAGAATTGATGGCAGACTCCACCTCCCTCCTCTTGCTCTCTGCTTCTACCCATCCATCTCTATATTACCATACTGATGCATTCTCATTATTTTCTTTTTTATTGTTTATTTTATTGTTCTATTGTTTTACTTCTATTTTGTTTACACTCTTTTCTTCCTTTTTATTGTTGTAAATCACCTAGAGTATCCCATAGTGAGTTAGGCAGCAAATAAATTTAATAAATATTGAATCATGCAATGTTAAAAAAAATGATGATCATGAATAGAAATCCTCTATTCAGAATCATCTTGGCATACTCAGGGCATGTAAAGCCATGGGATGCTTTTTTAAATATTAGAGTACACTTATGTGTAGACCTTTGCTACCAAACAATCCTAAAAATGTGTAGAGTAGCTGTTGCCATCTTTCATGAGAGACACAGTTAAAACGAGAGTAGATTTTATTCTCATGTAGTGAGAATCTTTCCAATGCTGCTGTGCTAGCTCAGGAACAGTTATATATATTGTACTGTATATTTACACACAAATATCCTAAAAGATTTTTCTACTGCAGATATACAATGGAACTCAGCATAATATTTTACGTTATTTTGATTTTACTTCTTAACTAGCATTAATTAGAGTTATATCAGACCACTAAGATTAAACTGGTGGTTCGTGCTTATTCGCAGATAATGGAAGCAATCTGGAGAGTTTGAAAACTTGCCAAAATGGGGTCATAAAAAAAACTGCCAAATATCCAAGTCCTGAGTTCAGCCAAGCATGTGTGGCTGGTTCCCATGAACATTACAAATAAAATTAAAACCAGTTGGAAGCCTTGTGGGTTTTTTTCTTTTACTCCACCTCCTTTCCTCCTAAAGCAGCTCAACTCTTTCCCTAACCTATAGAAATACTTTGGCCTAACATAGCTTGCCCTTTTAAACCATCTCTCTGCACCTAGAAGAAAATGTGGAGGTTGGGATGAAAAAAAAGGGTTTTTTGTTTCAGAAATTCTCTTTACTGGATCCTAAAATTCTTGACAAGGGTGGGGGTGAGGAGAGAAGGAGTAGAAGCCAATAGAAGCAATTTTTTTTTCCTGTTCCAAGGGGATATACATTTCATCCTGGAATCAAAAGCACAGTATTCCACCACTCCTAATTTAAAACATACTTTACAGAGGCATATCTTATTCAGCTGAGCCTTTGAAAATCTGATTTAAGGTGCGAATTAGGAATAAAATATATTGGGCCAAATTTGCTGCCAGATATAAAGGCACAAACACATTATGCTAGGTTTAAATTTGACTTTGTAGTATCAGGTTTTGCTTGCAATTACTTCAGATTTATAACTCCACTTGAGCAACTGATGTTGTTTGTTTCTTGAGACAAATAGCAACGACAGCAAGTACAGAATGTTCCTTTTCAGAGGCAGATTTAAGGCAAAATCTGTAAGGATAGTCTTTCCACAGCCAAAATATTTTTTGCAAGAATTTCAAAGACAGCCCTAGACTGGTGCCCAACAGATGTTTTCGACTGCAAGCCCCATCATCTGCTGTATTGCAGGCAAACTCTGCCCACAGCCTGGAGTTTGATCCTGATGGGGCTCAAGGTTAATTCAGGCTTCCATCCTTCTGAGGTTGGTAAAATGAGGTCCCGGATTGTTGGGGGCAATATGCAAATATTGTTTATATTGTAAACTTACCCAGCGAGTGCTGTAAAGGGCTATGGGGCTGTACATAAGCCTAAATACCCCTGATTCTCATCTTGAATGAAAAGGCGAACCTGACAGTGGAAGGACAGCAGAACAGAACATGCAGAAGTGGATGATAGAGACTATTGTAGAGATGGAGAGAATAGCCCTGTCTTCTGACATGTGAGTGTCACTGAAGGAAGGGAAAATGCTGTGTTGTTCCCTGCCTGCCTATATGTTCTTAGTTGAGCTTCTGTGCCCAGTGCCTATTACAGCTTAGGCTAGGAAAATCTCCTCTTCTGGCAGTCTTGCATGGAATCTGAAATGGAGGCTGAACTTTTGTTTATGATATGCATTCCAAATGACTACTAAATGGTAGAAAAGAGATAAAGAAGCCTTGAATACGTACAGGTTTGGGCTTTTTTTTTTTTTTTTTTTTTTTTTTGCATCCTAGAATTTTTTTCTAGGTTTTTCTCTTTAAGTAAGAACAAATCTCCAGGGTATATGTGTGTATAAAAGTGGGCCAAAAGAGCATGCATTTATAACAAACAGTACAAAAGATAATTATCAGGCAGTTGTCAACCCTGAAGCTGATCTGATCGAAGCCATTTTGAAGCTTCAGTGTTGCCACACTGGAGCTGAGGGATAGAGAGGGGGGATAGAGATATCTGGGGTTTTGTAGCCAAACAAAATACTTTCTCCTATGAACCAAGGACATTCCCACAGGTGGCCAGAGGGAGAGGAGGAGTGATGTCACCAGGCAACCGGATGGCACCTTGATTGGACCATGTGACTGATTGTTTGGGAAAGGGAAAAAACTTTTACTTTTAATTAGGTGAAAACCTTGGGGGCTTTCAGAGTTGGTTTTTATAAGAACTGTGCCAATATGATATATCCAATAAAACTATTCTTTGAGGAATCTACCTGCCTCAGAGTTATGTTCGCTATGAGTGTATTACTTGGAACCCTGACTGCATCTGCATCCTATGTCACTCTGAAGTGAATGTTAGCAGCAAGAGAAAAGGCACTCTTCAGAATTTTACTAGATGACAAAAAGCTTCTAGACCAGTGTTCTTCAACCTTAGCAACTTGAAGAGGTGTGGACTTCAATTTCCAGAATTCCCCAACCAGCCATCTTGGCTGGGGAGTTCTAGGAATTGAAGTCCATACTTCTTCAAGTTGCCAAGGTTGATAAACACTGTTTTAGACAATTCCAGGAAAGGGCATAACATCAATGATGTGAAGGTTTAGTGAATGTGCATTTAACATTATTCCCCCTAGGTTTGAGGTTGTTTGAGTGTTATTTAGTTGTTTGGGTTTTAAGAGAGGCATATTTATTTGTAAAGAGAAAAACTTTCTTTTCCTTGAGTATTTTAATATCCATTATCCTATGGATGCTCCAGTCTGACCATTGTCTGGTCAATGCCCAGATGTCTCTCCAAATTTCTGCTGCCAGACCAGGCTCCTCCCATCCATCTTTAAGTCTGCAGGAGTTGAGGGATGAAGCCATTGAGCCCCTGGTCAATGTCATTCCCTCTTCCATATCTTCTTTGCTGCTGAGAGAAAGAGAGAGGGAGCGGGAGGGAGGGAGAGAGAGAGAGAGAGAGAGAGAGAGAGGAAGAGGGAGGGAGGGAGGGAGGGAGAGAGAAAGAGAGAGAGAGAGAGAGAGAGAGAGAGAGAGAGAGAGAGAGAGAGAGAGAGAGAGAGAGAGAGAGAAACAAGCAAATATAGAAAGAAAAACCCAGTTGGCAGAACATATTTGGGCTTCCAAAAAGCTTTTGAAAAAGTCCTAATCAAAAGGCTTGAGTATATTTAGAAATTATGAGTCTAAATAGTCTCGAGTAATGCTTGGATAAACACTGGAAACAGCAGATACTGTAGGAATAAATGATCACTAAAAGAAATTGGAGGACTCTCATGGAGATGAAATTTGGACTGGTTTCTTTGTGTGGCTGAAATATGCAATTCATTCTGCCTGTGGCACTATATAATCCTACTTCCTGTACAGGTGAGGCACAAGCATCAGGACAGAGAGTCATTTTGTTTTGGACTTTTGAATCTATTGTGTGATTGAGTTCCAGAATCAGTTGTGTTAGATTAGGTTCAAGATCTTCCAATGTAGTTCACAACTACCCTAATACATTTTTATGCATAAAGATTTTATTATTTAAAAGATCATGCAAAATGTTTTGGATCTGAAATATGTTGAGCTTGAAACACTCTGTTTCAAGTTTGAAATAGTTGCTTCATGTTTGAAAAAGGCTGGGCTGACATTTCTGGAAGTGTCTGAAGCTGAAAACATTTCAGATTCAAAACATGTGCAGCATCCCTAGAGACAAAGATACCTCATATAAGTTATTGGAACTGTACGTTTTCTTTGTATAAAATTGAAATTAGATGCAAATACCATTCATGCACTTTTATTTGTTTATGTCGTTCCACACATATTGATGCTTTGACGACTAGGAGCTACAGTAGTCTATCAAATACTATAGATAAAAGTGTATTGCCTTCTTAAGTTATTTTATTCTCAAACTATTTACCTCAATTTAGTTTTACTCTTGAGAGGTATATTCTTTCTTACATGAAAGAAATTGAATATTATATTCTTTAGATGTATTAATGAGACAAAAAATGTACATTTTGGGACACATGTATTTAAATATTCTAAAATATACATCCGGAACATTATACCCCTCATAATGTGAACAACAGCATCACCACTGAAAATTGGCACCTGTTGTTTTCAATTGTTCCTTAGACAGTGGGTTAAAGAAACATTTTTCGAGATATAATTGAAAAAGTAAAGCATTAGCATTCAGTTGGGAAAAACAGCTTGTTGTATATTTTTCCGATGAATTGCAAATACAATTTTAGTACTATTTAATAAGATAAACAATTTTAGCTTCAAACATACTGGTTTTAATTTCAGACTTTTTTTTCTTGTTTGCTTATATTTCATAAGAGATAATTACTAATGTAATCATTATTGGTCATTGGCCATTAGTTTGCTTCGGAGCGTGTACCTCAGTGGGCAGTAATTACTGCTCGGCTTTCAATAAGATATCATTAACAAAATGAGAAGACCAGAAAAAATATCTTAATTACTGTAAGTGCTGTATTGGTTTCTCCATGGGATAAACAAAGTCAAACAATTAAGATTGTACATGCATTTTATTTCATGATATTATGTAGTCTATTTGAAAAGAAAAAGCAGAACATAAAGATAAAATAATGCATCTTTTTAATCTTTATAATAGGGCATTGTAATGAAAATAATGAGCATAAATTGTTAGCATAAGTACCTTCAGCAATTATTCAATCCAAATTCTCACAGAATCAAATTGCCATTAGAATACAGGTATCAATCGTTATCTAGCAGAACTTGCATATGTCTTTCCTTTTGCCTAAACATGGGGATCTAATTTCCCACTGTAACCAACTAATGTCGCATTAATCCCAACAATATACATATAGGATATCAGAAGAAAGAGACAGAGTATATTCTAATCTTATTTGCTTACACAAGGAATTTAGCCATCCTAACTATCACCTAGGAATCAATATCAATCAGTAGACACACCATTTAATCTAAAGAAGAGATGTCTTTTACCAAATCCAGAATGGATATAATGTCTAAAAGGATGATTACATTCAAAAATAAAGTAATCCTCAATTTCTACTTACTGTAGAAATATATCTAAAACTCACTTCCAAATCTGTCTGACATGAAAACTTAATCCTATCTTAATGTGAAATAGTACTTTAGAAATATACAGTATGGGAGAAAATATTTGCAATAGGCACTGTTAATGATTTAGGCATGCTTCTCATCCCCACTTGGCCTTGATGTAATACCAAATTAGATTTCCCATTGCCAAAGGACAATAAGTGTATGTTGCATAAAAATTTCTACTCACAAAATCAGAACCACAGTCAAAAGCTGAAAAGCAAGATATAGATACAATAATATAGTAAATTACTTACTTCATAAATTATATGGGGTGAAGAGGATTTGTTGGTTGGTTGGTTCGTTGGTTGGTTGGTTAGTTGGTTGGTTGGTTGATTAGTTTCCTATTTGCAGCATTTCTACTTAACCTTTGTATACTTGGCTAAGCTGATATTGATATAGCAGTCTGTTCATGGATTTCCAAATGGTAATTTCCTAGGATAAGAGCTAGGACTTTTCATGCGGGACTGGGTCAGTATATTCATAATTTTGGCTCTCTTTAATTAAGACTTAAAGTCTAGACAAGACTCCCATTTTGCAACAACTACCAACTGTAAGTATTATTAGAAGACTTTGGTAGAGAATAGCATGCTTCAGTGTGGAAAAGGAGCATAATCCCAGCCAACAACTGAGCTACTTCTCTCTTCATGATGAGTGGCTTTAAATGCTTTGGGAGAGGTAATACCATTTCTAATTTTTTTTCCCAGCCTGAAGATTTTTTTGTTCTGTGTAGTGTCCCTAGAAAAGAAATGGATTTCACATTGAGCTTACAAATGTTCAGGTAAATTGAAAAAGGAAGAAAGGGGAAAGACAAAGGAAACATCTTAGTTGAGTTGGGTGGCTACAGAACTTGAGTAAATAAATAAATAAATAAATACATCTCGCTGAGGTAAATGACAGAGAAGAAAGAAAAAAAGGAAGAAAAAAGAAAAACCATAGCACTTCAGCTCATCTCAAAAGGAACTGCACACCGTAGCTGTAATACTTTATTTATTTTGAACTTAATTTAGGGAGGTAATGAAGCCTAGGTAATTAATGGAGAGGAAATTGATTTTAAAGAGAAGACTGAATTCTGTGGTGAGAAATTAATTGAGATAATAGGTATAACAACTAATCTGAGTTATCAGAAATGGGGTGCAAATTAGTCGAATAATTTATACGGGGACATTTATGTGAGGAATTAATGTGTTCTATGGACCAAAAGTCTTCTTAGTACATGTCAATACTTCAAAACTTTAGTTCTTCAAGAGACAAAGACCTAGTCAGGAACAGTGAGAAGAGCAGGATGTGCAAGGTACATATTTTTGCTTTCTGATGTTTAGTCATTCTAGTGTGAAACAAGTTCGTCACAAGGACCCTGATACAAGCTCTCACATGGAACAGGGCCCATTAAGGTCAAATATCACACATTGTTTCCAAACTAGCTAAACTAGAAATGAAACCTAAGTCCTCTGTGATGACATAAATGATCCCTGCCAAAGAAACTGAATTCAGCTTCAGTTTCCAGTCTACGTAGGTCTTAAATTACTGTCAAGTCCCTCACTGATAGCATAAACTTGCTTATACATGCAGTTCAGCAATATCTGGAGGGCTACATATTCTTCCCCCTGAGTCTGTTACTGTACCTCTGAAGGCTAATGGGCTGTGTGCTTATTTCCCTGAGGTATTAGTAAACCCTTTTAATGCTTCATTATTTATAAAACCATTTATATTGATCTGAACAAGTTATTCATTATTCAAGTTTTCACAAAAATCTCCAAACATTTTGAAATTCCAAAAATTATGCCTCTTCTCCAAAATGTGCATATTAAAATGGATCCTGTATTCTCCTTTCAGAGAGCTCTATATTTGAATGGATCATGTTGAGTAGACAAGACAGATTTGGTGCACGCTTTGTCTTTAAAAAACTTAGTTTTTAAATGCTCCAATATAGTAACCATCCAAAAAGCTAATCAGAGTCAGACTAATTGCCATATGCAGTTGTTCTAAAGATGACTGAGGATCAATAAATTGGGAACCAGTCAATCTTTAAAGATTGCAATAATATAACAACCCTGGATTTTATGACAAGCTACGCACTGAGCCACTGTAGTAGTTAAGGGGATGGACTAGGAACATGGGATTCAAATTCTAGGTTTTGGCCACTGAATTTCATTGGGTGACTTTAAGCTATTTGCTCTTTTTCAATCTAGTCTCAATCGCAGCATTGCTATTATGGAGAAAAATACACTATCCATAGATATACTAAAAGCATACATCTAGTAAAAATACTATTAAACCTAATATTGTTTTTAAAATATTAAATATTTATGAAAGAGATTGATAGCTAATAGCTATGTAAAATATGGGTTTTATCTTTATGACTTCGTAGGCATGGTCATTCAACCTTTTTTTTGGCAACAATGTGGGAGTAGCTACTGTATGTCCATTTTGGCAGCAATTGTCTGAAACTCTCCTCAACATGATCCCAGAGTTCTAAATGTCTCCACTAAGCCAAAAAATTGCAATAGATGATGGGAACATGAAAGATAATGGTTGTGGAAACAATTGTGATTTAAAAATGGTTTGCCATTGCCTTGCTTCTAAGGTTGGCCCAAGTCACCCAGCTGGCTTGAAGCCTAAGGTAGGATTAGGATCATGGTTTCACAGTTTCTAGCCTGGTGCCTTAACCACTATACCAAACTCAAACTTGCTCTCAAGACATAGTTATGGGTGTTAATATCATTGATGTTAGGACAATGGCTATTGTCTAATAGTTGGTCAGGCAATATATAAACTATTAATACATGTTTGTCAAAAGGTATTATATTGCTTTAAGACTGTATTGCATCATTCTGTATCCTGATTGGCTGAACTCTGTAGCCAATGTACTTAAGGGGAAGCCTGAATCATGGCTTGAGAAACACTACACCATTTTATCTGCTTATTTGCTGTTACTCTCTACCTGATCTCTCTGCATGATCACTATTTGATCATTGCTACTTGTTGCTTTCTACTATTTATTGAATGTTTTAATACTGAACTTGTTCCTGTTTGAATCTCAAGAAGAACTGTTTTATTGTGTAATGACAACAACTGATAAGAAGACTTTGTACTTGGAATATCCCTGAATTAATATTTTAACTATCGCCTTATCTGTGTATGACTTGGATTGTTATTGGACTTGGCTTTACTTTTTTCTAAAAGTAAAAGATTACCACAACTCAGTGTGTCAGTATATTAAGTGTGGATATTCACTCTCAGCCGCTTTCATGTGCATTCTCAAGGGATACTCTGCTCAATAATCCATAACATCGGTTATGAGCCAAGAATATCCTTAACGATTGGTATGGTGCCATGTTGGTATTGTTGTTTCTACTCTGCTGTAGCATCAGCAAAATATCAATAGTCATGGTTAATTATACTAGCTGCCTTCTCTGATAGTGGTGGGGAATTATAAGTGTCAAGATTGCTGCTACTGCAAGCAAGAAAAGAGAAATCCATATATTTTGCAGCCCTCACAAAATAATACATTTGATTGAAATGATTCTCTACAGTGGGTTCAACAGGAATCTTTTTTCTAATGCAAACAGCTTTTCCAAAGGAACCACCAATGACTGCCGTTGCAGGGGTCCCTTTCTTTAAAAATCCTTATTATGTCTTCATCCCTAACAGATGCTATTTAAAAAAAAATACACATTAAGTTTCAAGCCCTCTGACTGCTACCTATTCAAGAACATATACACATGAGCACAAACACACACATGCATACATGGCTGTATAAAATATCCATAGGAAGTTAATGGCTGATCTTCATTTACTGCAACATGCACTACATGCTTGTACATGACCTCCAGGGGAAAATGTGATCAGCCACAAGCATTCCATTCCCAGCATCCAAGCAGTAACAGCCTATGCTGCCAGCTTCTTATATTGCACAGATCAGAGTGTGAGAAATCTCTCAATGGAAGAGAGTAAAACAAGAGTCCACTGTCTGTGCAGTCCAGTCTTGGCACACTCCATCTCCCTTGCCTTTAGAAAAACAGTTCTTGAAAAAACATAAACCCACCAAGGGCAGATGGCCCCAAGGTATGAGATACATGTGCTATGATTAACTGACAGCACTATTTCACTTAGTCACTTGAGTGGGTGCACCCATTAAAGAATTGCTTTTATTTTGCTGAATCCCCAGTCTCACTGTCTGTTTTCATCAATATTATATGGAAGGTCCAACCAAGCAAAACTTGGAAAAATAGAAGCATTTTCTCAAGCTGATGAAACAGAAATACATTCTCTTTTCCATTTTAATCATTCTGCATTATATAATAGCTTAGATTTTTATTGTTTGTTTTGCCCTGAATTGCTTCTTCACGCACAGTAAAGAGTATAGATTGCTGGATTTGATATAGAACACAGAATTCATTGTTGCCAATAAAAGATTATTTTCATCGGAACCAGCTTCTACTATCACAATGGAAGAAATTAGATCTGTTGAAATGCATGTGCAGAACTACTTATAAATGTACAGGACTCTGTTCTTTCATTGAACATGGTAAATCAATATATTAAATGAGTAACAGTAGCCCAGAAGTTTAGAAAGTGCTTAATCACTGTTAATATAAAGATGTTTCATAAGACAGCATAAGTGCACATGCCTGCTGTTAACAAAAACTTATGATTGTTATTATGTAAACATTAATATCCAAAATTTTAATAGGATAAAATCCAGAAGTCATGATGTGGGCCCACAAAAAAAGTAAAGCACTTGAAATATATGGGATCGCAGGGACCTCACAGGACATTCTGTACACTGAAAGCATTAAGAATGTTTGGCTGATAAATGATAATAACAGTCTAAGAGGAATAGAGCATTAATAAGCAGAGAGTCCCTAACCACAGATGATAGGAAAACATAGTTAGTTAAAGGCAGTCTTGTAACTAAAAAGATAAAAACAATTGAATACATAAAGAAGCAGGGTTTTGATTGGCTGCCTCATAGTAGAGTCATTGTCTAGTTCAATGTTCAGTTCGTTGAAACTTGCCTCTCTGAGCCATCATCAAAATAGAAGGATATTTAAGACAAAAAATATTGGAAACCTGACTACCATAACATGAATAGTTTTACCTTCCCTCTCATCAGTTAAAGCCAGGGGTGGGCTGCTGGGGGGTTCGTGGGGGTTCAGGAGAACCTTTAGCTAAGATTCTCTGCAGTTTGGAGAACCCCAAATCCCACTCCTGGCTGGCCCTGCCCATGCCGCCCCTTCCAGAAGGCCCCACACAGACTGTTTTGGATGCAGGTAAGTGCAGGATGCGCACAGAGGCTCAGGGAGGGCAAAAAACGGGCCTACCAGAAGTTCGGGAAGGCCAGAAACAGGCCCGTTTCCGGCCTCCAGAGGGCCTCCAGAGCATCCTGGAGGCTCGAGGAAAGAGGGCAAAAACACCACCACCACCACCACCACCACCAGCACCCGCTGTGGTGCAGGAGGCCGACTAGACCACTCAGACCATGGCCACGCCCACCCAGCAACTGGGCAGAGAAGCCCTTGCTAAAATTTTTGAAGCCCACCCTTGGTTAAAGCTGCACCCTTTCCCTCAGGAATCAATCTATGTTACTGTCCAGTGATCACCAACTTAATATTTCCTAAATAGATTGGATGTGGAAGATATAGAGTCCAACAAATACAAAGCTCATTAACAGAGAAGAATGGCAGAAGGAAAAGGAATCAAGGCAGTTGTTCCTTTAAAAAAAATGACATACTTTTTTCATGCATACTAAACTTAGCCATGAGTTCCATTCTACACAAGACAATCCTCCACCATTCACTGGAATTTCCTATCAACAGAAAATTTCTGGAAACAATTTAAGTATACAAATAGGACATCTTAATGATAGTCTTCTCCAATACAATAGATGGATTGTGTTTAAATTATAGTATGTATTTATAAATTTGCATTTATGCACTACAATTTATCTAAATCCGTGCTTTATCTAGGTCTGTGCTATGTCTTTAGTATTTAGTAATTCATTTTCTTTTGTATAGTTACCATATATGGAAAGGGATATCCTATTTGTCATCATGGGGCTGTATGAGATAATAGGAGCTGTCTCCTGGGGCAGTGGCTTCCAAATCCTATTGAGGATTTTTGACTTTTGACTTTATATTTTGTCTTAGTAGCAGAAAATTGCATTTTAACTACAGATTCCATGTTAGCTAACAAAATAACATTATATACAAACTATATATAGACATAATAATGAAGACAGAGGCTGCATAACTAAAATAAAGATGTGGCTAAACAACAAAGCAGCTAAACAACAAAGCAGTTACAATACTATGCTGCCTATAAAATGGACAGATTTAATACCTTTTAAAACAATTACTGTATGTTCTTTTGAATACATAAGATATCTTCACAATAGCTAATCAATTTATCCATCAGGGCATAATGAAGAGTCTAGGAATACTTAGAGAGATTCTATTTTCACCTACATTACTATATGTATTCAAAAGACTGATAGTATTAAGGATATTCCATAAAGAATCAGGACTATTTAAGGTTGGAAATGATGAAACATTGCATCTCAAGCTCCCCCCTCTTCCTTCCAACACCTACTCACTTTCACAAACAGTTCCTTGTGAGGTTGGGGGGAATCTTCTTATCTCTTTTACCCTGAGTAAATCTCAGATTCACGATTCTCCAAATCCTGACTTATTGCCTGAGAAGAGTAATGGGGCAGAAACTACAAACTGTTTTAGACAAATGGATCCTTTTATTTGGGTCCTTTTCAATTAGAATTCATACCTGAGCATGCAGTGGAAACTCTATTGGCTGCCTTGATGGGTAACAAAAAGGATCAGAAGAAGCACACTTTCCCCATTTTGTTGGACAAAATGGAGAAAGTGTGCTTCTTCTGAACCTTTTTGTCCACCATTCAAAGTAGGTCAGGTTAAGAAACAGACATCATAAGAACAATTCTATTGTTATAGGGTATAATAATGGAACCTCTATTGTTATGGAGCCTACTCATCTAATCATTGGCAATTATTAATCAAATGTCAAACACAAAAATGACCCATTATTCAGTAAATGTTGTTCAATATTCAAATACAGTACTATCAGGGATGAAATCTACTTACCTTCCCTACCAGTTCGGAAGTGCACACTCCGCACACGTGGACCCTCTGTGCATGCACAAACCCTTCTGCGCATGTGCAGAGGATAAAAAAGGTTATATCCTGGTTAAAACCAGGAAGTAACGATGACCAGGTGGGTGGGTGGAGCCTCGCGCTGCCATCGCTACCAGTTGTCTGAACCACCCACCACCATCGCTACTGGTTCGGCTGAACTGGTCCAAACCGGTAGCATTTCATCCCTGAGTACTACTGAGCCTTGCATATAACAGGGTTGCTTAAAGCAGAAGCTTTTCCAACAGAAATACATTAAGAGACCCTGGACAGGTTGAGAATCTTGGCAGAATGTAAATAAGTAGAAAATGAAGTGTGTTTTTTCCTTTAAAAATTGCAAATATTACTATATAGCTACATTTTATAAGAAAAGAGTTGTGAAAATCTACAAATAAGATTATAATTATGATAATAAATGTATAATTTATGCAGAGAAGATGGAAAATATGCAAGGTATATACAATATATTCTATATTCTTTTGTATCTATTGATAGGTTATAAATCTTTGAAGGATGCTGAAACTTTGCATTGGCTTGCATTATTTTCAAAGAACAATGATTTCCATTTTTTTTCTTTTTGTTTGTAATTAAATTACATTTGTCTGCTTTGCAATGCCAAAGAAGCATAAGGAAATATAAACTTTGAGATGTTTCTGATTTATATGGATATCTGAGCATTTTGCTTCTGCGTAAACATTTCTGGTGACATGAATATGGATAGCTTCAAATCTTAGGCGAGTTCATTACGAAAGGTAGCATATGTTTTTGACTCCTGAACCAGGAGGGAAAATGAGAATACCAAGCTTTGCCAATACCCAATTTGCCAGTAAATTGTAAACAGTTGGTACCCCCGTAAGCAAAAGACTGAAATAATTACTGTAGCTGTGCCTTGAAGTAGCCAGCTCATTTTTATGTTTCCTCTCTGTTTGCTTGCCTTTCATTCTGCTGATTTAATGTTCTGCATGTTTTGTAGACATAGGCTAAATATATGCTTTAGGCTTGCTTCTTTGCACTTTTCAATGTACAAATGTCGCTCTGCTAGATTCCTAGAGCAAATATGGCTATGAAAGAACCATGCATGTAAAAAACACAATTACCCCTTGGTTAGTTTTCAGTCAATCCCTACTTCAATTCCCAAACCATCCACATACACTTAGCTTACTTAACAAAACAAAACCTTACCAAGTGGCCACTTACTTTCTGTTTTATTTGTGCCTGCTTGGGAAGAGATATATCCATCTGATAACTGGATTAAATAAAATTGTTTAAATATATACTAAAATTGGGTAATAATAATGCCTAATCATGCAGAAGACTCCTTCCATGAAGTTGAGCTTGAAGGAAAGTAGTCAGTAGTCAGGCATCATCTAAGAAGAAACAACATTGGTAGTAGATGTTTTGTTTCCATACAATTAATAATGGTCTGTCTCTATGTTTCTGTCTGTCTGTCTATCTGTCTGTCTGTCTGTATCTGTATCTGTGTTTCTGTCTCTGTTTCTCTCTGTGTCTGTCTGTCTGTATGTTTCTCTCTTTATATGTATGTGCGTGTGTGTGTGCGTGTGTATGTGATTGTGTATGTATGTATCTGTGTGTGTGTGTGGATTTGGCAAAGAAAATTGTAAAGATCCAGGAAGGTCAGTTTTTTTCATGTTCTTGCTATTAGAAACATATGTGTATTCCTGCTCAGGGGGTACGGAGCCCACAGTCCATATCTAAAGGAAAAGAAAGAAGAAAGGAAAATAATAAAACTATCAGGGAATGAAATTACTTTAGATCCTGCTTGTTATCCTACATTATAGGACAAACAAAATATTTCAAAGCTAATAGTGGTATGCCTCCTAAACAAAATGAGCACATGATATTACAGCACTAGAAAATACTATGACTGTAATCCTGCATGATTATTTATGGATACAACAAGACTTCCAGATATCTGCTGCAGAAATCCAGACAGCAAAGAAGTACAGAAAACTAAGTCTGTGGGTTTTAGCAGTTCAGGTCTAGTAGCCCTAAGATATAAAAGACTAAACACAGAAATACGATACTGTACATACGTGTTGCATACATACTCAGCACAATAGACCCATTCAGAGTAAGCAACAGAATATACTGTAGAAAAGATAAAGAAACAGTAAGGCAAATAAATTAAAATCATAAGATTAAAAGAAAAAAGAAAGGGGATCATAGGTAAAACTAGCTTAAGGCAATACGATTCACTATACTGAGGGGTCCTTGGTACTCTCTGAGCTTGCTTGTTTTCCTGCAGACATTTCATTACCAAACTAGGTAACATCATCAGTGCTAATAAAGAGTGCTGTTTCCTGTCAGTTTACATTCTGGTGGCTTTCCCTGTCAGCGTCAGTAGGAGGTGATACAAGAAAACAAGCAAGCACCAAGGATCCCTGACTTCAACCCTGAGCTACAAATATTCTCCTTTATTGGCATCATCATTCTTGTCTATAATTTTCTGTCCATATAAATCTCCATTGCTTCCACACATCTACATACTACTATATACATTGACTTTTGTTCTTTAATCTTACCTCTCTCTTGGAAGATTTCATCAGCTGCTTTGAAACATGTGTCAATTTTCTTTTCCTCTTGATTCATTCACTTTTTCTTCATATATTTATTTTGCAATGCTCATTCATTCTCTCTTCATGATCAGACTAATCCAATGTATCTCTTTCATATTTTTGACTTATTTTTATAGTAGGAGTCATCATCCATTATTATTGACTATATTTTCTCATGTGTTCCATTGTCACAAGTTAAATATCATGTTCATGCTTTCTTTGCTTTGATTTTTGTCTCTGTTGAAGTACTCAACTCTCACTTCTTTATCAGAAAATGGTCAGGAACATATTCTTATGCATGAAAATATTGTAACTCTTACTATACATATGAAGAGTTGTTATTCAACAGCTGGACTGGACCCCCGGCCCATCTAATCCAGGAATCTGTATTCAGAGTGGTCAACCAACTGCACAATGAAGACTATTAGTATTGTAACAGATGGCAATCACACTGCTATCAAGTCGAATAGCTACATTATTGATCGCCATGACATCAGTGAACCAGTCCAACCCTAAAAAACTATAAATAACTTGTATTCAAAACATAGTTGGAAATGCTGGATCATGTTTTCATACTTGGTAGCAATATCATAAAGTTCAACATTTTTGGAAGGTGATTCACATAGAATTTATCAAATCTTAAATATTAAGTTTTCTTTTCTGCCAGTTGTTTTTCTGCTAATAATTCTTTATATTTCTAAACTGCTACATGGAGTTGATTCTGTATATAATAGTTTCAGGTTGTTTTATGCTTCTTATTGAAAATTACATACAATTCTATCTAAATTGTGAGAGTATGCATTAATATAAAAAAATAACTTTGTATTTAAAAAATGAATATAATTTAATTGGGAAATAATTTAGAGCCTGGTTTTCCACATGGACTTGTATCTCATCCAAGGTTTGGGTTTCTCTCTACATAAGGCTTTACAATATTTGGCATGCCTGATTTGTTATAATAAGGATACATTTATAAAAAGAAATTACAGGAAAACATATTTATTATGATTGATTATTTTTATTATATTGGTTACTTGTGTTAATTATTATTGATTTGCTTTCAATTATAATTTAAATGATATATTTAATACTCATCTGTTAGCTTTGAAAGTTTTTGCTCAAATTAATAAAGCCTATAAATTTATCTTTTTCGTTGTTTTTTTATTTCTTTTTTCTTGACAGAGCTTCTAAATAAATGATAAAACAAAATAATAAAATAAAAATATAAAAATAGTCTCTAGACTAATGATTCTAGCTTGCATGAAATAACACCAACATGCTTCAGATAAAACCAGATGTTAGATGTACTTGTAGCATATTGTCAAAATATGTCCAAACTGATCAGTACTACTTTCACCATTAGCACCATTAAACAGCACCATTGCTGTTTATTCTAGTAACTAATTCTATACCTTCTCTATATATTATTACAAAGTATTATGTGAAAGCCTAACTCAGGACAAACAGGCATTGTCATTTTATACAGCTCAACTTATTCAGCAGGAACTATTAATGTTTTATTAAAAAAAATAAAAACTTGGTTCCCCAAATATTAAGTTTCTAGGTATTGATCTGTTGAGGAAAAGCCAGGTAAAGTGAATGAGACTCAGAAAGATGATTAAGATAACTGATTTTGTTTCCCTCCCAAATAATTCGAAATGTTCTTTTTATCTTAGACTTTAATCATGACTATATCCACGGTCATTGTACTTGGAATTCAGTATATTTAGAAATATATTCAAACATATAAAACCACTGGAGCACATCCTATTTACAAAATAAATCAGAAATCCTGATATATTATAATTCTGCTTCAGGCCTTTCTATGCTTGTAAGTGCAATAAAAAGTGCAATTGTTGTTAAATAATTGTGCAATATTCAAAGATCTTTCCATTAGCTATCACATCTGTTGTAATATCACATCAAGAAACAGCATTTTCACAGCACCTAAGCAGCAATATTTTGTTAGTGGGAAAATGTATAGTTAGTTATCCATATTCATGAGATGTCCATTCAATTAAACTACCCTTTGAAGCTCTCTGCAAAGAATGGCAGTGGTGTTATATCCCTTAGTAAGATGTACATCATGTTTGAGGCAGCCCCTTACAGGCGTCTAGCTAAATAAAGAAATAAGCTGTTGACCTCTTTTATTCCTATACAACATTATTTTCCATCTTCTTTGCTGGAGGTCTCTATATTACAGTAAATACTTAATAGAAATTTTAATCTATGATATATCTTAGGACAATCAATGGGCAGTCCTCACTGAATGTCAATAGTTTCAGGTGCAAGTCATTGCAGATGTACTGTCAGAGAGTGGGTTTCCTGATAAACTGAACATAGTTTCTGAAAGCAGTCATTTGTTAAAATAGAGTAAGTTTCAAGGCAGGAGGTTAATTTTTTTATTTAAATATGTAGCACAGAATAACTTTTTTCAAGATTCGTAAACTAATCCATCTATATTTAACAGGGACTTCCATTTTCTCCTTCCAGTTTTCACTCTTGGCATTGACATCAAGTTTTCTTCTGTTTCTTAGCTTTGGCAGTCTCTTTTCTCATTCATTCTGGAGAACTATTATTTCATTCCATAATGATTCCCTGTTCATGAAGTTCAAGTCATCAAAACAATTCCTGATGTTCTGCTTGAAAGTGCAGGATCATATCCTAAAAGCTGATGGACCTTGATCTTCTGCTTTAGCTTGAACTATATATTTGCATAGTTCAAATTGTATTTGCATAGAACAGGTTGTGGTTTGTTCTACAGTTAACTCTTTACCATGTCTTTGCTATTATATTTGGGCTTTTCCATATCCTTGCATCAATAGTATGATCAATTTGATTTCTGTAAATTCTATCTCATGATGTCTATATATGTAGACATTGTTTTGGTTATAGGAAGACTGTGTTAGAAAAAAAAAATCATTAGCTGTAGATACCCAAACATACACCTACCTGGTGTAGTGGTTAAGTGTTGGACTTAGTCTGATCCACAATCAGCTATACAAGTTCACTGACTGATGATAGCCTAATTTTTCATAAAGTTGCTGAAGAGATCATAGTTTCAAAAGGCAAGATGCCAATTTAATAAAAGAAGCACACTTTGATTGTAAATGAGATTAATAATTTAAAGGATATGCAGCATTTTACAGATGTTAAAGCTACTATTAATTTATTAGTTATCTTTTTAAAAAAGAATAATTGAGATCCAGAATCTTCAAGTAAAAAATAGCATCTGACTTTAAACAGCATTCTGCCTATCATATACAGACTCTTATATATTCATATATTTGTTTCAGGAGATCCTCTATTTTTATTTCATATACTTTTAAAAGTGAAACTACATGTATCAATGTTAATTTAAAAGGATGCTCATTATTAATAATCAGGAGCCAAATCAAGTTAAAAGTTAAAAGGAAATACAAAACCTGTAGCAAACCTGACCTGAGATTAGAATTTTCAATGACACACAACATTGTGTACATACCTCAAAGTGACTCATGCATCTACACAAAAAAAGGTTTCATTGTTTCTAAGATAAATATTAGTAGAGTCCAGTATGTGGAAGACAAATGGTGATTCCTTTATTAACTGTTTAAATCTGCAGAACAGGTTGTCAGGATTGAAGCAATGAACGGAACTTTGAACTATAATATAACTTGCTTCTTTCAGAAAAGAAGGAAATCAACAAAATAAAAGATCAAACAGCAACAAGGCCATTGTTCAGACAGCAAAGAGTATAACATGGTCTCTTTGTTCCTCATTAGTTCCATGCAGTTCTCAAGTAGAATTTGTTCCGGTTTTATTCAAATATTATTGTGTGAATTTACTAAAAGAATTAGAACACAATGATAGCCCAGAAACAATTGACACTTTTGTCTCTTTCTTTTCTCTCTCTCTCTGAGTCTTCCAAGTAGAAGCTGATACCAAAGAAACATACAATCTTTACTCAATCTAGTATCCTGTTGTAAAAGACAACAGCAGGTTATTAGAAAACAAAAAGGATCTAATATAAGAATTAATGCAAAATATTTTTTTTAAAAAAAAACAATGCAGGTGCTTCAGGCATATTCTCCAGTATATATCTTCATGAATTTTCACAGCAAAGAGCAGATTAACTATTTAAAATGCAATTTCTTATATTTTATGCATATTATGATTATTAGCATATATCAAGTTTGTATACATGGGGTTTTGCTGTTGAATTTTTTTTCTGAGCAGAAGAGGGTTCCATCATCCATTGCCTGAAAATAAAAAACAGAAGTTAACAAGGTAGCAAATCCTTGCTCTAGTTAAGAGACCTAGCAATCAAGATTTAGGAAAAGATCACATCCAATAAACCAACCAATGTTGCTTCTAGAAGTACTTACTCAAAATGTTGGTGGATTTAAATTCTCTCTCTAGCCTTCCTTCTCTTTAAGTAGTTCCCAAGGTTTACATCTTCTTTCTATTCTTCCCTCCATCAATTCATGCCTTATTTTCAAGCAAAGTTTGTGTAAGTCGTAAATGAAACTGTCACACTGGTTTTCATATTCAACAGCAGAGGTTCTGTTAATTGGGGGGGGGGGAATCCATATTGAGGATCTTTATTAAAGATTACAAAGTAGCTGCAAATTTGCCAGATAAATATGGGGTTAGTACACAGCAGCTGCAACAATCTGGATGACCACAGAATGTCAACTAACATTTTTTGTATCTTTCCTGCCAGGTTATCTTCTAGACCATGATACATGAGCTGCAAAAAAAATTATTTTATTTATTATATTTATTCCCCCCCCCCCAATCTCATTTTGAAGCAACTCTGGGCAGCTTACAATATTAAGAAATCTTAGAAACCCAAAATCTGCAAGTGATGTTATTGTGGCTCATCACACAGTCAGCCAGATGTTCAGACTGGATTTGGCATTTTTATCCACCTATCAAGTCAGGACCTGAGATGGGCAAATGTGGATGTTTGATGGTGTTACCGGTATCACTGAAGGATGTAAGCTGTTCCAAGTAAAGCTGTCTTTTGCAATTGACTGATGATGATTTTTATAATAACGATGATGTTCAAATAGTGCTCCAGTTGTTTTAGGATTGCACCCAAGGGGCCTATTACTATTGGTACTGCTATTATTATTGTATTTTTATTCTGCCCTTTTGGGGGAGGCAGGGGGTCAATACAAGGGATAAAACATATTTAATATTCCTGCCTCCAATGCAGTGGGTTGGGCTGAGAGAAAGTGACTGGCCCAAACCCACCCAATCATTCTCATGCTTATAGGAGACCTAGAACTCACTTCTGGTTTCTAGGCCGGTACCTTAACTACCATCCAAACTGGTGGTACACAATGCACAAATTATATTATAAATATCCCAGATAATTTGTAACTTTTTCCAAGTCAACTATGTTTCCTGAATTATTACCAATTCTATTTCTTTTTCCCACATCTATAAATAGTGCACTAGATGACATTAGAACCTTTTCATCTCTAAAATCAATGGATTATATTTGTTTAGATAGAAATAATTACATGAATACCAATGGAGGTAAAGAAGGCAGTTGTGATGTACAAATACTAATGATAAAGACTGGAATGTAACATTGCAGATTCTTCAGTATTTTCCTCTATGAATTATAGAATACACATGTTTGAATTGGTGAAACTAAGCTTCATCTTATAGTAATTAAGATTACTTGACTGACTGATTAGATATAAGACAAATTACATTGCAGCAAATTGAAAACAAAACAAAACAAGTATATGAATATAAAAAGGGTAGTGCATTAGTTCTTAATTATCATATAAAACCATTTATAATCTGTTATAGAAGTGGGATTATTTCATAGTACTACATATGCTCATTTTTTTATTCTATACTTATAAGTAACATAGATATTTGCTTATAACATATCACAAGTATGGAAAACCAAAGCTCCAGTTTTCAAGGAGCATTCTAAGATCCATTAACTCAAGTCAAATGTAACATGAGGTATAATCACGTGCAAACAGTTTGTACACTTTTTTATATTTATGATAATAGGGCAAGTTAAATAATAAAAACATATTTTCAATTAAAAATATAAATAAAAACAATGATAAAATCAGTGACAAAAACTTAATTATAACTAAGAAATAAAATTAAACCAGAGAAGAGAATAATATATGGATGGAATTCTCCCTGCTAGTGAGTTTCAGCTTTACTTGAAACACCTAAAATCTTGCAATGAGACCTTTAACATCATCAAACAACATCTGCCTAATGCAGGTCTTTGGGAAAGACTTAAAAGGTGGATAAAAATGCCAAATCCAGTCTACATGTAGCGCTTGATAGCAACCACGAACTGTTGGAAAAGACATGAGATATGCATTTGCTTAATAATAAATTATACTTGCAAAATGTAAATAATATTCATGACTGTGACAGCTAATTACTTAATATTTTAGCTGTAGTCAAGCAGATTACTAGGTTATATTTTTAAGACAAAGTAGTCCTGAATGAAAAGGTAATCAAACTCTGTCACAGTAATCTTTCTTCAGCCTAATTCATAAGGCAGATAAATAGTGTGTGAGAGAGAGAGGGGGTGGGGGAGGAAGGGAGGGAGGGAGGGAGGGAGAACAAACAATAGTTAATAAATAGTTCAGCTACAACAGCTTTCATTTATGTCTTTATTTTAAGAGCTTGCAAAGACAATCTGCTAGGAGTGAAGATCAATCATTCTGGAAGGGCAGGCTCCTGCCTTCTATGGTTAGTTTAGACAGTGAGCAGCAATGGCAATGAAGCTCAGCTGTATCTTCAATAATCCCCACCCCATCTCTAGCTACTGATCTCTCTTGAAGGACAGAATTGTTCTACATAACTGAAACTGGGTATTCCTCCATAGGAATACATCCATGCTGAGGATGTTACTTTACCATCACCACTAAAGCCATTTTAATAATTAGACTGCCAATCATGTCCTTAACTCAGGTGTGTTGTGTGTGTGTGTGTGTGTGTGTTTTGTGGGCTGCAACCTTAAGCTGCTGGACTTCCAAATGTAAACCAGCTGGAATGAAGAAATTATTTTCCAGATTTCAATTTTTTGCCACTTAGTTCCTAAAGGAGTCTTCTGTTTGAACAGAACAAATCTTCTGTTTGGTCACATTGGTTGACAGATTCCTCTTCTTTTCAACTGGTTGAAGACTGAGAAGAGAAATAAAAGAAAAACATCCCAATTCTGCCATTTTTCTTCTCCTTTCAGTCTGATTTCACTTGGTTAAAGAGAAAGACAGGATTGTCTTCTTTTCCTATCCAGTTGTCCATCACTTAAAAAGTCTATTGTTTGATTGTCCCATCAGTTGTAATTTGCAATTCACAATTCTACTGGTGAACTTTGAAAAAAAAATGGTGGTGAATGCCAGTGATTGCAGGGCAAGTAGTATTCTGCCTACTGGATTCAATAACCAATTGGAATGAAGTTTTGCCCCCAAAAGAATGAAGAACAGCATGAATTGGACATCACTATTTCAGTTAATCCATCCAATTCACCTACAATGAATTGTCTTTTGACGATGCCTTTCTAGTGGGTTGGGTGCTGGTAGAACATGATATTATGAATTCTTGTTTTTGTGAAATGGTCAGTGACCTGTGCTCACCCTGACATAAGCTGATCATGCAGAACTGGCCAAAGGCAGCATACTATTTTTTTCTGATGGCCTCAGAAAAACTTTGTTGTGGAAACAAAATCCACAAACCAAAAACTATTATGCTTGTCCATCCAATAATCATATTACTAGAATTGTAGGAAAAAATTATTGTGATTGGCAGCACCGTCTTCAATTTAATTATCAGAAAATCTGTATTTAAATGACTGAGCTTGCAATTCTGTACACATCTAAGAAAGGTTAATTCCACTTGGTTCAGTGGGTCTTACTTTTGACCGAATGTGCATCAGACTATCCTTGCCGTCAGCAGTTTTTATCCCAGCATAATCTAAATTGTCATATAATCTTTTAATTTTAATCTTTAAATTAATACATCAGGTTCACTGGTATATTTTGGAAATATTGAAATATTGATATAGAGTTGCTTTGTATTTACTGATTATATTATACACTTTTATACATTCATAAGTACAGATATCTGCAGAAGTTCACTATATTTCATATTCTCTTAACAATAAAACATAGCTAACATGTGTTTTTGTCAATCTTCAAGTTTCTAGAGTTACCAGTCTATAAAATCTTTTTGAATGATTAGACTGTCATATTCTCAGAACCTATGCATTTTTGAATAGTTATGGCTGGTGACCTTAAAACTGACTTCATGTAAAAACAATTTGCCAAAGTATATTTAGATCCATTTTTGTCTATTTGCCAAGCTGAGCGGGGAATGTGAAATGGAGAATCAGAATGAATTATAACTGGCTAATAATTTTAAATGTGTTAATGGATAAATAGAGATAACTGACATACTATTAGCAAATGAAGACTTTACCAGTCTGTGTTTCTGAAATTATAAAATGTCTAGATACAATTCCTTAATCTCTTTCATCTGGTTCCTGATTCTGATACTAAACTTCAGTTAAGATTTGGTTTAAGTTTTGCTTTTGTTTCTAAAGAAAAAAAAAACCCTAAGTCTACAAAATAAACATGCAATGCACTAAAAATGCATACATGTATTTTTTCAAATGGTAGATCATAACTGGGAAAGTTTTGTCAGAAGGGCAGCCAATAAATTGTCTAGGTTGCTTAAATGTCATTACTAATTCAATGTTACTATATACTAATACTAGTTATAATTTTAAGGAAAACGTTTTATTATTAAGAAGCAGCCAAGAATATTTGATCCTGGGTGGACCAGATGACTGCAGTGGGTAATGGTGGATCTGAAGCCATTGTGGACTTTCTGTGAGTTAATTACAATAACAGATTGCTTAACTGAAGGCTTTGAAGTTTAGTTTTGCTGGTAGGCTTACCTGTTAAATATTTTTTTAGAGTAAATAGATAGTAGGTCACATTGTTTGGGTAAATAGAGTTGTAGAAGCTTATATATTGCAGAATTGTTTCACAAACTACCAGTGCTGAAATAAGTTTATCAGTATTCAACTAGGGGAAGACAATATAGGTATATATTTTTTTTCCTTTAACAAACATTTCTTTTGTTTTTCCTCTTAGTTTTCTTCTTGGTTTTGGTTCTTTTTGGAGTGGGGAGTTTCTATTTTAACTTCTGGATAAAATAATACAAAATTTGACAAAAAATGTAATTACTAATTCATAAATGGGCAGAATAACTTTACGGTAACCTAAGCACATCTGGATTCTGGAAAATAGAATATAGCCAAGTATTTACCCCTGTTTACCCTTGCTAAAATGTTTTCTCATAGAGCTTCAGTAAGCTATAGGCATAACTATCTCAGTTTCCAGGGACATTAATAATTTATGGTTGAGTATTACATGCCAGTATGCCAATTGAAAATTCATTGAGACGGTGCCCTACAAGCCTCCTGAGTGAGGTCAATATCATTATGGCAGATCGTTACCCAATGCTTTTCTGCAAGAGGTAGTAATGTGGTCTCCTTGGCATCACCGTGCCCAAGAATCTTCCCTTGGTACCTGCCAGAATCCCAGTCCCAAATGTTTAAATCCTTTTTAGATTCTTTCTCCCACCCCCCAAAAAAAGTGGCATACTGAACAACAGAGTGCCAGCCTATTGCCTCATCTTTACTTTTATCTATGCCTTTGGGGTATAGATTCTATAAACCTTCATAGAAAATAAGAAATGGCAGGTGGTTGTCCCTCAAAGGAGTTTTGCAGGTGTGCTACCTGCTTAGAGGGCAAAGAAACAGATGAAATGTGAAGCAGTAGAAAGCGATACAGAAGAACAGGGAAGGGGGGGATTTTCAATAAATTTAATTTAACTAACCTAGATATAAAATTTAATAAATTTTAATAAATAGGAATTTTGGGATAAACCATAGCTACTAAGGCAGCCATTTTATGGTTAAGCAAACTTTCCTATGGTGGCCATTTCATGACAGCGCTCACAAGCTACTTTTAAACAGAGCAAAAAAAGAAGTTATGTATTTTTGCAAAATAATTGCATATCTTTAAAAGAGTATACAAATGTGGAGAATGAGCACAGCCAAGAATATTGTTATGAAAACAGTTCAATCCCCACCAGGCTACCTAACCTAAGCACATTTAACTAATATTGCAATGCTTTTGTTTCATGGAAATCTAAGTTTATTTGTGGTTATCGAGTCAAGAATGTGACCATACACATGAAGGAATTTTCTGTGAAAGAAATGCTGTAAATGTTACTACACAAAATAATGAAAATTCATATAGTTGTGAATTTGTGGTACAAAGAAAGGTATCAGGAGGAGACAATGTTTCCTTGGCAAAATAGTCACATCACATTCTTGTATCTTACAGAAACACTGAAGACTAAATTCAATAGTGTTTATTGAAATATAAATTCAGTTCTTATTTGATGAATTCTTTGAATAATTGCAGTAATTAAATTACTAACAATTAAGCACAATCTATATGTGTTATCAATAAGTGTCGGTATTACAGCCAAATAAAAGAAATTATAATTGGCCTGACGTAGCCAATTTCTTTTGAATACCGGCTAAACTGTTTCACTGATATCTATAAAAACAAATTCCAGAACAATTTGAAAATGTGATGGGCAATAGAAATGCCATGCAAATAAACTAATTCCTTTTCTTAAATCCAAAAGACTTTAATCTTTCATTAAGATTCCCTCTAGGTAAATAGATTTGTTGAAATTACAGTGACCTTAAAAACTATCTTGAACATTTTTGACCTTCCTTCTTCGTAGTGCTATTTTAACAAAAAACAGAGCAATGTTGATAGAGAGAAGGAATGCTGATGAGAGCAGCTAATAAAAACAATTCATCCTGATGAAAAAACAAAAATAACATTTTTTAATCCGTAAAAGCCCATATTTATTAGACTGTTAGTTCTAACTCAGCCCTTAGATATAACATCTGTATATAAATATAATCATACTTGGGCTCTTTTAAGAAGTATTTATTCATTGCACCTGTAATTAAAAAATGTTAATTATTTACTTGCATTCAATAATTGTTTAAAAATAATTAGGTCACTCAGAGCGAAATGTGAAATAAAGTTTTATGATATGTCAGAAGTGACAAGTATTTTGAGCCCAGGAACTGCCCTATATATTCTAGTCCTTGATGGCTACAGAAAGTTGTCTGCAAACTATTGTTATTGCTAGAGAGAAAAGCAGGAGGCTCACTCCTGATTCTATTGCTCTATTCTCTCTGAATCAGGAAATGCCCTGCTGCAGTCAACTCACCGTGGCCAACTGACCACTTGACAACTTGCCATGGCCAACTTCCTGTGGACAGCTCAACATAAGGCAAGAGTTACACTAATATTGAAGAAATGGTGGAATAAAATCATTAAAGAAAGGATGAAAAAGGAGGAGTAAAATAAAATGTGAATGACAACAATTACAATATTTTTAAAATTATTTTAAATAATTAAATTGAATTGTTTCAATTGTTATGTGGCAACTTGTCCAATGACAAATTGGCCGCAGCAAGTTGTCCCCCAACGAGTTGGCCATGGTGAATTGGCCATGGCAAAGTGGCCATGGTGAGTTGGCTGCAGTGAGTTGTCCCACTCTTACCATAAACTGTCTTTATTTTCTGGAATGCCACAGTGTCCATAAGGAGTCCTTAGATATAGTGGACAGTTGATAGAACTTCATTATTATAAAGTGGAAGAAGAATATGTTCATTTCAAAGACTCTGAACAAGTTGAATCCAAAATGCCAAGAAACTTTTTTTTAAACAAATAAATTGATCTGCCAACTACTGTGCTCATCATCAGTGATTGTTATAGTTAGAGAAGAGGTATGTCTCTAGAAATAAATCATGTGTGTACTTGTTATGAATGAAATACAAGCTGAAGGCATTTTTATTAACCTTGATGTTTGATATCTCAACATTATGTCATGTTATTCATTGGTTTTCATATATAGTAATGACTAGCACTGATGACATTAGTTTGTTTGGGTAATGAAATGTCTGCAAGAAAAAAAAGAGAGAAAACCCAGAAAGCTCAGAGAACATCAAGGATCCTTTATTTCAACCTTGGCTGTAAATATTCTTCTTTATTGGTATTTTTTTTTAAAAAAATTGATTTATATGCCGCCCTTCTCCAAAGACAATGCGTTAAGCAATAGCCTTCATATTTTTGTATATTTTTTATACAAAGTCAGCTTATTGCCCCCACAATCTGGGTCCTCATTTTATCTACCTTAGGAAGGATGGAAGGCTGAGTCAACCTTATGTATTATATATGATTTTAATCCATTACATTTATACTATGCTTAATAGTATATTCTTCCAAGATGTGTAGCATGCAGGGTGGGGGGAAATACTGTATTTTTTAAGACTAAAGATTATGCAAACAAAACATTTTATTGCATAGATTTTGCCATTCATTTCAAAGCAATGGTAATCTTCCTTCCTTCCTTCCTTCCTTCCTTCCTTCCTTCCTTCCTTCCTTCCTTCCTTCCATTGTAGCATACTAAATATGACAGATTTACATTTCCCTGTAGAAAGTGAGAATCTTCTGTGGATATAATTGAAATTTGCTATTATGAGCACAACAGAACTTAACATAGGAGGAAGATAACATAATCTCCTCTTGTATTAAAATATGTACGAGGAGAGACGTTATAAACAATGTAGGCTCTATTTCTTTTCTCTAAATGTTTTAATTCAATAATGTAGAGGTTTTTAATCTGCTTGGAAAGAAATGGTACATAAATGTATTGCATTAGATCCAGAATTAATGGAATTTAATTAATCCTGTTAATCAGAAGGATTTAAATTAGTCCTCAAAATATGACTCAAGGCTCCTCCAAATGTAGCATTTGCACGACTCCAGGGTGGGCTCTGCATTTGTATAATCCCATTCTATCTTCACTATTGGGCCACAGAGACGATTAATTTCTGGTTTATCAGCACTACAGAAAACATAGCTGTAAACAGGAGTTCTACAGCTGAAACATTGGACCTCAGCGGCCTGCATCGATCCATTGAGAGAAGCTCTCAGTTCACCCTACCTCTTGATTCTTCATCTTTCCTCTTTCCATGGAGGGATAAGGCACTGAGCTATAGGATGCCCACTTTAGTGTGTTTAAAGGAGTAAGGCTATGACTTTGCAGCCACTTTTCACAATGGCGAGTCCTATTTAGGACAAGGGTGGAATACAACTTGGTTGCTGATTTTTGTGCTGCTCTCCTGATTAGCTCAAAAGAGCCCATAACATGCGATGGAGAGAACAAGCCATTCATTGGTTTGTGAGATTTTGGAAGTGGAAATGAATGTGTGGAAATGGCTAAAGTCCGGGATACAATCTAGATTTATGAGATAGTCTTGTACCTGGATTCATTTGCTATTTCTAATGAACTCACTAAGATTTAAATCCATTTTCTCTTTGCTTGTAACCAAAAAGGAATATATATATATATTATTTTGAGGTTCATTGGTTTAGAGTTGGTTTTTTACACTGTTTAAAGTTTCTTTTGTTTTCTCCTTTAGCTTCAAGGACAAAATGTCTCAAACAAGGTCAGAACAATTTGTTGATTCCTGCTTGTTGACTAATTTAATCTTAACTTACCCATTTAGCTATATGATTTCCCAAAGAAGGCAGTATCAGAAAAGCAGCAATGTGAAAATAAACCATCCAAGAATGATTAGAACTCCTACAGCTACAGTTATCCTTAAGTGCAATACTGGCAATCATGCATTTAAGGTCCATCAAATCAAGTATAGAGAAAGCAATGTTGTAAATTTACAGGGATTTTGGCATAATTGTCTCTTGAATATTTTAAGTCCTTTGAACTTCAAACTTCAAACAATATAAATAATAAATATCTATTATTTAATATTATTATGAAATGATGATTATGATTACACAAGCAGCCTACTTTTAAAGTAATATTACAATTTATAGGCCATTTTTACCCTTGTAGAGTTTATTGATTTTGACCACATGCCATATTCATGACTCTTACGTTCTCATTCTTTTCTCGTAATAGAAAAACAGTGTTAAGTACATATTATAATTGCAGTTATCTTATCTGATAACCATTTCTATGTGATCTCATTCTCAATCTTCCCTTAATATTAAATATGTACAACAGCATATATGTAGTCTCTGATTGCTCATATTCTTGTACCATTCCTAGGCTGGCTATTATAATGTTTCATTACAATTTTAGTTAGTTCTGCTTAATTTTAATAGCAGCAGAAGCGGCAGTAGCAGCAGCAGAAAGAATATTTTTAAAATATAGCACCAGCAGTAGCTATTCTTTCCAGTAATAGTGGACAGAATGTAAATTTATTGGACACCCTTTTTATCATATTAGAATCTGTTTCATTTCAGTGATATAATTTCGTTGATTGCAGTTATAATCTCTGATTATCCATATATTGTCATTCTGCCTTTATCTAATTTATAAAATATATAGTGTTATTTTCATTCTCCAAGGAGTTTACAAGTGAGAGATATCAAAGGAAGAGAACCAAAAGGGAACAAGGTTAAATAGAAAAAGAATATATCATATTTTTAATAAATAGACACCTAGGTTTTGTTAGAGCAAGAAAAATAGACAGCCGTGGCCAGGATTTCATGGGAAAGTGATCTTAAGAAAATTTTTGAAGAAAACAAGAGAAATATTACATTGGGGAGGGAAAGGAAGAGTGGAAGAAAAGGGGCATGCTACTGAACCCAGAAAAGAAACCCAGAAATAATATATCAGGTGGCTAAAAACAGAAATAATATATTAAGTGGCTATATGGGAGTCTCATACATTGTAATTTTTAAATGCCCTGAAATACTACTTCTTCAAAATAGATTTTTCGATTTTCATTTTCATTTTGTTCCGAACTGGACTTCTATTACCTATTTATATATTTAGATTGTTATTCTACTGCCAAACTACTATACTGAATATTACCATGCTACTTACAACATACAGGACTTTTACAGGTGTTAACCAATGGCTACATATGCAATCATATACTATCTTCTGAATATATTTTGATCAAGGAATAAAGAGTATAAAACACAAAGTTCATTTACTAAACGTTTCAACCAACTTTGTTGAAGAATGTGGAATACCTACCCAACGGTCTCTTCTTGCATGAAATGCCAGTATGTATCTGATTTATATTTTAGACTGTGGTTGTACAGCTAATACCTCATGAATCCTAAAAAAAATCTTCAATAGACCTCTTGCATAAATCACCCTTTGCTCTACCAATATAATGACTAGTAACATGTTGCTTGTTGTTGTTTTTTCTGTCTGTCTTGACTGGCTAACCAAATTTATTTTCATTGGTGGGAAATAGATATAATGATGACTGATGAGTTCCCTGCATTTCTTACTTTTCCCAAGATTACCAACATTTTATTTCAGGAAATGTGTATTTGATTAAGACTGGGATGAACATGTTAATAGATCTCCCTAAAAGTGGGGTGGAGGAACGAATCACAATAATGTTTATATATTGGTTCTGTGAAATCCAAAGGTGATTGTTTTGCAATATACATGGAAATAGTCATTAGGTTATTTAAACTATGATCTAGGGATTACATAGGATCAGCATTATCCAACCAAAGGAGAACACTAAGGCATTCTAATGTTGATGTAAAATATGTAAGGCATAATGAAATATTGTCTTGGCTTCTTTTAAGAGTGGGAGGATGATGCAAAGAATATCCCCACACAGTAAGCTGTACATATGGTTCTGTCACTCCTCAGATCAATAATAAGACTCACTACCATTTTTCCCCTATTGTTATTACAAAATAGAAAAATAATGTTGATTGCTTATTACATACAATCACATTGCTATCCAATGGGAAGATTAACAGAATAACAGAGTAACAGAATAAAGATTAACATTTGGAAGGGACCTTGAAAGTCTTCAAGTCCAACCCCTGCTGAGGCAGGGAACCCTATACCATTTCAGATAAATGGTTGTCCAATCTCTTCTTAAAAACCTCCAGTGTTGGAGCACCCACAACTTCTGGAGACTAGTCGTTCCACTGATTAATTGTTCTGTCAGGAAATTTCTCCTTAGTTCTAGGTTGGATCTCTCCTTGATTAGTTTCCATCTATTGCTTCTTCTCCTGCCTTCAGGTCCTTTATATTTTCTTCCTCTTCTTTATGGCAGCCCCTTAGATACTGGAACACTGCTATCATATCACCCCTAGTCCTTGTTTTCATTAAACTAGACATGCCCAATTCCTTCAACCATTCTTCATATATTTTAGCTTCCAGCCCCGTAATCACCTTTGATGATTAATATAAAATATTCCATAATCCATATTTAATTAAGGACATAAATGTGGATATATGTTCTGTAAGTACTAAGAAGTATTTAACTGTTGACATCAAATGTGTTTCATATTTTATAGGCTTTGTATTTAATGTTCTCATTCTTTTAGTACATCTTTGTTTGGATTGTTCATCCTCCCACTTTCTGACATCTAGATGATATTAATGTGTACATTTATGACATGATTTATGTATGTATTTTTTTTTAAATGCGTAACTTGCCTTGTCTATGTAATTTGATGGTTACACTCTCAACAAGTCTGTAAAAAGAATTTGCAAAAGCTGGGGAATTCCCTCCTAAAATTAATCTCTAGGACAATATGCATTCTATTGAATATTATACCTTCCCTGCACATTTGTAAAGATAAAACTAAAGCATTTTTAATAGGCAAAGCTAACCCCTTTCATTTTAACAAAAAGTCCATATAACATTTCTTTACCTTTCAGAGTAGAGCCCGTTTAGGGAATGCAATATAAGGTTATACAGGTAGTCCTTGATTTAGGATTAGTAGTTTGGTATCTGTTCAAATTTACAATGAAATCCCTCCCTCCCCAAAAAGCTACTGATGTCCTAGTTCTAGAGCAGTGATGGCTAACCTTTTTGCCGTCATGTGCCAAAAGCAGGGGTCATGCAGGGGGGGTGTCATGCACGCATGTGCCCAAACCCATAATTCAATGCGCCACCCCCCCCATGCGCACACGACCCCCCTGCACTTCCCCCGCTTTTGGCATGTGATGGCCCAGTGGGCCTGGTAGGCCTATTTTTCACCCTCCCCAGGCTCCAGAGGCTTTCTTGGAACCTGAGGAAGGCAAAAACAGCCTTTCCCCGCCCCCGGAGGCCCTCCAGAGGCCGAAAACAGCCTGTTTTCTGATTTCCAGTGGGCCCAGAAGGCCCAAAAATCAGCTGGCTGGCATGCACATGTGTACTTGAGCTGAGCTAGGGCAACACTCACATGCCCACTGATATGGCTCCACGTGCCACCTGTGGCACGCATGCCATAGGTTCGCCATCACGGTTCTAGGGTTATGATGACTGCACACAAACACATGACCATATTTCCTGATCGAATGGCAAGTTAATATCTGTTGGCCTATCTCATAATCATTTATTTATTTATTTATTTGTTGGTTCTATTTATATGCCGCCTTTCTCCGGAGACTCAGGGCGGCTTACAATGCATTAAGCAATAGCCTTCATACTTTTGTATATACCTGCTTAGTAGGGCTTTCGGCCACCCCAAGCAGTGTTCTTTTTTATACAAAGTCAGCTTATTGCCCCCACAATCCAGGTCCTCATTTTACCTACCTCGGAAGGATGGAAGGCTGAGTCAACCTTGAGCCTGATGAGATTTGAACTTGCAGTAATTGCAGGCAGCTGGCAGCTAAGTGCTACTTAACAGCACTTTAGTCTGCTGCGCCACCAAGGCTCCATATCATCATGGCATATAAAAGGTTTGTTGTATGAAGATTAAATAATAAAAAGAATGAAATAATTAATAAGAACAAAAGTCGATTTATGAATCCAATCAAGAAGAGATCCAACCTAGATCTAAGGAGAAATTTCCTGACAATTAGAACAATTAATCAGTGGAACGACTTGCCTTCAGATGTTGTGGGTGCTCCAACACTGAAAGTTTTTAAGAAGAGATTGGACAACCATTTGTCTGAAATGGCATAGGGTTTCCTGCTTGATCAGGAGGTTGGACTAGAAGACCTCCAAAATCCCTTCCAACTCTGTTATTCTGTTATTTATGTGTTGATATGGCTACAAGAAGGATGGATTGCAAAGCCAGAAAAGAATGGAAATGTATAGTGGACAATGTTCATTTGATAATCTTTATTACAAATAGTCAAGTATGGTAAAATACCTCTTCCCAGAATTGCTATGGGTGATTTGTTATAGTTAGCTAACTTAGAGACATTTATCCAAACTCAGTTCTATTTGTATCTAACTCTAAGAAAGATCACTCTAGAAAGGACAAAAATTTAGAATTCACATGCTAATAGCTGTACATGATATAGTCTTATTCAACAACTATTTACCATTCCTGTGGAGTCCAAAATACAGGACGTGTGACTGTGACTTTCAATGCTTATTTTAAGCAATGCTAATATTATTATATGATGCATTAATTGGTAAGAAAGCCCCACCAAGCACAAAGAAAATTTGTTCTGAGTCCATTTAGATTAAATACATCTCAAATCCCTCATCTTTTTCAGCAAATTTTCTTGTATCAAGAATGTTACTTTGACCTCATGTTGTAAATTACTACTGAAATGGTTGGCAATTAATTATTAACGTTTTTATATGGATTGTTAGTATATTTAATAAAATTTGGATATTTTATAAGCAGTAAAATTAATTCATTCAGATAAATTTTTAAAGAGATAATTAATATAATCAACATATAATGTGTTAAATAGAAATTTATTTCTTACTTTGTGGAATGCATATTTTCATAAGAATACTGGAAAATAAATAGAATGTAAGTGAAAAAGAGATCACTTTTTAAATTTAGAATATTTGGAATATGAAAGCAAGTATTTTTAAAATAGAATTCAATTGGTAATAATACAAAAATTATGCAAAATATTAGAAGTGTATTAACTATACTTTTCTAGTAAATTACATGGACATGTACTTGCCTTTACTTGCTGATTTGATTTTCAGGATATTCAAGACATTATATATGCTCTGGAATAAGCAATATTTTTAAACAGCTGAATGCTCTATAAAAGAATTCACAATGGAACTAAATATCCTTTAGAACTGGAAATTCATCTCATTAGTGTGGAGGGATTTCTGCCTACACTACTAAAATTGCAATTACAAATATGTATTGCGTGAACATAATATTCATGTTAACTGAATATACATCATTTTGTTTCATGTATTGATTTCACCTTTTTACTTCCAAGTTTGTAGGGCAATGTCTAATATTATTTATTCAAGTTTTCAAAACTGTACTAATGATCTATGTTTAGGAAACCATAAGACAGTCTTAAAATGCTTTAGGTTATTTACTTATTTGGTTAAGTAATACAGCTGAGTTAACAAATAAGGATTATAGCAATAGCAACTGCAATGAAATTCAGGATGGAAAAACACTCTTCTGGAGCAGGAATCATTAGTCTGAGAATTATCTTACTGGTAGTTAGGTTTTTTGTTGTTTTTTTCCATGTTCTTTGTATACCACTTGCCTGAGATGAACAACTAGATAGGTAGGTAGGTAGGTAGGTAGGTAGGTAGGTAGGTAGGTAGTTGTGTGTGGTTTTGGCCAAAAAACATTTCACAAGGGGGAATGCGTGGTGGGGAGAACAAGTTAACAAGCTCAACAAATTGATCAAGACACTATTAAAAGTTTCTTATGTAGAGCGATTAAAATGTTAACGTTATGCATGATACAATTAAGTGAACAGAGGGAAATTTTCATTTTTCTTACAATATTAGAACTCAGATTTATCCAGGACAGGTCACTAGTGAGAGACTGAGGGCAGACAAAAGATAGTGTTTCTTCAATAGCAGTTTGTTAAGCAATGTAGTAATGAGCAGAAACCAAAATGGCTTCAAAAGAGTAGGAATAAGGCTCCATAGAACAAGTGTTGTGATTGAAAAGACATGCCTCCTGAGTTCTGCCAAGCGATAATATCTCATAGAAGGGACCCAAAACAGGCTCATCCTACCAGATCTCATCGGATAAGCAGGAACAGTTCAAGACAGATGGTTTCATAAACAATCCAGCCTTATGCCAAGAAATGCTTTATGGACAATAACCAGTATCTTGAATTGCATCTAGAATTCTATAGGGAACCAGTGCAGCTCATAAAGTACTGGTATTGCATGGGCATACCAAGGTTCACCCCTAGAGCCATGGTGACTCAGTGATTAGAAGGAAATACTGCAGGGCTTACTCACAGCTTACTCCAGGAGTTTAATTCTGAGCAGTAAAAATGAGGACCCAGATTGTTGGGGGCAATATGCTAACTCTGTAAACTGCTTATAGAGGACTGTAAAGCACTATGAAGCGGTATATAAGTCTAAGTGCTATTGATATTGCTATTTATTCACATTGCTTTATTTTGGACCAATTAAGGAGCAGTCCCATGCAAAACATCTTGTAATACCAAACTGGAAATAACCATGGCATGAGTGTCCATGAGCAGGCTGATTAAGTAACAGACAGAATTGGCACACCAGATGGACCTGTACAAAGGCCTTCCTAGACATGACCATTCCATTGTTGTACCAGGAGCCAAAAGTCTAAGAAGAGCCCTAAATAGTACACCAGTTCGGTCTGAACAACTGTAACGCCTTTATATCAGGGGTGAAATGCTTCCAGTTTGGACTGGATCACCCCATCTGGTAGCGATGGTGGTGGGTGGTTCGGAGAACCAGTAGCAGAAATCCCTTTTTTTTTTTTTTTTACTTTTAAAAGCATTTTTTGTACAAATGTTTTTAAAAGTAAACAAAAAAAGCCTCTGATGATCGTGCGGCTCATCTGGGATCGTCAGAGCCTTTTAAAAGCATTTTTTTCTACAACCTCTTTGGCTGAAGAGGTTTTAGAAAAAATGCTTTTAAAAGTTAAGAAAAAAAGTTGGCCATGCCTACCCAGTCACAATACCCCCCTCCACCAAGCCACGTCCACAGAACCAGTAGTAACAAATTTTACATTTCACCACTGCTTTATATTACTGTTCAGCCACCTGATGCTGAGATACCAGAGCACATATCCTGCTTCCAATATTCACCTAATAAGAAACACCGTTTACTTATATAGACCTTTGGTCTGACACAATAGAAAATCAACATTTATTTTTCTTGTGGCTACATGCTTTTATTCAAGAATGTTCTGAAGCTGATCAGAAATAGTTTAAAGGAGAATTACACTATCAACGTTCTTCTGTAAAAAATGATGTGTTCTATGAGACATGTCCTTGGTCTACTTTTTTTGCATAGATATAGCATGAAAGGAGCAGAAATCTATAATTATCAGAGATCTGACTCTCAGCAATAGTGACAGCCAGTGCTGCCTGTGACACTGAAGTTTAAAATACAAATAGTCCTCGACTTACAACAGTTTATTTACTGACCACTCGAAGTTACAATGGCACTGAAAAAAAGTGACTTGTGACCATTTTTCAAAGTTATGACCATTGAAGCATCCCCATTGTCATGTGATCAAACCTCAGATGCTTGGCAATTGACTCAATTGTGTTCGTGAATTGAGGTCTACCTGTAGTTGGCAAATTTGTAGGGCCATATTTACGCTGAAGGTTACATAAAAAAATTAGGGATAGAAGTTGTTTAATTTCCTATTAAAAATTAAGGCACTACTTTCAACACTCATGAGATTGTATGTGTGGAATGAGATTGTGTAACAGAGGTGGGTTTCAGCAGGTTCTGACCAGTTCTGGAGAACCGGTAGCGGAAATTTTGAGTAGTTCGGAGAACTGGTAAATATCACCTCTGACTGGCCCTGCCCCCATCTATTCTCTGCCTCCCGAGTCCTAGCTGATTGGGAGGAAATGAGGATTTTGCAGTAACCTTCCCCTGGAGTGGGGTGGGAATGTAGATTTTACAGTATCCTTTCCCTGCCATGCCCACCAAGGCATGCCCACCAAGCCATGCCATGCTCACCAAGCCACATCCACAGAACCGGTAGTAAAAAAAAATCTTGAAACCCACCACTGCTGTGTAAGTGTAGAGATAGTACTGTATTCTGAATCTAGTTGTCATCCACGGTTTATTGTGAAGAAGAAAACCTGTGATGATTCTTGTGTAAGACAAATTTCATATAAAATATAAAAACTGAAACTAGTAATTGTATCCCCATGTTATTATTTCAATTCAAAATGATATTAATTTCCACATACTACAATCCGTGGCATATTTCTATGACTTCATTTTTAAAAACTACTACAAAAATGTATTAGGTGTGCCTAAATATTTCGATATCAATGCAATTTTGTTCCTAGGGTTAAAAGGGATATAGGATTGCAGCCATTTTAATAACAATTAATTGCCAGCTTTATGGATAATGTATTATATATATTCATCTTTTTTGCCATAAAATATGTAGTTCTCTGTAATACAGTCTAATTTTTAACTGCATAAGGTAATATCCTTCTTAATTGCTTCACAAAACTTGCAATATACTAGGTCAGTCTTAAAGCTGCTCTGCATAATACGATGAATAAATATGTGAGCTTTTATTAATTTCCATGAATGATTTAAATGCTGGTTTCCCCCTCCTTATATCTAGCTGGAATTATGTCATAGAAAGAGCCATAAAAAAAAATTAGAGTGGTATCAGGAGAGGAGATCATTCTCTGTCTAATAGTAACATTTTTCTAATGGTTTGCTGGAGGAAGAATAATAATAATAATAAAGGAGACTGTGGTTACTGCTTTAAAAATGGGAGATTTTTAGTTACGCAAATCATACCAGTGACTAAAGACTACTGGATTAACTTCTAACATATGGTAAGTATTGGCTATATGGCGTGCAGCCTTGCATTTCATTGTTGGAAAAGCATAGAAAACTGATTTTAGTATGCCTTTGCTCATAGCAGCAGGGTATAATCATTTTTTAAAAAAGAAATATGGAATCAAGGATTAGCATACTGTGTAAGTTTAGGATTTATGGAAGGATGTCATATATCACGTATGTGCATTGCTGTTGGATATAATAAGAAATCTTCAGTGCCACATGTCACTCTTTTATATTTTTTCTGTGAATGTTAACAGTAAATTCATTTGAACAGATGTTTGCCGAAGATTTGTTTTTAAAAAAACATTTAGAATTTCTTCACTATCTAACCATATTATTTTATTCATCATTTATTTTATATTATTTTACTTTATGAATTAATTCTACTCCTTTCTTATATCAGTTCATCCTAAAATGCAATTGTCTTAACTATTCCAATGTTGTTTATATGGGCAGGCAGCATTTCTGCAGGGCTGAAGGAGAAATAATTTTTGTTTATAAGTTGTCCTCTGAGATCATCAGCCGCGACTTCTCTAGAGGGGTACGGATGAAATTATTGGCTTGGGTGGGGAGAAGGCAAAGACACCTGGGAAATTCAATGCAAAAATAGGATATTGTGCAGAGCAGAGCTTTAGCACATCTATTTTCATTGCTATTTTTGTCTAATAAAGCAAAAATCACACTGGTACCAAATTTTAGCCACATAATCTTAAAAGGATGTTCACCGCCCTGAGTCCTTCGGGAGTAGGGCGGTATATAAATTTAATAAAAGGAAAAGTAGAGTAAAGTAAGGATGTGAGGACTATTGTAATATTTCTATGGGTTGCTCATTCCTGCTCTGGGGGGTAGGGAGAGAGAGAGAGAGAGAGAGAGAGGGAGAGAGGGAGAGAGACAGAGAGAGAGAGGGGGGGAGAGAGAGAGAGAGAGAGAAAGATAAAAGGGGAGGGATGGAGGAACGGAGGGAGGAGAAAGGGAGGTAAGGCTTAAATCTCAGTACAGACTGAAGTGTTAACTGCGTTGTCATATAGAATTTAATAAAATTAGGGGAACTCATCTGCTAGCTTGCAGTTCTGGTTTCAGCCACACAAGCAATCCAGACAATTTCATCACCATCTTCCTTATTATAATTATTATACCATTATAGAAAGGAGTCCAATCTCAAAGGAATCTTGTGTTGCATTTCCTCACTTCTCAAGCATCACAAAGTCAATATGATGTATGTATGTATGTATGTATGTATGTATGTATGTATGTGTTCATTCATTCACTCGTTTTTTGTTCATTTGTTTATTCATTCATTTATTCATTCATTCATTCATTCATTTATTTGAGTTGTGTGCCACCCACATATCTATTCAGAGGTAATCCTTCTTAAATTGAATAAAACCAATTAAACCCTGTGAGAATTCTGAGTAAACAAGGAGTAAACAAACAAATCTGAAGTAATTTGTTTACATCAGGATGTGACCTTTTTAAAGAGATATAGTTACGATAAAATAGATTCAGAGTGCAGCCACAAATACAGGGAATCAGGGGACATAGAAACCATGTCTCATGAAGAAACATAGGCTTACTAAAAAGGAGATTGATGGAAGACGTGGCAAGGTCTTCCAGGTAGCTGAAAAGCAGCTAGAACCCCATGTATATTCAAACTGGTCATTTCATAAACAGTTTCTCTTGCTCAGATTCTTTCCACTGATGTTGTTTACTCTTTGTCCTTGACAGCATTATGGCTCCAATTTTATACTCATGTTTTGTAACATTATGTGCCATTACCATCCCATTGTAATAGATCACCCTGGAATGTAAGTTAGACCACTTTAAACTGGTGAAAGAAAGGTATAATGAAGTTTATGTGGGTCCTTCTATGTTCCCAGCCTGTCAACCTGTTACAATCTGTTTCCATTTTTCTGTGACAAATTCCTATCTTTCTAGAATATATATGGGTAAGACAATGTGCTTTCCCCAAATTCAGTCTTGTTCACTGGTTATTTACTTGTCTCCCAAATTTTCCTCAAGTAATTTATGGCCAACTAATAGACCATGAATAATGCTTTCTCTGCCAAAATCTCATTTCGAGCTGCATTTATTGTCCTTTGTGTTTTCTACCATTTGAGACTTAAACTAAAAATGTCTTAAAGCTGAAATTCCTTAATCCATCCAAGCCATTTCCGTTTGCTATTTCCTCTATGACTATTCCAAATTGTTTAGACGAAATATATAACACAGAGAAAAGGTAGAACTCTACTATATAGCCCCACTAGGAACTTGTTCAGTAAAGCATTTGTGAACAATCCAAATCACAAAAACAAATGTGAACATGAAGTTGAACCATGCCAGGTATCAGTATTTGGGAGTACAATATTATTTTTAAGCATTATGATCCTTTTATTACTTTTACCCTACACATATTCTAATAGGATCCTAAGTTTTTTTCACAAGTGGAATAATTTTTCCTGTGTTATGATGGAATAAAGCATGTAAAATTTCACTCACGTAATATAGGATTTTTTAAGCATCATTGCTTTAAAACATATTGTCTTCTACTTCTCCTAGATTTGCCCTAACGATTCTTGCTAATGGGATCCAAAAAACCAGGCAGATAATTTATCACACTAGAGGTAAACTCTGAGATTGTATTGAAAAGAGTGCTCAGACATTCACTTCATAGGAATTGTCAAGACGTTAGGGGACAAATACACAATAAATATGTATCACAATAGTGTGATGCAAACTCTGCCATTTTGTACTTGCTTTGAGACATCATAAACAAATCTGTAAGGGATAGAACTCAGGTCATATCACCTTAGTTCCAGATGCACAGGCCCTTTTTCATACAATATAACAATGTATTGCCATGGTGGCACAGTGGTTAGAATGCAGTATTGCAGGCTAGTTCACTGTTCACTGCCAGGAGTTCAGTTCTTACCAGCTCAAGGGTGACTCAGTTTTTCATCCTTCCCAGGTTGTAAAATGAGGAGCCAGATTGTTGGGGGCAATATGGTGACTCTGTAAAACATTTAGAGAGGGTTGTAAAGCACTATGAAGTGGTATACAAGTCTAAGTGCTATTTTAATCCATTTCATTAATTATTATCACTCTTGTTTTATTATAAGAATATAGGAAGTTCCCATTTTTAATGTGGAATTTAATATAAATAGCATTGTAAAACTCTTTAGAAATAATTCACTACCCATTTCACAGAGGATATGACCACAAGAGTTCAATAAAAGTATTTCAAATGCTGCCCTGATATTTATTTTCTATCCAAGTTATATTTTTCTTTTAAAAAAAGATTCAGAAGGCTTCTTAACTTTTTGGGAAGTCCTGATTGCTTGAAGTAAGAATTACATTTCTTGTTTTATTTTAAATAAATAATATTATATGCCTGATTTAGGAAATATTCTATTTCTCTTACATTATCTAACTTTATTGATATAAAACTTTTAATCAGTAATAAAATAATTATGCATGAACACATTTGCTAAAAAGGAAAACAGAATGTTAAAAATGTTATCAATTGATTTTTGCATTAGCATTAGTTGCAAAAACCTTTATTGACCACTTCTATAATATTTATTTTACTCATTGCTGGGCTTTTCAAAAGACTGGTTGATTTCTTCAGTACTTGTGATCCTAAAATCAGATTTGTCATAATAATGTGCATTAATCTATAGGTCTAAAGTACACAAGTAGGTAAAACACACTCGAGAAAGAAAAAGAAGGACATCTCCTGAACCTTTTTATAATTGTTTTCTCTGAATAAAGATCTTGCTAAGTTTCAAACTTGGCTATAGTTCTATGTTTATATAAAAGATGTAATTTCGTTTATGCACAAAATTTCAGAGCCCTGGTGAAATTGCAATTATTTGAAACAAAGGAAATGTAAGAAGTAGTAACTCAAAGGATAAAATATCCTGATTATATAGCATTATATAAATTCGCTCTATTGAAGAAATGTTTAGCATCTTAGTGGTTGCCTAGAGAGAAAGTGTTTTATGAATTATGTAATTGCAAAGGTCAAGTATAAGCAATGCAGACAACCTGCTGATAGGTGTAGGATGGCAGGGAACAAAATGGTTCAATAGTTGAAGAAGAAACTTACAGGGAGAAATTGGAGTAAACCAAAAGAGCCAGTGTGTAACAATCATTTAAAAATATATTTATTGTCCTTGTCTTGTTTTCTATGTGACTTCCCATTCTTGTTCATAGACCCCCTTTCAGGTCACATAGTTTTAAATCTATTTCTTGTTTTGATTCTCCAGTTTAATTTTTGTATTGTAAAAAAATATGTGATCCATGCAAAGTGAACGCAATAGATATCCATGAGTATATGATAAGTCATATAGCTTAGTGGAGAGACAGAGGCAGACATCAATTCAGATTTAAGTTAGATCTGTTCTTGCCCTTTTTTTCTACTTGATTAAAAAGCCATTAACATTATTATATTAATTTTTTTGCATATTTTCCTAAAGTACTAGTGACTGGTTTGCTACAAAGCAAACTATATATATATATATTTTTAATGGTGGACCAATAATGCTATGAATCCTCATATACTTGGCTCTAGTTGAAGATGATGTTGATGTTGTTGTTGTTGTTGTTGATGATGATGATGATGATGATGATGATGATATTTCATTCCCTTTGAAAAGCCCTACAGTTAAAGAAAAAAGATTGCCAAATGAATGAGGTGGCACTACTCCAAACAGAGCCAGTGTGCAATCTAGGTTCTTTCTAGACTTACATACTCAAGGAATAGGTGGTAATCATGGATAGGAGGGTATTTGCACAGCTTCATGTTGTAAGCCAGTTGTACCCTTTCGACACAATTCAGTTTCCATTTCACATAATCACTAATCCAATAAATACTACCTTAGTCCTTATTTTATCTAAAGGTGTAAAGCACAAAAAAATAGCAAATAATTATTAGAAGTTGATCGACTTCAGATATGACAATTGACTTTTCAATGTATTTATACTTTTCCTCTAGTTTCTGCTGAAATTGAACTAAAAGTATAGGCATAGCAGATACTTCCCATCAGTGGTGAAATCTAAAATTTGTTACTACCGTTTCTGTGGGCGTGGCTTGGTGGGGGGTGGTAATGTGACTGGGTGGGCATGGCCAACTTTTTTTTTTTTACTTTTAAAACTATTTTTTCTACAAGCTCTTCAGCCAAAGAGGTTATAAAAAAATGCTTTTAAAAGGCTCTGACGATCCCAGCTGAGTTGCCTGATCGACAAAGTCTTTTAAAAGAAAAAGCCTCTGCTGGACATAGGGGGCGGGCAGGGATTTTTCCTACCGGTTCTCCGAACTACCCACCTCCATCGCTACCGGATCGGGTGATCCGGTCCAAACTGGAAGCATTTCACCCCTGCTTCTCATGTATCTTGAAAAGACTAACAGTTAACCAAATCATGAGTTACTGAATACTTCCACTCTTAAAATCGGTGAAATAAAAAAATGAGTTGTTGAGTGCTTCAAGATTTAATAAGCATTTTTGAAACCTACGAACATCTCTACAAAACACAAAACAGAAATGTGTCTCCTTAACATTTTGAGCTTTACATTTCATTGACTTCTCCTCGAACATATTAGAGTCACATTGCATTTTCTTTGGCCATGACAAGGAATTCTATCTGCATTCAGGTGCTGATTTGTGATATTTCAATAATGAAACAGCAGGATTGAAAGCTCATGATGAGAAATATGGTTAATTACCTGTTAGATGATAGATGGTTGTAACTTGGCAGTGCCAGTCACTGAAAACAAAACACTTTTAGATATCAATCACTGTCTTGACAAATTTCATTTTCAATTTACCTCTATAAGCTATGAAGGTGCATTTTATTTGGGAAACTAAGAGCCTTGGTACTACAGTGGTTTAAAGCACCCTGTTATTAACACAGCTGCCTGCAATTTACTGCTGGTTCGAATCTCTCCAAGGCTCAAGGTTGACTCAGCCTTCCATCCTTTCTAAGGTAGGTTAAATGAGGACCCAGTTTGTGGGGGCAATAAGCTGACTTTGTATAAAATATACAAAAGTATGAAGGCTATTGCTGAGCACATTGTAAGCCGCCCTGAGTCTCCGGAGAAGGGCGGCATATAAATCAAATTTAAAAAAAAAACAAAAAAAAAAACTGCATAATACTGACTTGTAGTTTTGAAATATGCGTGATGAGGTATTAATAAAGTAGAGAGTTTTCTAAAAGTAAATTACTTTTCACCAGGCATAATAAGACTCCTATTTTAACTCAAGGCTGATAGAAGTTACTTAGAAAATATCATTCTTTACTCTCTGCAGTTAAACTGGTAAAGTGCAGTTTGGTTTAATTGAAATAAAATTGGCCATAACAATTTTCAGGATTCTGCCTAGTTCTTTATTTTCTTTTATAGGTTCATGTCTTCCATACAGTCTAAAATGCAAAATATTAAAGCAATACTAAAACATTAGTAAGTCTATGAAATTAAAATAGATAGAAAGCCCTGATTGCCCATCTGTCTGACAATTTGAATTGTAATATAGTCTCCGGTCTCAATGGTCAACAGTTATTATGTGATATTTTTTAATGTTTCCCTGAAATCTGTTCAGGAATATTTTCAGGAAAATGAATGTGAGACTGTATTTTGTTTTTTGCATGATTGCACTCTGTGATTGGAGTGGGAGACTGATGACAGAAAATAGAAGAAATGGTGAATGGATCTGCTCCTTGGAACTTCTCTCCATATCAAAGAAATGACAAGGATCACACATAAATTTGTTCCATATAGAATCTCCCTGTGAAGATACTGTAAAATAGCAATTTCTAGTGGGTTTGAGAGTTCTAGGAACCATGAGGAAAAAACATCTTGGTTAAGCCACAGTTTGGCACTTTTAAAGAGATACTGGGTTCACCCACTTCCTGTCTTAACTAGTTTAGGAAGTTGTTCATTACTGATTTACTAGAAGTTAAGAACCTTGTGAAAGGCAAGCTTTACTATGCCAGATGAATCTCCTTTAACCCTGGATGAAAGAAGCTTTATGTAAATTTAAGACTTTTCTTTTTAAAAGCATTACTTTTTGGAAAACAGTAAAAGAAGAGTAGAATGTAGAATTTAGAAAGTTAAGGGTTTAGATGGTCTTGAAAGAATATTTCCTGTGAGGTGTTTAAAATTTTATTTAAAAATATATGAAGACTTTGAAATTAATTGTAAGAAATCCTCTTTGGGAAAATTTTGGTGATTGGAAAATAAATAGAAGATAAGAAGAGACATTGAAGGGTGACTAGAGAGAACCAGAAAGAATTAGATATAATTAAAGAAGCAGCCCATTAACGCAATGGAACAATACTATTTGACTATTGAAGAAATTAAGGCTGTTCAGTAACAATATGCTCAGAAAATACTTAAAAGATTGTCTGATATTATAATAGATAATATGGAACAACAGATTTTATTGCAAAAAATAGAGACTGAGGCTAATTTGAATGTGGATTTGGCCTTTTAAAAAAAAGAGATTATAAGAGTGATGTGGAAAAAGATGACATAATTGATTTACAAATGAAATCTTAATAATTAAGAGAAATATACAAATAATAAATCAAAAGCATTGAGGGCCCAGTTTGTGGGGGCAATAAGCTGACTTTGTATAAAATATACAAAAGTATGAAGGCTATTGCTTGATGCATTGTAAGCCGCCCTGAGTCTCCGGAGAAAGGCAGCATATAAATCAAATTAAAAAAAAAAGCATGATTTGGAAAGCTTTCTTATCTTGGATTCACAAAATCCCTGTATGATAATAATGATAATCTGGAGGGCATCAGATTAGAAAAGCCTGCTTTAAAAAAGTATATAAAAATATTGAAAGTGTTCTTTTTCTTCTTCTTCTTCTTCTTCTTCTTGCTGAAAACAATGAAGAACCAGATACTAATCTGTTCACTTGGTTCAACAATGAGACAGAACCCACTAAATTAAGAATTTCGGAAACCTTTCTTGTCAGAAATAAAATATATTTGGGACAGATTCAAAGCAGTTTTTAAGTACTATCAGATATAGAAAGGCTTACTGCAGAATAAAAGAAGAGCAGCAAGCAACACAGAAGTCAGGCCAAAACTTTCTTAACTCCACCTGGTTGCTAGGCAACACGAATACAAAAAACATGAATACCAAATACAGAAATTCATTTTTGCACCCAAGAATGATTCCGTGCCATCATTATTTTAAAAAGCTGCACATTAGGTGGCTGAATTTTCATCAGGATGTAAATTCTATGGATTTTGTTTATATTGTGGAGGTATGCAAGATTGATGTGAGCCCTTGGAGGTAGTTTATACAAGAAGCACAAACCATGAGTACTAACACCACCTCTATTGCAAGGTTACAGTAACAGAATCTTGCAAGTCTGAAAACAGTTCTCCTCCTCTTGCTTTTACTTTCCAGAAAACTAGAGAAGGTCCCATCTATGTTGTTTCCTACCCTCTTTTCCTTCTGTGGGTTGAGATACCTTTTTCATGACCATTGCCTAGGCTGTGGTTTTTATTTATGTTCCCCAAGGTATGTGCTGTCTTAAAAAAAATGAAAATGAAAAGAGTTAAGACGTTCTAACAAAATGTTTCCTGTTAGAATAATTAATCCATTAATATAAGATGTGCATATATTGCCAACTTGCATTTTCCAAAAATGGTTTATATTAACTTGTAATAGAAAGATTAAAGAGTGAGAGCACAGGAGAATAAATAGTCCTTGAGTGATGACCACAATTGAGCCCAAAATTTAAGTTGCTAAGTGAAACATTTGTTAAGTGAGTTTGCCCCATTTTAAAACTTTTCTTGCCAAAGTTGTTAAGTGAATCATTGCATTTGTTAAGCTAGTGACATGGTTGTTAAGTGAATCTGGATTCTGCATTGATTTTGCTTGTCAGAAGGTCACAAAAGCTCATCGCATGACCCAGGGGCCCTACCACTGTCATAAATATGAACCACTTGCCAAGCATCAGGATTTTGATCACGTGACCATGGGGATGCTGCAATGGTCGTAAGTGTGGACAATGGTCATAAGTCACTTTTTGTAACTTTGAATGGTCACTAGATGAACTGTTGTAAGTCAAGGACCACCTGTACTACAGAATCTATACACAGAAGACATCTCTCAATTGCAAGACAAAGACGCATTTATGCTCTCGCAAGTAGGTGAGACAATTCTACCATTAAAGGAAGGAAAGAAGGTCTGATTAGCTTGGGGCTTGTTGATGGCTGACTTTTAAACTAGAAATTAGTGGATCTTTTCTTGACTAGGTTCAAAAAAAAGGCACAGAGAAATATTTAAAAACTTTTTAAAATTTAATTAATGATTAAATTATACTTTCACATTTAATGAATAAATGACACCAGTGAGAATAAACCAAGTTCAATATATTGCATTGTGTATTCATAAAATGTTAGATCACAAAAGGTTTACGTGATTGTTAATGGATATACTTTATTTTCCGCAAATTTCTAGTGTTTTTCTACTTCCAACATAGACTTTTCCCCCCACAGTTTCAATATTTCTGGATATTTTACATTTTTCCTTATAATCCTTGTGACACACACACACCCCATGTTAGTCAGCATTTGTTGATGGGGGACATCAGAGCCTGCATTTCTTACAAAGTGGCTTCTTAATTTTCTTCTCCCTTTATGGCTTAGCACCAAATTACCTTCAAGACCACATTTTCCATTAGAGATACTCAACCAATTTCATCATGCCAGGAAATACTACTTTTGGCAGCTGAAAGAAGTTGAGGCTTGTAGATGATTTTCAATAATAACACCAGGCCTTTGGAATAGCCCCTGCCCCCAACAAAAATTAGATGGAGCCCTACTTTGGCTACCTTCTGGAATCAACTAAATACAGAGCTTTTATGGAAAACATTTGTCACATAATGTTATCTGTGCTGTACATTGAAGCAGGGGTGAAATGCTACCAGTTCGCTCTGGTTCAGGCGAACCAGTAATGATAAAAACTACCGGTTCGGGCAAAGAGCTTGGTAGTACAGGGGTTTAAGGCACCCTGTTATTAAGCTTATTAAGACCAGCTGCCTGCAATTACTGCAGGGTTCGAATCTCGCCAAGGCTCAAGGTTGACTCAGCCTTCCATCCTTTCTAAGGTAGGTGAAATGAGGACCCAGTTTGTGGGGGCAATAAGCTGACTTTGTATAAATATACAAAAGGATGAAGGCTATTGCTGAGCACATTGTAAGCCGCCCTGAGTCTTCGGAGAAGGGCGGCATATAAATCAAATAAAAAAAAAACCTGTATAAAAAAAAAGCTACCGGATTGTTGTGACTCTGGCTCCCGAGCCTGTCCTCATGGAGGAAGATGACTCTGAAAGTGATGGGGAGGAACTGACAAGGGCTCCCTCTCCAGGACCCTTCTTTCTGGCAACGCCTCAGGTTCCAACTGAAGGCCAGGAGGAAGGTATGTCAGAGCACCCACTAATAGGGAGTGATGAAGATCAATCTTGGATTGATCCCAGGCAGCGTCGGAGGGAGAGGCATGCGCAGCAAAGGAAGAGGTGTGGAAGGGCCAGAGATTGCTGAGTCACTGAGCCATGTCCCACAAGGGATAAAAGTGAGTGGGGTTGCTCTGCAGGCTCTGTGACGGACAAAAACTGAGCTTCAGATGGGATAGCTTTTGAAATTAAGGCTTGGACTTTGTGAATGACTTCTGACTACTCTTTTGTGCCTTGTGAACTCTTGGTTGCCCCAGCAATGGACTACAGATAAGCTGATTCCTGTTTCTAGAGGTGTTAAGAAACTTGTCAGGCATTCGGAAAGCAGCTGCCAGAACTTTTATCTGCCAAAGGATTCAGGTCAGCTTGTAAAAATAAATTACTGGTAGACGTCTTTTGCTCATGTGTCTGCCTATGTGAGGTGGGGGGACAGAACACGGATCGTCTGAACCAGTATTTCCCACAATCAGCTGTGCCGTGCAGTTTAGCATTTCTAGAAAGCAGGAAATCCTGCTTTCTAACAAAGCTAAACCACGCGGCACAGCTGATCCCCCCCTCACTGTTCTACTTACCTTCCCAAGCCTCCTTTTGGCACGTACTGCACATGTGTGTGCACGCAGCACGTGCTTGGCACGAAACATGCATGCGCAACCAGTGAACCAGTAGCAAACCGGTTCAGATTTCACCACTGCATTGAAGACTGATGAATTATTGAGAGGTTGAGATGTTGTATGATTTTTTAAAATTTAATCTTAATTTTTGTGAATGTTTAAACACCAAGAATCCTTCAGAATTATGGCACAGATGCATGCATGCCATGTTGTAAATTGTATATGAAATAAATGATGTCCTATTTCTAGTTCTAAAAGGTATATTAATCTCAGTTTCAGTGCAAGCAATCCTGAGTTTTATATTATCAAATCAGTCCAGGTAATGTCAATAACCTTTAAAGGAAGTTCAGCTAGCAAACCCAGATTCAATATCTGATGTCTTTTGTTAAATGAACAGGTAATAGAAAATCATCAGCTGTCAGAAGAGAAAATAATCCAGATCACAGATGGTCAACATGATGATCAGCACACAGGATGCAGAAAAACAACTCCAGAAAACCTTGGCCATTTCCCCCATTGCCCAACTGATCTCTCTTCCTGGACTGCTTTTCACAGCAGAAACACAGCAAATTTGGATCAGTTTTCTAGGGATGAAAACTAGCTATGTTCCACAATATATTAATGTCCAAAAAATAATCATGTTACTGTACAAATGAAACAGTGTAGTTAATTTATGGCTTAATGTGTCAAAAGTACACAGCAAAATTGGATAAATTGAAGAAGCTGTGAGTATGTTAATCTTGGATTCAATGTTCTATGAATACAATATCTATAAGATCACTACCACATAATGTAGCCATCATCAGTTGCATATGGCTACTTGGGTGCAATGATGGAGCTCTATTTTTCATAGCAGTACAGAAGAAGAAACTTTGCCAAATTCAATATTTCTAAACCTTGGTTCTTATGCCTAACACTATACAGACCAGACTTATACTCACTTAAAAAAAAGAAAGCCGACAAGCCTCTCTCTATCAACTCTGCCAGATTTTGATTTTCTATCTTTTTGAAGCAGTATAATTACTTCCAAATTTAAAGGAAGGAAGGAAGGAAGGAAGGAAGGAAGGAAGGAAGGAAGGAAGGAAGGAGGGAGGGAGGGAGGGAGGGAGGGAGGGAGGGAGGGAGGAAGGAAGGAAGGAAGGAAGGAAGGAAGGAAGGAAGGAAGGAAGGAAGGAAGGAAGGAAGGTCTAACATCATTAAAACAAATAATCACCCAAAGTTTATTTATTTGTTTGTTTGCTTGATTTTTATCTTTTTATCTTTTCACCTTTATTACTATATAAGTAATTCTAGGAAACAAACATAGCTAATACTCTTTCCTCCTCCTATTTTCCTCACAATAAAAACTTCCTGAGGTAGGTTGGTCTGAGAGAGAGTGACTGGCCCAAAGTCAACCAGATGGCTTTTGCGCCTGGTTTCTAGGTCAGCACCTTCACCTGTACACCAGTGATTCAGCTCCACCCAACTATCTTACCCCCTGCGGTCCTTTACAATTAGAATTTTATCTTATGGGAAAATATCTCGATTATGACCTAACATTTGAAATGAGACTTAAGCATATAGATGAGCTACCAAAATATGGGTCACAACTAGATGGCTGAAAAGAAGTAGAGAAAATACTTTGTTGAAATTTAATGGTCATCCAGAATTTGCATCCCACATCAGTTAACTCTGCAAGTACTATGTAACTCTTCATAAAGGTATTTCCTCAATGTGCATGTTTTTCTTGTGATCATCCTACCTTCTTTATTAGATCCTTGTGGCAAGCTGTACAAGAAGTACCTGCAGTGAAGAAGTACCTGCAGAAAGTATTAAAATTCTTCCAATAGGCAATTTGCTGAAAATTTTTATTAAAACTTTCAGCATTGCTAATAGCAAAATCATAAATAAAAAAATATTAAAGAGCTATTTTGTGACTCAAGTGGAACATGTCATCAAGGTAAACCTAAACAAGTTAGCCTATCCTTTAAATCTTTCAGAATCTGAGTTGAAAATACTTTTTTTTTTCAATTTGTGCAAACCTTTTTTGAACTGAAACCATGTGTTCCATCAGATATGCCACAACATTTAAATTCTAATTGATTTTTGCCATCCATGATGTGAATTTCTCGTGTAAGGTCAAGATAGCCAGGAAACTCTCAAAGAAAATGGGTTTCAACCCAAATTTCAAGCATCAAAGCTACATATGAGTCTCTGTGGAAGCGAAACTGAATTTCTGCCTTAGCAAGGGGTTGAGAATACACTGGGAAATCACAGCAAGGTCCTTAAACATTTACATTTGATGGCTTACAGACAAGCCAAATTATGGTAATTTGGGTGCCATAAGCCAAAAGGCTCGTGACCTTTGCTCTATAAATTTTTATTGCAGCTGGGGATATGATTATTACCATTATAATTTGCATAACACAGAATAGTATTTGCAACATTATATACCCAAGCCCTTCTAGTAGTTGCAACATTATATGAACAGCCCTTAATGTTCATTCTTAATGGCACTGCATGAAAAAAGACTCCACTCTTTGAATATGTTGGACTGATCATTGCAGATATCATCAATTTTCCAGAGTGGTGGCAAGTTGCAGGTCTTTTGGAGAATACAACAGTTTTGATTTTGCCATGTTTTGATGACTAGACTTTCTTCCCTACAGGATGCTTGTAGAAAACATCTGAAGCCCACTTGAGCTATAGAGAAGAAGGCTATCTCTTATGCATGCAAAAGAATTGAAATAGGTTCCTTGGAAGGCATTGTAATTGAAATTCCACTTCAGACAAAACCAGGGAACCTATTGGAATTGAAAAAGGATAAATGACAAGGTGCATTCTTGTTTCATTCCTTTTCACTTAGGGATTAGACAGGGAGAGAAGGTCTGGAGAACCACAACAGAGTTGCATAGAATTATTTTCATGAGATTTGATGAAAAGAAGGACTAGGGCTGACATGATAGCAGTCTTCCAATATCTGAGATGCTGCCACAAAGAAGAGGGAGTCAAGCTATTCTCCAAAGAACCCAAGGGTAGAACAAGAAGCAATGGGTGGAAACTAATCAAGGAGAGAAGCAACTTAGAACTAAGGAGAAATTTCCTGACAGTCAGAACAATTAATCAGTGGAACAACTTGCTTCCAGAAGTTATAAATGCTCCAACACTGGAAGTTTTTAAGAAGAGATTAGATAACCATTTGTCTTAAATGGTATAAGGTTTCCTGCCTAAGCAAGGGGTTGGATTATAAGACCTCCAAGGTCCCTTCCAACTCTGTTATTCTATTCTGTTGTATTTTATGACCAAGGTGAGACAACCCTAATTGATGAAGAATCAACAGGCAATTTCCCCTATAGCCTGTTTCTAAGAATCAGACTGAAACCTGCCGTTAAATCCGTAAAGCACATACAACATTTGACCTAAGAGGAAGAAATGCCCTTTTTTGTTATATGATGGAGAACCAGACATTGATCAAACGTAGACAGTTCTTCACTAAATCTGGCTTGCTCCTTTTCCAAAATAATTTACTAGGAAGTTATCTGTCATATAGTTTACTTACTGTGCTTGACAAGCATATTTGGCAGCATTCAGATGGGACACTCTCATTCCTTACATAACAAGACAGTGATCCATCTGCTCTGATCTTCCAGATCTGAAATGAGACCACTTTGAACAAGAATTGCATGACAGAAAGAAACCCAGATACGGCCCTGATGCCATTGAGCTGTGTAAATAGGAAAAGCTATATCTGCAGTTCTACTTTTAGAAATACAACATCCAAGCATTTCGGGGCCTTGATATTTAAAAGGAGGGGGGAAGACACTGGGTGCCCTAAAGAATAATGTGACTCTATGTCAGTAGTTAAAACTTAGCTTGTCAAGTCAGTGGCAAGATGAAAAGGGAAAAGGTTGCTTATATTTACATGACACGTGAACTATTAACATAGCCAATTATATTAAATCTGGTGAGTTGCATGAGCCCAGTCTATGTGGCTAATTTATGATTAAGTATCTTCTGCCAGCCCCAGCAATTGAGTTCATTGAATAAAACATAATTAGGTAACAATGAAGAGTTAATTCTATTATTTGGGTGATGGACTCGGAAGAGTGAACCTTCTTCACAACTGAGAATGACAAATGTCAGCAAGCCATTTCCCCTTTCACTTGGCGAGAAGGAATCGCGCTAGCCATGACTCTAGAACAAAAGGAAGCAATGCTGATTTTATAGATCCTATAAACCCTGTAACAGACGTTGCAAACCACATAAAGACGTACATGCAAACCCACACATACACACACAAGCATGCATTCCCAAACAAACACACTGGTTTTTTTTTTAACTTTGCCTGCTGTGCAATATTAGCTGTAGATATAATCATTCCTATGCAAAGGTTCCTAAGGGCTAAAAATTATTAATTTTTTAACAATAATTTTATTAAAGTTTACAAACACAGTGAAAATCTAATAGAATCTAAAGAAAATATTAAAAGAAAAGTGAAAAAGAAATGGAAAGAAAGAAAAGAAAAAAAATATTAAAATGACTCTTCCCCGCTCCTTCCAGGCATTGTATAAGCAATTTGGATGATTCTTCCGTCATTCTTTAATTTTAACAAATCTCTTCTTTCCCTACCGTGTTTCCCCAAAAATAAGACATGTCCTGAAAATAAGGCTAAGCTTTATTTTTGGGGTGGGCCTAAATATACGCCCTCCCCTGAAAATAACCCCCCCCTCTCTCTCTCACACACACACACAGGTCCCTCACCTCCCCCAGTCCTCCCAAGGCTGCAACCTGCAAACTCCTGCGGCCCCCCCACCCCTTTCACCGCCCATGGCACCAACCATAAACTTTGAGTGCCTGCTCCTGCTCCCTGGTAGCAGCCCGCCTGCTCTCTCCCCCGCGCCTAGGTACCGCGTCCACATAGCCTGCGCTTTGGTTTGGAAGCCGCAGAGGCAGAGTTTGCGGGAGAGAAAGAAAGACTTCTGGTGCTTCTACTGCTTTCCTTGCATGCAGCCAAAAGCAGCAGAAGTCTTTCTTTCTCTCCCCCAAACTCTGCGTCTGCAGCTTCCAAACCCCAGCCAGGGCAACGGCCACTCTGGGAATGTGCTTCCCATTCTATGGTGACAGCTGGACTGGAGCCTGCAGGGAGAGCTGGCCCAGGCCATGGCTTCTGCTATGAGCTCAAGGACCTGGTGTTCACCAGCTTCCCCCACATCGACATGGTGAGGCCTGGGAGGCGCGCAAGCAGAGGGGGTGGGCACTTGCGCGGCTTGGTGCTCACATTCTATACACACACCCCAGGAGGGGAGGGGCTTGATGGCGGTGCACAAAGGGAACCTCTCTCTGCCGGACTTCCGGCTGTGAGTGCGCAGGCTGCCCGGGTCTCCTGCACCCCAAAAATAATAAGAAATAATAATAATAATAATAAATAATAACCCCCCCCCCAATAATAAGGCCAAGTCCTTATTTTGGGATTCAAAAGAAAATAAGACCGTCTTATTTTAGGGGAAACACAGTATTTCATAGCTTATCAATAATCATACTCCAAAAAAAGATCATCCCTAATCAAAAAAAATCTAATTAAAAATTATGTCAAGGCTTCTTCCTAGGTAAAAAAAAAAGTTGAGAAAGGCTGCTCTGGACCTTGAGTGTGAACCACAGGCAGTGGTAGCAATGAACTGCAGCATGTCAGCTCCTTTGGGTTTATTTCAGGGGTGAAATGCTCCCGGTTTGGACCAGATCGGGTAATCCGGTAGCAATTGTGGCAGGTGGTTCAGAGAACCATAGCAATGGCGGCATGAGATTCCGCCCACCCACTCAGGTATCGTTACTTCCTGCTTTTGAAAGGTAAATAAAAGGCTCTGATGATCACACACCATAGCTGTGATTGTTAGAGCCTTTTTTTACCTTTTAAAAGTATTTTTACAAACTATTCGCCAGAATAGGTTGTAAAAAAATGCTTTAAAAAAGAAAAAAAAAGGTTGGCCACGCCCACCTAGTCACATTACCCCACTACCAAGCCACGCCCACAGAACCGATAGTAACAAATTTTAAATTTCACCACTGGTTTATTTGCCTTTAGATTTGCTTCAGGGATGATCAATTTTTTTGGAAATACAGTATAGGTAGTCCTCGATTTATGACCTCAATTGAGCCCAGAATTTCTGTTGCTAAGCGAGACATTTGTTAAGTGAATTTTGCCCCATTTTATGACCTTCCTTGCACAGTTGTTAAGACAGTCAGTGCAGTTGTTAAGTTAGTAACTTGGTTGTTAAGTGATCCTGACTTTCCCATTGACTTTGCTTGTCACAAAAGGAGATCACATGACCCCGGGACATTGCAACCGTCCATAAATATGAGTCAGTGGCCAAGCATCTGAATTTTGCTTTTGATCACGTGACCATGGAGATGTTGTAAGGATCGTAAGTATGAAAAATGGTCATAGGTCACTTTTTCACAGTTCTGTTAAAACTTCAAACCGTCATAAAATGAACTGTTATAAATCAAGGACTACCTCTAAATACATTTGCAAGAAGTTCATGGAAGCCATAGGCGTTGGGATCCTGAGAGTGTGTAGAACTTCATCGCATCCTTGGACAAGGGTAGGGCTTTCTGGGAGGGTTGGGATGATCTGAGCAGGTTCTTGTTGCCAAAATGCTGCGTATTGTGGTGATACATTTCCTCGACATGGTCAAACAAGATTCAAGGACTGTGAAAAGAAAAAAGAAAAAGTGGGATGCAGACATGCACAATTCTGATTTAAATTATGTGGGGTCAGGATTTGAGGCGACAGGGGTTAACGGTCACATTAATTTTATGGATTATTCCATAAAGCAGTGACATCTTTATTCAGACTCATATGGAGCCAGAAAAGTCAGGTTTCTGTAATTAACAGCTGTGAAGTGTACGTTGATAAAAAGTGCAAAACATTTTTCCAGAGTCATTTTTGAAATATGCACAACCCTAGGATTTGCAGATACTATAAAATGAACAATAAATATTTGTGCAAGCAAATGCTGTTTCTTCAAAATAAATCCTGTTAATTTCAGTTGAGTTTTCTTACATATAAATGTACATGGGATTACAACACACCAGTGTAGACTTTGTTTGGTTCACTGGGGATGAGCTGCAGATAATATTGCTATCAGATAATTTTATATCTCATAACAAAAGGGATCTGATTCCAACTGTTCAAATTATGAAAATTCGCAGAATGTAAAGGGAGCAATCCAATTTATCTGAATCCAATGAGACCTACTTCTAACTAAATGTACAGAAGATTTCAGCCTGTTTTAAAATGTGTTCCATCAAAAATAATAGGACTTGCTTTCAAACAAATATTGATGTGTCGGGTATCAACCTGTTTCTTATAAACATAATAAAAATAGCTTGTAGGTCTGTCTTGGACTGCTTTCCAGGATGGGTCTTCTCTGCCTTTGTAAAGAATTGATTCAGCTGCAAAGTAATAAGCCAACCCAGATATGTAAGCAATGTTATTGTATCCTGCCAACCTGCCATGTCAAGGTAGCAACTACTTAATTATATTTTACTGGAGCAATAAATAAAAGTTAAATGCTCTTCCCTCCAAATATCAAGAGGCATGTATACATCTGTATAAATAATATGTCATTTCCAATTTATTTCCATGTAATAGGGTTGCAAGTGTCCAATTTGTAGCCTCAGTGCACAACTGCGATAAGGTCAGGCCCTGAAAAATTGTCATCGTATTAGCCCCGTTTCCATACAACCTTGTAAAAATGACTCTTTACTCAACATGTGCTCTATCATGCAAGAAGTATGACATGCCAAATGATTTAATTCAGTTGAGGTTTATATAAAAATGTCTCACTTGTGGCACTGAAATGTCTCCATCTTCTTTTGTGGGTATTTTTTAAACCTAGTACTGTGTTTGTTTTTAATGAAGATAAAAATATACATTGAAAACTTTTATATTCTCACTGGAATTCAAGAGAGGCAGTATAGACAATGTGCTGTTGTAACTAAATAGCAGTGGAGAAATTGAGTAATTCCTTAGGATGGTGTTTGGAAAACAAGCCAATAATCCTGAAGTGTGTTAGCTTCTGTCTTTTCTTATAAAAATGTTTGGTGTTTGGGTTTTCCAGTAATTAATTGAGCTGAATGTTTTGGAGCAACTTGTAAAAATAAGCTTGTTGGGTTATAAAGAGGAGTGTTTGAACACTTACTAAGTAGTGACTATTAATTCTTAAAAATAATGGGCTTAAAACATTCTGCTTTTACAAGTTTTGTCTTAATATGTATAACAATTCACCACTCATTATCCAAAGCCTTTACACAGCATATACTATAATAATGGCTTCATAGAAAGAAGAGATTATAATAAATACCATGTAGCTGGGGGAAAAATGGTAACAAATGGTAGCCCATAGAACAGGGGTGTCAAACTGGCAGCCCATGGGCCGGATGCGTCATGCACAGGCCACGCCCACCCCAGCTCCACGAAGGGAAAAACATCGCGAAACGTCACGTGATGGCAACATGACACCACAAGTTTGACACCAGTGCCATAGAAACTTTTTTTAAAAAAAAATTAACATGCTTCATTTTCACATAGGATTGAGCACTGGGGGTTGGAATCAAGTACTATATGAGAAATGGGTCCTAAAAGAAATTTAAATGACAGGTAATATGAATTACACTTAATTAATGTAGTGTTTCTCAACCTCAGCAACTTTAAGCTGTATGGTCTTTACCTCAGCAATGCTGCCTAAGGAATTCTGGGAATTGAAGTCCATACAGCTTATAGTTGCTGAGGTTGAGAAATACTCACGTCTCAATAATCTGTGATTTGCTGTGACTTCCTGTTGAGTCTGATTTGGTGTGCTGGTTTTGCTACATAATTTCGCTTTGCTTAGTTTTTTGTATACTACAGCATATTATTACACTCTATTATAACAATTTCAATCAATCAAGTGGGGTTTTTTTTCCCCCAGTGGCTCTATTACTGTATATTTGAATAGCAAGAGAATAAGAACAAATGTTCTGGTCTACCATTTTAAAATTTTCTCAGTTGAATCCTGGATTTTGGTTTTGTTGGCTGGAAATGCTAAGACTTATATTCCCAACCCATATGGAGAATGCTAGGTTGGGAACTACTGTTTTTAAGAGCCATCAAAGCCTGAATAAAGCTTCTTTCTTCATCACAGATCCCCCATTATTATTTTTAATAGCAGGAACTTAAGGAGCTATTGTAATATACTAGAAACATGTTGCGTGGAATTCATACATTAATTATTTCATATAATTATATTAATTAGTTTTAATAATTTGGGGCCTATAAATCTGTATCTCTCAGCAAAATTATATAATAGAGAAAAGTAATTGTTTTTTTCAGAACTGGTGGAGTTTCTATATAAACAAAAATATAATTGTGTTTTTAAGTTATTTTTAAATTACTAAGGATCAGTTGGGGAAAAAATAAGAGATGACTATTTAACCTTGTTGAGACTTTAGCAGCTTATGTTGACTTAGAGGTATGACCAGAATTAAGGAAAAATACATGATGAAATTTTTAAAAAATCTTGTCCTTTTTCTATATCTGTTTTATTTATTTACTAGAATTATTCTGATTGCATTATATAGAATTCAAATTCTTGAAGATTTAACAAATATATTAAAAAAATAATGTATATTTTTATAATGACCATATTTACACATCTGGTCATGTTGGACCTGTTTGTCCCTTGCTACATAATTTTTACCCTAGGGTCCAATTTTAACTATATTATGGGATACAGCAAAATAGGTGAATTGCTTTCAGTAGAGCTTCCATATAAAGCAGTCAAATATCTTAGCTGCAGTCTGTCCCATATATAGCAAACTGAACACTCCTAGAAAAATGGACCAATGCAGCAAGATCTGTGATGTCTAGAAGAAGAAAAAGATCTTATATTAATCTAAAATGAATGCTCAGTAACAATTAACCTGCGTCTCAACAATCAACCCCAATTTCAGGAAACTTTTCAAAATGTTTTCTCTGATGATGAGGATGGGGAGTAAGAGGGGAACAGAGAGAAGAAGTTCATTTTATCATTTCCACTCTTTCTGGATTCAAATGTAATTCTTTCTCCTTCTGCTCATAACCTCCAAATGTTCATTCAGATGCTTTAGAAGTTTTTCCTCACTCATTCACACAATTGCATAAGTTTACAAAAAGGACATATGATCTGCTCAAAACAAATAATTTCTTCTACTCATTTACCTAGCTCTCTAACAAGCTTGCTCAAAGACATTCTTTAGAGACAAGGATTAATTAGATGTAACAAATGTAGTCCATAGCTACAGTGAATATAAAAAGCCTGTTAAAATGTCTGGTTTTTGAGATGTAAAAAAAAAATCATACCAAGATAATTCATTTCAATTTTTTTCCACTATTAATATAATATATAAGCAGTATAATTCAATTGAAAAACAAACTGAAATCTTTGTGAGGGAAAAATAAAAATTTAAACATACAATAAAGTGGTTGTGAAAGTGTGCACACCCTCTTATAAGTAAGGATATACCTATGTACATAATTAACCAATCACATTCAAATTGATGTTAAATAGTAGTCAGTACATACCTGCCACCAATTAAAGTGACTTTGATCAAGCCCACATAAAGTTCAACTGTTCTACTAGGATTTTTTTTCTAACATTTACTCAGTTGTCTCTAACAGCAAAAGCCAGGGTCTGAAAAGAGCTTATAAAGCAACAAAGGGATCTCATTGTTGGAAGATATCCATCAGAAGAATGGTACAAAAACATTTCTAAGGCACTGGACATACCATGGAACACAGTAAAGACAGTCATCACAAGTGGAAAAATATGGCACAACAGTGACATTACCAAGAACTAGGGGTCCCTCTGAAGTTGATGGAAAAAATAAGAAGAAAACTGGTCTGAGAGGCTGCCTAGAGGCCTACAGCAACATTAAAGGAGATGCAGGAATTGCTGGCAAATGCTGGGTTGTGTACTACATTTGACAACAATCTCTCATATTCTTCATATGTCTGGGCTGTGGAGTAAGGTAGCAAAGTGGAAGTCTTTTCTTAAAAAGAAAACACCCAAGCCTGGCTACATTTTTGCAAAAACCTACATCAAGTCTGACAAAAACACTGGAAAAATGTGTTATGGTCTGATGAGTACAAAGTTGAACTTTTGGGCCATCATTCAAGCATTATTTTTGGTGCAAAAACAACACTATGTATCACCAAAAGTAACCATACTCACAGTGAAGCATGTGTGATGGCAGCATTATGCTTTGGGACTGCTTTTCTTCAGCTGGAACTATGGTTTTAGTCAAGGTGGAAGGAATTATGAAGAGTTCCAAATGTCAGTCACTGTTGGCAAAATCAGATATCTGCTAAAAAGCTGAAGGTAGAAAAGAATTTCATCTTTCAACATAACAATGGTTGAAAGCATACCTTCAAATCAAGAAGGTATGGCTTCATCAGAAGAATACCAAAGATTTGGAATGGCCCAGCAGGAGCCAAACCTGAATCCAAATGAAAATCTGTGGGGTGACCTAAAGAAGGCTATATATAGGAGATATCCTCACAATCTGACAGATTCAGAGCACTTTTACCAGGAAGAGTGCTGGTAAATAATGATGTGTCATGCTGACCCCACCTCCAAAAGACAAAGGATTAGTCTAAGGGTGTGCTCACTTATGCAACCACATTAATGTACTTCTTTTATTGTCCCCACCCTAAAAGATTTCAATTTGTTTTCTAATTGAATTACCGTATTTTTCAGACTATAAGACACACTTTTTTGCCTCCCAAAAGGGGGCGAAAATGTCTGTGCATCTTATAGACCAAATATTGCTGAAGCCCTGCCCATCCACCAGCCATTTTTTTGCCTCCGCATGCCCTGTTTTGGGGTCTTTTTTGGGCCTTTTTTGGCCTTTTTCAGGCCTTTTTCGGCCCATTTTTGAGGCTTTTTTCAGCCCATTTTCAAGGATTTTTTGGCCTTTTTCAGGCCTATTTTGGCCCATTTTGGGGGCTTTTTTGGCCTGTTTTTGAGGCTTTTGGGAGCCATTTTTAGGCTTTTTTCAGCCCGTTTTCAAGCCTTGAAAATGGGCTGGAAAAAAGCCTCAAAAATGGGCTGAAAGAAGCCTTGAAAATGGCTCCAAAAAGCCCCCAAAACAGGCCAAAAAAGCCCACCAAATGGGCCAAAAAAGCCTCAAAACAGGCCGAAAAAAGCCAAAAAAAATGGACCGAAAAAAGCCCCAGAAACAGGCCAAAAAAAGACTGGAAAAGACCCGAAAAAAGGTAGGCCAAAAACTTTTTTTTTTTGGTTGTTTTCCTCTTCTAAATTTAGGTACATCTTATAGTCCAAAAAATACGGTATACAGCTTATAAGTCATATTAAAGGCAGAAAAAATTCTGAAGTGATTTATCTTGGCTTGATTTTTTTTATATCTCAAAAACCTGGCATCTTAACAGGTGTGTGTAGACTTTTTATATCCACTGTATTCCAAATAAACAATTCCTTTAATAATATAGGTGAGACTTTCAGGGGTTTTTTAATTAAATGTTTGTTTCTGATGTTTTTAAAATTGTAAGAACCTTGGTGGCACAGTGATTAGAATGCAGTATTGCAGGCTAACTCTTCCCAGTGCCCACGGTCTGGAGTTTGATCCTGATGGGCTCAAGGTTGACTCAGCCTTCCATCCTTATGAGATTGATAAAACAAGGACTCAGTTTGTTGGGGGCAATATGCTAACTCTGCAAACTGCTCAAAGAGTGTTATAAAGCACTACGGAGCAGTATATAAGTCTAAGTGTTATTGCTATTAAAATTGTAGTCAAAGAAATTGTCTTTTTTTTAAAAAAAAATATGGAGTTCTCCCTCTCTCTCTCCCTCTCTCTCTCTCTCTCTCTCTCTCTGTGTGTGTGTGTGTGTGTGTGTGTATGTGTGTGTGTGTGTGTGTGTGTGTGTGTCTGAATGTGATCCTTCACTTAACAATACAAAGACAATATATGAAACATTGTGGGACACAATCCCCTAAGCTAAAAGCCCATATAAGATTTGCAGTGATACAAGATTTTCTCTCATTATAATTTCTTGTATGTGGCTGTCAAAAAATTCTGGCTATCTGATAGATAAATGTTTTAAAGAAATCAAACCTTTGCATTATGAAGACGTTTCAAATGCTTCAGCATAACATGATCATTCTTTAATCATTCTGATTGTTTAGTTTCCTTTTATATGTTGGAGTTAACATCTTAGTAGAAAATGTATGTTGTCATAAATTAGAAAATACCCTTGCAAGTCTTCCAGTATTGTTATTTATACACAAAATGTTTCCATGTAGGAAATCATATATCACAATGGATTGTTCATGTATTTAATGGAGCTATTGTTGCATAAATTGGAATTAGGCTGCATTTATCTTGAGAAATAAGTATCTGCCCCTATGGGGTTACATAACAACCAATAGCTTAAGCAAGGTTCAGCAGTTAATCCTATTGAATGGAATCTAGCCAGAGGTATATAGTATACAAATATTTGTTCAAAAAAATAGCAAAATCAATTGAAAATTAATCATGTTATGCATAGATTATTGTAAAATTCATTTTGACGGTATTTAATTTCCTGTATTCTTAAAGATTAACAAGGCTCCAATCATTCTTCCATGATTTTTTTCATCACATAATAAGTAACTAGATATGGGGAAGTTTCCCTATCTTATGCCAGAGGCAAAAATGAAACAATATTGTATGCTTATGTAAAATTTCCACTAAGATTCAGAGACCAAATTTTCATATTCCCTCAAAACATCACTTTATCTTCTTCCCATCTTTAGAATTCTAGTATCATTCCAAAGTCTGGCAAAATAGGAAGAATTAAAGCATTAAATGAGTTAACCCTCCCCCCCCAATAATTTAAGAGGAGTTAGTTTTATTTCAGTTCAATGAACTGCAGTGAAATAAAGTAAGTTATGTCTTGAGCTTTCAGTGAAGAATTTAACTGCTTATGTAGAACTTAGAAATAAGGATTTTAAATTCCGTGCTGGAAAACCAATCTGTTTTGTTTATTTGTTGTTTACTTATTACACTGCAATATTCCCCTCTGGGCCTTGTCTATACTGCTGCTTTTTCACCTCTGCCTGACTCCATGCTGGCTCATAGCTTTATAGAACATTTCTCCTGTATTTAAAGCATATCCTGCATCTGCCTATGTTGAGTGATTGAGTGAATGAGTTGTCACTCAATGCTTACGTGATTAGTTTGGCTTCTATCATCTCTGCTTGTTGTTATGATTGTGGGAATCACACAAATATACACGGTATTTATGCACCACAGTGGCACCTATTAATAAATGGAAGCTTTATTTTTATTAACATTTTTAGCAGTGCTTTTTGTCAGACAAATAAATTAGGACGCATCTAAGAATCCTGGGCAACTGCATAAAAATGGAATGAGACATAACCTCAAACATTGGGAGTTGTGTCTACAGAAGGGTTTTGTAGTACTTTTACTCAAAGCAAAACACTTTGCTTTGTTTCTGAGTAGGAAGATAGAAGACTGGGAAAATGATATCGCTCCTTGGTGCATTGATGCATGATATGCCCCAGCTCGGTTTCTCTTTTTATTTATATTATTAGCTTTTTGTCCTTTATAAGATCACTTTATAAGATGACAAGGAAGAAAAAGAGACACAAGCAATAAGGAAGCAAAGTGTGGAATGTAGCTGCAGACAGAATCTTCTGGTCACAACATGGCAATCTAAATCCTCCTCTAAACCTGTATGGTTTCTAAGATAATAGTTTTACATGAATGCTAAGTATGTGAGACTTTCATGGCAGAATATATTGCTAATCACAGACATATTGCATATACTCCAAATAACCACTTATTGCCCAAGACAAACTTAAAAGAACTATCTGTTGAGTCTTGAAAAAAAGAAAGAAGTCTTTTCCAGAAAGAAGCATGTGTGTTCCATCATGTAATCCAAGAAAATTGACAAGCTCTCTTTTAAATTATTAGGAGGAAACATGGACAAAACGCTGCATAAAGGTGTTACAGAAAGCATTTCAATCTTCTCTTAGATTTCCCTTTGAAGTGCCATAAATATTATTTTCAAAGCAAGAGAAGAATGGGCTTTTGAACTGATTTGAGGATGAATAATAATAAAGGTGTTGGAAAAGGGACATTCCAAAACTTGGTGTGCAATCCCTGTTTGTCAGTGAGGTTCTGAGAAACTACTTTATTAAATCGGACAATTAAATGGTGCTGTGCACAGCTGCACACCATGTTGTCACAACCCTTTTTGTAAATCTTCATACATTTACCATGCCGTATGCTGAAGCGATAGAATCTAATAGTTATATTATTTCCTTATTTTTATTTTCCTTGGAACAACATTCTTGGACCTCTCTAAAATACAGCATGGTGTGTTACAAATAACAGAAGGTGTTTTTAGGATTTATAGTTGTACACCAAGCATAGATCCAGGTTTGCCATAATTGCAAGCTATCAAACAGCTTACACAGTCTTTATTCGAAAGATGGTATCATTTGTGTACACCTATTTAGAGAAATTGCACTGCATGGTTTAAAAGTCATCATTGTAGGAAGAAAATAGATAAAAAAAAAAGAAAAATATATCGAAACACATGCAAATATGCTCTATAGCACCAGATTGTTTATATTCTTTCAATTCATTCCCATAAATTCTGCATATAGCCTGCTTTCTAATATAGAATTTGCCTTCCTTAAACTCTTTGACTTTTTTTTTAAATTACCTTTTGCATTCTTTTCTCTACATATATATTATACTGCCCCTTAAAAAAAATTTGCTCTTTTACTCCCATACAAGTTTTTCAAACGAAGAGAAGAGAAGAGAAGAGAAGAGAAGAGAAGAGAAGAGAAGAGAAGAGAAGAGGAGTCCACATTCTGCATATGTGAAAAAAAAAATACTTCTAACAGACTTCCAGCCTGTTAAATGCCTATATGGGTATATAGCTATTCAAGTAAATGTATTGGGGAAAGGGCGGGGGCTATATACAGTGTGTATCTCTTCATTCCATAAATTTTTAGCAATCATTATGGCATCTATGGTTAAGACCATTGATTATAAAGCCTCTTATATAAGTATTCTGTGTGTAAAAGTACAAGCCAACAATCTTTAAGGATTATTAGTTTTATTTATCCTGATATGCCATTAATGTATCAATAATATCTATTAATAGTTACTGATTATAAGTAATAAATGGTCCTCCAAAGGGGCTTGACCTTGATTATGTTTACTTATAAAAAAGTGCAACTGATACTGATACAGCTTACTTCCAACCAGAATAAATGTTGGGGTTTTTTCCCTTCCTTCCTGATATTGCATCCCATTTTTTTTTCTACATAACATTCTATAATAATCTACATTGATGGTTTAATTTTAGCCATGACACAATACCAATTGACCATATTTAAACTTGTTCCTGACAGTGGAGTTAAAGCACAGCAGATTCTGTATTGGACAAAGACCCATGAATAACGTCATAGAGATCCAAATACACGGGATCCAAAATACACCTGTGTTTTATGCATGTATCTAGACTGACAGATATGCAGAAGGATAGATATCTATAAATGTATATACATAGAGAGAGGCTTAGACATATATTTTAAATTCACTATTGTTATTAAAACAAGAAATAAAATTGTGCCTGTCTTGATGTCATAATCCAAAATGTATGGAGAAAAGGATAAAATATTACTAGAAAACATACACACTAAGATAACAGTGAAATCAGTGATATTCCTTCCCAATATTTTATTCCTTTACCTATGCCCTTTGTCAAAAGCAATTGTGAGATGATCCATGGATATGTATTTTTAAAATAAAAACTATTATTGCTCTTTATACTTTCAGTGTCATTCTGAGAAAAAGTTTTTGAAATCAGTAAGACAAGGGATACTTTAAGATTGTAAGAAATGAAAACACCATAAATATTATCAATATACTTTGAAATTAATTACAGAATTTGACTTTATGACATTAAAAAGAAAATCATAAGCATTTTTGAAATGATTTTGTCATAAATGCATCAAATGCATGTTGTTAATTATTTGGTTTTGATAACCCTTCATTCATTCTGTTAAATTATTTTTAAAAGAAGATAGGTAAATGAGTTTTCATTTGTTGATAATGGTGGTAAAACATTACTACAAAGCTTTTATGTTTCTTCTTGCCTTAATTCTTTTGTAACTGTGTTGGTAGTTTTTTTAAAAAAATAAGCAAAAATATTAAAGATTATGCAAGTATTGGTTGTAGAATTGTTTTCACAATAATTATTTAAGGGTTACTTTGGCCTGTTAGAATCATAAAGATGTTGACTAAAGAGTATGAATAGACTCAGTAAACAGCAATTCAATAGTTCTTCTGGGTTAGAATTAAGTACATTTATTAATGGAAATATATTTAATATTCATTACAGTCACTTCCCATTTCCCATGTAGAGGAGACAATTATATTTCTTAATTGAAATGTTTGGAACTGAAAATCATCATCAACATCATCATTATAAAGTACATATATTTATCCCAGGACACTCTCTCTCTCCCTCCCTCCCTCCCTCCCTCCCTCCCTCTCTCTCTCTCTCTCTCTCTGTATATATATGTATATATATATATTTAAAAACATTAAGTTTGTTGGTACATTACCAATGACTGCCGAATTGCAATCTAAACGCTCAATTCAAGGGAAATATAACAATCATCAAAAGCATTTCTGCATTCCTGAATTCATTTTATCAGCATCTGTGATTTATTATCTGACCTGGAGCCCAATAAAGCAACAGGAATGTCCCAACTGAGGATAAGAAAGATGGATGGAAGTATCCTATGCATGGAATCCCATTACAAATAATATGTTAATACTTTGTGTGTGAGAGGAGGGAAAAGAACTTGTCTGTTGCTCCTCTTAACTACCCCAATCCATAAACCAGTTAATTCAAAGGATATACAAGGGATTTCCCTAAGTCTATGGAAACACACCTTCAAATGTATCTACCATTCAGCCTTTAATGCCTTGCAGTCAGGAACATTCAGCGATAAGCAAGAGCGAAAAAAGCCAGGAGAACTGATTAAATAGGAAGAATACTGGTTCAGACAGGCTAAGCTGACTGTTCTAACATTTCGTGGGGACAGTGACATCAATGTTGCATCAGATCCATAACTTCACACAATACTTTCTTCCAGTTTCCAGATATAAACAATAGAATTAACTAATAGGATTAGTTCTGAATTATAGGATGACCGGTGTTCGTTATAATGGTTGTCTCCAATAAAAGGAGAAAGAGAAAGAGATGCAGGAAGAAAGGAAGTTGATCTTCCAATAAATACACAGCCCCTTCCCCCCCCTCCCGATCCTAATTTTAATAGGCAAAAGAAATTCTGTTGTAATCGATATGGACTTCTTTCAGATGCTAATACAATCGACATTAAATTTGTCAATGAATATTAGGTTAGAAGACATTGCTTATACCCACAAAGAGACACACACTTAATTTTTCCAGTTTCCACCCATTTAATGATCCTTGTGCTCTAAGTCTGGACATAGCATACCAATAGGGCGATAGTCCTGCCTTGGGATACGAACTTCTGCCTTACACCAAGCATGCTAAAACGGTGATAAGGAGAGGGAGGGGGAAAAGAGAGAGAAGTAAACAGCCTTTTTAAAAGAGCACTTTATGCTGAGCGATTTTGCTTTCCATAAACTGTGTGTTCCAGACAAGAAAAGAAAAATGTAGGCATGATTAATTAACTAAATGTTCTAGAGATAACAAAGCAGCCTAAAAAATGACAGACTGCAGAATGCAGATAGGACAGGAAGGATTTATAATCAGCTTTAATGTGAATTTTTGCAATTAAAACCTGGTTGGAAACAGTTTAACTTATTTAAACAGTTTAATTTATTTACAGCCTATGCCTCTTTGCCGGATATTATCTGTTAGAACCCAATTTTTGCAACAGAAGTTGCCCTATTAACACTTTTTAAACTTGCCACGATTTCTCCCATTCTGAAAGGTTGGTATTTTTACCCTTCTCTTGTAAAACACACTGGTTTATTAAGGTGGCAGATGTTTTGTCTGTTAAATTTAGCTCTGATCAAACTGTATGATCTTTTGAATGCAAGCCTTTGTATTTGGCAAATTTCAGACAAGAAAAGGGATGTGAGAAGGACTGATAGCACCGACAGCCTAGCCAGCTATTTGGGGTTTGTTCTCAATACAGTACAAATATTTTTTGGAAGATCTGTATCTCCATCCGAATCCCAAACCCACGAAGTACAGTACGGTCGGTCGACAGGGGAGCCCCGCTTCTAACTGTCCCCCCGAGAAAGAATTCAGTATCATTGATGACAATGGGATTCGAACTCTTACAGAGGACCAAGCACAGATTCGATTCAGACGGATATCCTATCGATTCCAAGCCTATTTAAAACTACTTACGGGGTCCCATTGAAAAAAAAAAGATTGGGGGCATCGAGCTAATAGCTTAAGCACTATTTCATGATAGGACTAGCCAGCCTTGAGACGCTTTTTCCAACAGGCTAAATTAGGCTTTTTCTTGGAAGCAAGTTGATCTGACTCGGCGTTGGAAATTAAATGCCAAGGTGAGTCATCGGAATGCAGCCACCGGCAACAAATCTCCACTGAGCAAAGGAAAGCCAAGGTCTGCTAAAGCAAACCCGTTAAGTGCTGTTAAGATTGCACTTCTCGCTGGTCTCTTAAATACATTTTCTTGGCCCTACACCGTTTTCATTCGCATTTCCTTTGGAATGCCCGTCTTTCAAAGAGACAATCACATCCGGTTTGTTTTGGTTCAAACAGTGCAACGAAGGAAGGGAAGGGATCAATAAAAGCAGACTTTCCAAAACTTTCAGGGGAGGCACCGCTCTCATTTCACAGGGCACAGAAAACCCAAAACTGCTTTAGAGGAGATTCTCAGCGCTAGGTGTGTAGGGTCTTCTTTCGCCCTTGGGTTAATTCTCCTGGGTCACGAAACCATCCATAGTACCGACGTTCTTGGGATATAAGCAGCTCATGAAGGGCTGGGGTGAAACGGATCGACACCATCCCTGTATTAGACGGATGAGGTTTCTTTCCAAATAGGAAGGTGTATTCATCTAAGAAGTGCCGGAATTTCGACAAGGGGATAAACTTTTGGCATCCCACAAATTGTCTGGTCCTCATAGATAGTTCGCCCGCCTACAGCATCCCTTCCTCCGCCTTTCTTACCTATAGAAGAGCCTTTATTCCCAATTCCAAGAGACCTGAGCCTTGTGCAACATTGCTTAAGGCGTGAGTCTCACCGACGTGAGCCTGGGAGGAAAACCACTGCTCGTCAAATGTGAGAAAAGCATAGACTTGATGGAAACTCGTGTTCTGGCTCCAGAGAGAAACTTGACCATGGGAACCAGGGAAAGCCTGAAGTGAATACCTCTTAGTCAAAATGCTGGGGGTGGGGGGAGTGGAGGAGTAGGGGCTCCTATTGAAAGCAACCGTGGCAGGGACTGACCTATTGTAGAAATTGTCAGCGCTGGCCCGATTTCATTAAGTAACTTCCTAGGGTTGAACAAGGTTAGGGGGCAGGTGTGCGTGAAGACATGGGGGGAGGCGTCCTCTGCAGCCCCACTGCCATATTCTAGCCTTATGTCCAGCCTTCACCCTTCAGACCGTGGGAAGTCTGGTCTCGCCGCGTCACTTTCAACAGCTTCATATTTTACATAATACCCCTCCTGCGTAACAGACATGCGTACCAAGACTTTGGTTAAACTTATAAGGACCGTCTCACAAACGCCGGTAAAGTTTTAGAACCCCCCCCCCCCAAACCAATCAGAAGGAGAAAGGAGCCGGCATTGGTTTTGGCATTTGCTCTGAAAGCGAAATGTCACCTTTGCCTCCGCTCTTAAGCAAAGTTCCCTTCTTGCCAAGCTCTTTGGTTATATAATCCTGGGCGCTGCAGATTCAGATCCACGCTGGAAAAAGTTTTCGAGGAAGGCGTAAGGTTGTCACTTCCCACCCCCCTGAAGAAAGTCGCACCGCTTGTTAGCACCCGCTTTCACGCGCTTGTTTTCGTGCTTCGAAAACCTAAGCTACTGTTACCGTAACTTCTCTCCCCCCCCCCACCCCACCCTAACCAAAAGTGAGAATAAAGCTAAAGCTTTCGAAGAACGGGAAAAGTGCCGCTGAACTTGAAGGCGCCACGCGGCTGCTGTTCTCGCTCCGTAGCCCGGAGGAATCATCTTTCTTCCCCTATCGTGACTATCAGGGAGATCCCGAGAAGCTCTTCCGATTCCCTTGAACTTTGCTGGACTTCCAGACCTTGCAGAACTCAGCCTCGGGCGAACGTCATGGGACTTCGTCGAACCCCCACCAAAATTCAGCTCATTTTAATTCCTCCACCCCTCATTTGCCAAGTGTCTTTCCACCCAGGGGTGTCAGCCAAAGGTCAGCTCTACGCAGCGGTTGGGTTCACTTCCCCATAGATCCTAGAAGGGGCGGCGCGGGGGGTGGTAGTAGGTGGTGGTAGGCAAGGTGAAATTCAAATCAGGCTTACCCTTAAACGCCTATAAATTTCAATCAGCCTCATAGTTTAATATCAGCTATGCGCTCGGAAACCATTTATGACAATAATGTAAAACGGCGCCTCGGGCTGCGAAACGCTAAGTGAAGACCGTGTTGTAAATGCGTGTTAAAAAGTTGCACGGGTTTGTTTCCGCCATAATAATTATTAAACTGATGGGTTGTCTTCGAGGGAACTTTTGACATGAGATTTCCAATCACTCCGCAACGCTAACCCAATGATATCTCAGAACCCGCCGTGGCTGGCAGCTGCCTCTTTTATACCACGGAAGAGCCGTTGCAAGCAGCAAATATGAAGGTTAAGGCTTTAAAAACAAGCGCTCGGCTCTCCTCGACGCGGACGTTAAACAGCTGCCACGATCGCAACAGCGGCGGCCCGGCTGCCAACCGGCTTCAGGGTTTGCGTGTCTCGAAGTCCGTCCCAGCCAGCCAAATAGGCGACCGTGCTGATTTCTATTGAGATTTCAGACGCCACCCTAGTTTAACTCGGGAGCTGCCTTGACGCGAAACGACACGGGTGCTGGGCAGGCTCTGTTCGGTATCAAAACACACGCGCACGCACGCAGCCAAACCACCCACACTTCTACGAGGTACACGCCACGCAGCCAGCTCGGCGGCGGCACCATCTTTGCAAATGGACTGGCGTCCCACTTACCAAAAACTGGAGGTGTAGTAGGTTTTCGGCAAAAGCCTGCCAGCGGGATTGAGGACTGAATAACTGAAGGAAAAGTTGGACGAGGAATGATCCCCCCACTTTTTTTTTTTTTTTTTTATAAAGAAGCTAGGAGGAAGTGAGAGCACAGCGCTGCCTTGCTCTTTCTGGCCGCCGCCACCGGAACAATGATCTGAGAGTTAAGAGAGCAAGACCGTGCCAGATCTTTAGACAGAGAGAGAGAGGAAGCTGGAGCGGGAGAGAGAGAGACGGGGGAGATTAAACTCGGGGCCAAATCTCAGTTTCGCATTCCCTCCAGCTAACCAAAAGGGTTAATGCTGGGGGGTGGGTTGGTTGGTTTGGAGGGCAAGCCGAGCGAAGGAAAGACGGAAATAACACCTGACAATGCAATAAAATAGCATTTTGTGTAGACAAAAATCTTTCCAAGCTCTCCGATACGTTGGGTGTATTTGTGGCGAGCTGGGTGGGTTTTGTTTTGTTTTGTTTTTACTTTTATTCCCTAAGAAAACGAGAGAGAGGGAGGCAGCTTATTCGAATAAGCTGGCCAGCCAACGGGGAAGGGGGGAGTGTGCAAACCCTCCAAGGGGTATGTGGGGTGGCTTCCCCGTATTTGTACGTGCGTGGATCAACCTGTTGCCCGTGCTTTTTTTTCTTAAAAAAAATTGTTTTCTCCTCAAGGAAAAGATCTCTAAACCGCTTTCTTTTGAAAAAAAAATTCACCTGGGAAAGTGGAGCGGAGGGTAAACAGCAGCTTTAGTAAGTGCAAATAAAGGATGCGGGCTGGCAGTAGTATTTAGAGCACGCAGGGATTGTAAACAAAGTCGGAAAGGAAAGAGGATCAACAATGGTGGAGCCGGATGTTTTTCTCGCCCACCTTTTGAACGAAATAAATCTGTCGGAGGCTGACCGGTCACGTGATCAAGGGAGGGGGGGGAAATGTGAAAGCAAGCGCGCGCGCGCGCCTCTGCGTTTCAATTCCGCTTTTCAAAAGTCACCAATCTTCCTTCAGCCTTCTCAGCGAAATAATACATTATATGCTCGCCAGATTGTAGGGCTATAATCAATCTGTTAGGAGATGCACTTTAAAAAGGGGAAAGAAGAAAAGAAGAAGAAAAAAAAGCCCAGGCCAATTATTATTTTTTTTTTTTCATTTCTTCAACACGATATTTAAAGGAGAGAAAGTGGTTCTTTTAAGTTAAGATCCAATAATTCATACAAATCTTTTACCTAGAAACCTCGCTTTAGCGCCTCTCTTTACGTTTAGGAAGCAGGGAGGGAAGTTTCTAAGGACGTCAAAACGGAAAGCGAGTGGTCAGAAAAGAGTGTGTTTGTTCGGTTTATTTGAGGGGGGGGGAAATCTAGATTTTTTTCTGAATTAATTCAGATAGTGTCTGATTATTTGCCATAAAAGAAGAGAGGGAGGGGGAAAAAAGGGGGGGGAGAAAGAAAGTCTGGGCATTCGCCAGCCGTGGTTAAACCTTGTAAAAGAGAGTTGGGTCTCGTCTCAAGGCCCCATTCACAATGCTGAAGGCGAAGGACTAGTCGGAGCAGGATGAGCAGCCCCTGAGCTATCGGGGAACGTTTGGAGGAGGGCCACTGAAGCCGAAAATGAACGGTGTTTTCGGACGGCGAAAAAGTCAGGCTGCGCTACTGCCCTAAAGCTGGCGGGACAGCGCCCGCACCCCGCATTACCTCCCAACCGAAGAGCCTTGGTGGCTCAGCAGACTAAAGTGCTGTTAAGTAGCACCAGCTGCCTGCAATTACTGCAAATTCGAATCTCACCAGGCTCAAGATTGACTCAGCCTTCCATCCTTTCGAGGTAGGTAAAATGAGGACCCGAATTGTGGGGGCAATAAGCTGATTTTGTATAAATATACAAAAGGATGAAGGCTATTGCTTAACGCCTTGTAAGCCGCCCTGAGTCTCCGGAGAAGAGCGGCATATAAATCGAACCAATAAATAAAAATAAATAAACTACGAGAAACTGAAGCAACCCTGAGAAACAGCTCCTCCAGTCAGTGCCCTCTTATGACTTCAGTGGGTCGGCGTAGGCTGAAATCCAAGACCCTTTTTTTTTTTTTTTTTTTTTTGCCTGAGTGGCGAGGCTGCTAAACATAGCCGTGTCCGAGGCGGGGTAACCTGCAGGGCGATTTCCTGCTCCTAAACAAAGGCTTAGAAAACAAGATTGCATTACAGGCGCACATGCACCACACGTTAACCCGTCAGAAAGTACGCAAGCCTTTTTTCAGTCGTCATAATGGCGTTTGTTGTTGTCAGTATTTCCTTTCCTTTTTCTTTTTTTTTCCCTTTCTTCTCCCCCACCCCCTCGAGGATTTCCAAACTCTCTTCCATCAAGGGATCTCTGGCTCCCTTCTAGAGTTCCACATTCGGGAGGCCCGTCCTAGTTTGCCCAAGTTTCTCTTGCCATTCAGACGACCAGACGACCTGGGTAAGGAAACAAGGGTGGGGGGAGGAGGGAATGGGCCTGGAGCTGTCGAGGCAAAGGGATGAAGGTTCGGGAATGCCTCGATTTCTCCTGCGTGTTTTGCCATTCTAATACCTCGGAAAGCCTTTCGACGGAGCAGAGTCAGACCTATTTTTTAAAAAAACCTTTTGCAATACTGAAGGGCCCGCTTTGAAAGATCCCTTCAACTATATAGCAGGAAAAAGGAGGTGTGGGGATCAAAGCGGAGGCGGTCTGGCAGGGAAACCAGAGCGAAGCCCCCGAAGAGATCCCTTCCGGGCCTGAATGAATGGATCTTCCTAGTGCGATAGAAATCATTGGCTAAGCGAAGGGAGGGGAACACGTGAAAGCCCGAAACCAGCGTCGTCCTAACGAGCTGCTTGAGAACCGCGCTGCTGCTGTCATCGTAGGGAGCCTCGTCTTTCCCTCCCGCCTCCCCGCCACTTGGCGTTGTTTGCTAGGAGCCCGCAAGGTTTTTGCTGAACCTTCTGCTGAGCCTCGTTGGCCGTACGATCTCACTTAAACCACCGCCCGATATCGGGAAAACAAGCACGTGCATATATTCTCCCCCACCCCCCACCCACCCCCAACCCAACTGTTTCGGGAGCCACGCCAGCGGTTTCGCGATGATTTAGGCTCTGTGCGGTTACCTTCTCCCAGACAGTTTAGGAAGTGCTGAGTTATAAATATTCAACAGCACGTGGAAGCTCTGCCCAGGGGTGGGAGACGCGCATGCGCGGCGCACTCGAACTCTAGCCCCGAGTAGTGTGTGCGCGTACTTAAAAGCGAGAGAACCTGGCTGCTCTGTGCCATTGGAGAAGTCTAGCAGATCCTCGGTGCGGCCAAAAAAAAAGAAAAAAGGAGAGAGAGAGAGAGAAAAAAAAGAAGCAGAGTGAGGCTTCTGAGCATGCGGTCTTATCTCTTGTTTTCCAAGAATCCTCCTCATAAACGGAAAAAGGGGAAACCTCTTTGGCCTTCCCAGATTTCTTTTGTTTTCCTTTCGGTTCCTTTATTGGCCAAAGAGCCAATCTGGAAAATCTGCAGACGGCTTTGCGCAAAAAGAGAGTTGGTGGTTTTATATATATATATATATATTGTTTTTGGTCGTTTCGTTTCATGCGATTTCTTTCTTTTTTCTTTTTTTTCTGTAGCCATCCCCTTCGGCTCCACGTACACCCACGAAAAGCAAGCCCTCTCTTTCCCGCAAACGCGCGCGCGCGTCCCCAGGAAACAACGGAACGGGAGTGACTTGCGCTAAAAATAAATTAAAAGGGGGGGGGGGCTTCTAGAAATTCGATGGAAGAAAGAGGTTATTTAAATGTAAACATTCGAGGTGGGTGTGTGCGGGACAGTCCTGCCTACGACGTACTGGTGCAATTGTTTACTAAAGACCCTAACGTTGAATACACGTAAGCCCTAAAAGAAATTCGTAGTAAACACATGCTTAAGATTCTCACCGATACAAGTGCGGCTTCCAAAGGGCTTAATTTTGCTCGCCCGTGCCTAGCAAACTTTCCATTTCTGTGTATTTCAGACCGGCTTGGTGCTGCTGTTTCACAAGTGAGAATTGCCATAGACACAAAGATCTCTGCCAGTGCTGATTCTCCTAAGATATCTGCATAAAATGTGTGTGTTTTGTACACGTATATTGCAATTAACTTGATTTACTATTATTCCAAAGACCCTTTCCAATAGGGCCGTCATCTGGAAACTTCATGCTATTTTATTTTAGCATTCTAAAACTGAAATAAATGTTACCAACTGATGACAGCTTCCAGCTGCATGGTAAAAATAGCCCTCTAGTTTCATATGATCGTGTTTCTTATTAAGCAAAGATGCAGCAGATCTGAATTACAGAACCTAGGAGAAAGGGACAGACTTAACACTGATTTTTATCATGTCAAAGGATTGCATATATGCATGCACACACATGCATAGGCACATTCAGCAATAAATAGAGATGGCTCAATTCTGATCATTTATTTTATGTTGATATCTTCAAGCATACCTAGAGTTAAGTTAAAAATGTGTGCAAACTGTATAGCAACCATTGTGGCAAATGTCTGGGATAGACAGATTTGGAATGAGAAACAAAAATGAGAAGAGAAATGTATTTCATAGTGCATGGGAAATATCATGCACTATGAAATACACAGAAAAAATGTAAAAGCTTCTTAGAAAAAAATTAACATGTAACTTTGTGATCAAGAATGTGCTGCTGACTCCTTAAATGTTTGCATTATCTGCATGTTATTTTTAAATGTACCCCCACTGTATTGCAAAAAAAAAAAAAAGGCATATGTGTGTATATGCACACCTGCACACACACACACAAAATAAGAGCATGACGTAATATAGGAAATCTGTCTGAATAAATCATGACTTCTTATGATGGTTGCCTTCTTTAAACCAGTGATCTTATTCCCACAAAAATCCTTTCTCTATAACTGACCAGGATTGTTTTTGCTAGCCAGGCCTAATCCCACATTGTTTGGTGGCTTCATTGTCTTATCTTCTGCTGTGCCCATCTTGAAGATGCTGGAGCTTTCTCTTTACTTTGCCTTCTCCTTTGCTGCCAATAAAAGAATGTCTCCAGACCTTCCCTTGTTGCCTCCTCAATGCAGGTTATATCTATTCAAATATGTGTAAAAAATACTGATATGGGGTGGGGGTTCATGCACATATACACACACCGATTCGCATGGCTAAGTGCGAACAAATTTGCAAAATAAGTAGAGTAATAATCCTGTATGTTGTGGCTATATCAATAGATACATTAATATAAGTGAACAAGATGTGACGAAAAAGTTCTGTTCACTTGCATTAAAAATGCTTTACTTTCTTCTAAAAGGCACCAACTGTTGTACCAGAACTAGAAATCACTCCTTAATTTACATCGTTTAGTAATTTGTTTGAAAATGATGGTTCGTGTTTCGTTTCCATTCCCCGTGACCCCTTTTCTTTTTCCTTTTCAATTAGGAATCAGAAAAGCCTCTGACATGAATTCTTTTCTATCCAAATACTAAGCAGTTATTCAAGAATAAATCTGTTGAGAGGCAGTGGGGGAAAGAGCAAATATTCAGTGAGATTTCCATGAACATTCAAAATGCAATTTCACTTTCCATCCACGAGTGAAATCCTAAGGGGAAGTCACGTTTTCACATTATTTAAGATCCAGGTGTAAATGCTCACAAAGACAAAACAAAATCTTGTTGCTCAATTTATTAAATCTGCCAAAAAAAAAAGAAGTTAGCTACTCCCAATATGATAACATCTACTATTTTCAATATTCCTGCATGTTTTAACCATCAAATCAGTTTTTTTGGTTTGTTTGTTTGTTTTTTGAAGTACAGCTAAACCTTAAAAGGATAGTTTGAGATCTACTCTTAAATCACATTAACTATGAATACTTTCTAGGCGTTTCATCCGTTTTTAAGCGATTTAGAGATTTTTGACGTTATGGAATTGGTTTTCTATAGACAAAGGGTCCGTTGTTTTTTTTTTGTGTGTGTTTTTTTTTAAAAGGAATGGGAAGACTTGATAGGATTGTGGGAAATGTAATTCGGTACCCAAGTGGTCTCTGCAATGTTAGGATCCACGGCTGTTGTGGTCAGGTGTTTGTGTTCCGATGACTTCCTTGCTGCGAAGTAAGGTTTCTAAACTCTGAGCGGTGATCCCACGCCCTTCCCTCCCCCACTTTTTAAAGGAACTTTGCGTCCTGTTTGGGATCGCCCAGAAAAACCAACGCAGTTAGGGCTGTTATCCAGATACCCTTTGCAAGGAATCTGGGTGGTGGTCGAAGACTCTTCCTTTGCTTGAAACCCCCGTCCTTGTCGTTCGCAGGGTGTGAAAAGGCTACATACAGCAAAGCAGCAGCAGCAGAGAAGGCGTCTTGAGCTGCAGGCGACGGCCTTCGTAATCCAAAAGAGGCGACTCCGCGCGCTCCAGCAGTTCGCTTGTGCATTGTCTGAGCCTCCCTCTAAACCGACGCTAGCAATTCATATTTCTCAACCAGCGTTTCCCGTCTTTCTAGACCTAATAGCCCATGAAGAAAAGTGTGGAAAAATACATCTCGCAAAGCCATTAAAAGTACCCGCGCAATGACAGACGGTGCAGAAGTTTTAAATGGCCGTTTAATGCAAACTCTCCATAGCACCCTTAAAGCGAGCCTTTAAAATAAGGATGGGGAAGAAAAGGATGTCGTTGAAGGTGATGATTTTAGCCAGGTACTAATTTCTTACATCAAGGCAAAGTTAATTAAGCACGCATATAAGGAACAACAGTATCTTATTTTATACAATAAAGTGTGTATGTGTGTGTGTTTGTAAACACAGATGCATGCTCATATACACACATGTCTGTATGCATAAATATAAAAAAAACCTGTTCAGATCTAAAAACATAAAAGTGCCATATAATTTTTACACACGCTGTACTTTCTCCCCAGGTCTCTCTGGATTGTATAGAAGAAGGAGAAGAATGGCTAACTGCTGATTTTGAGAAGCCTCTTAAACCAGTTGATTAAAAAAAAAAAATTTAAAACACACATCACACAACCACACAAACCTTAAATAGAATGTAGTGGAAACCATGTTCTAATCAACTGGCTAAAATACTCTTACGAGTACTCCCAAAATTCAGATAAAACCACTGTTCCTGAACCCACGCAACAAGGAAGGAAAAAGGCTGAGAAGTGCACAGCTCACCCACCCACCCCCCAAAAAAGTTGCATTCCTCTTTTAAATGTTATCTAAGCATGAATCAATCAATCAACCCTTAAAAAAAAAATCTAGGTGAGTATTCAGAGTGTGGGTAGGGAGGAGATCGCTATACCCACTGGCTCCTTTTTTTTTTTTTTAAAGCATAATTATTTTCCTTTAAAAAAGAAAAGAGCATCATCCCCAGTACAAAACGACTACATTTAAAACAAAGTTAAAAGGCCAAAATGCTAAATTTTGTCAGCAGGCTGCATTTCTTTAGAGTTCGGTTGATTCCCAATGTGTCTTTCGGGTGCTGTTCTCTGTGTTTTTGCCTCTACGGTAGGTTCTTTGCTCCCTCGAAGGAACTTTGTTCAGTTACTGTAGACCTTACAAGGTGGCGCTCTTCACGTTGAAAGACTAAATGTTGAAAGACTAAAGGAGTTTATGGTCAGACTAGCATTTTTAGAAAGCATACTTAAAAACAGACAGACAAGAGAACCAACTCTGCCAGCTTGCTATCTGATCTTTGCTATTGAAAAAAATGGCAAGGGTGTATTTGTCTGCATGGAGATACACACACAAACACACACACACACAAATTTTCTCCTCTCTGCACTTAATTTCTTCTGTGCAGGCCTATCTTCGCTGAATGAAGAATGCAAGCCCATTTCTGTTCAAAAGTAAAGCTTATTGCATTTAGGAGAACTATTTTCAGGATACTGTATACAGGATTGCAGCTTTAAACATTCAAGCAAGAGTAAACACGGCATCTCCTTCCCCTAATGACATTTATTTTCAAACAAGCACAATGAATACCCCCATTACAGTACTGTATTGCAAATAGTTAACCGATAAAGGCATTAAGCATTGGAAACAATGAATGAATCCATACCAAGATGTTTGCCCATCCCAAAGCTTTCTCGCTCTAGAAGTTAGAACTGATTGATTGAACTTAAAAACACCTATCACACGTGTGCGTGCACACACACACGCACACAAACACACACATACACACATATACCTCCTTGAACTGTGAAGAGGTCACCAGATGTAATTCACTCTGTGACATGATAGCCGACACACAGAGAGTTTTAGCCAAGCTTGTGATCTCTGTTGTCTTGTTGAAATGTTGTCTGCTTAATGGGGCGATCATGCAAGCTACATCCAGGAACAAAGCCTAGCAGTTTCTACAAGCATCACTAAGTTAAGAGAAGCACCACAGCTTGCAAATCTATCAAACTAAATTGCAAAGAGAAGCAATCTGATTTAAAAAAAAAAAAAAGGAATTGTGCCACAGTCATTATGCACGACTAATATTGATACACAAAGACATAATTTTTTTACTGCATTACTGCCAGGCAGTAGAACAGATTTCTTAACTAAATGGGGAGGGGGGACAAAAGAAGTAAAGAACATAAACTCCAGCCAGCCTGATCAGTTTGTTTTTGTTATCATTTCTGTAAGAAGCTTTTAAGGTTGGCATAATGTTAGAGGGAAGGGATAAAAAAAAAGCTTTATATGTGGATGATTCCAAAATGTTGGTGTGGTTTGAGGATTTAGGAATGGGGGAGGGGTGGAAATCATTACAAAGGAAGGACAAGATGTCACTTGTGGCCATCTTTAAAATTATCTTAAATAAATTGTAGTCAAAGCCTCTCCAGTGTTTTGTTTTGTTTTAATTTTAATCCTCATATAAATAAATGATTTCAATCCTTACTGACTGCAGTAGTTTGGTACTATAATTCCCTGGTCAAGCATACATTCTGGCCATGTTCTTTTTTTTTCTTCCTTCTTTTCTCCAGATGAAATTTCCTTTCTGTTAATATCGGTAGGAGAAATTCAATCAATAATAATATACTCTATGCTTATGATGGCCAGTTAAATTATATTGCAAATGAAAACTTTTGCTCCATAGGTTTTAACCTAATACGAATTACACATTACTACCATGTCAACGGGGACAACTATGCATGCATTTATCACATTTATATATCAAAGTTGCTGCTTTCCTGATGACACCATGGAAGAAAAGGGGGGGCCAGGAGGAGGGGAGAGGGGTGACTCTCAAGTTAACTGCCAAAAAATCTAAGTTGCAGCACCCCAACCAAAGCAATAAGGATGCCTACCACAAATTACAGGATTTCAGAATCTTTAATAATGTACGAAATGTTACCAAACAGTTCTGTAAACTAAATTGTACATACCAATTCTTCTAGCCATAAATATTGAATATCTGTAACATGTATAACCAGACCTTTACATGCGGATAAATATGGAATTCGGGAAATATATACAATATGTGGTTGTATTTGCCAAAAGCAATGGACAGGTTATAGCTTATAGCTTTTTTTTTCCTTTCTTTCTTTTTTTTTTTTAATATCACTTTACATACACAAATGTAACAGTTTGACACGCAGATCCAGGCTTGCACTATACGAATTATTTTGACAGGACATGTAACAACATTTTACTGCACTACTTAGACTGGACTTTGGAACGAAATGCTTGCACTTTATACAAAAGAAAAAGCACACCAATAATATTCTGTTAGGTTGACGTTTAGACTGTAATAATACAAAGTAATTCACATTTTGGTACACATTTACTAGAACATCCTTGCCATTCAGTACAAATAGTTGATCATCTTCTACCACCCCCCTTCCCCCCTTTCAGCCTCCTCCCTCTCCCCTCCCTCCCACCCCCCCCACCCCCAGTATATGCAAAGACCACCATTTCACATAGCCCCTTATTTCAACTTGTGGCAGAACTATTTACAAAATCGAACAGTACATTGTAAGCTAGTATTTCTGTATTTACAGAAAACAGGAGGCAGCTGCCCAGAGAAACATGCAGTTGTGAGAGCTCCAGTCAATGGTCCCCATCTGAAAAACCCTACACATGGACAAGATGGCACCACAAACCGGCCTTTCTCTCATACACAACAGAACCTTTTGGGCTTTGCTCTCCTAGCCTTTGGCCCCGGAACCAAAGCAAACAGCAGAAAAGGGACCAGAGAGGGAAAGAAACCAGACGGGGGGGGGAGGGGAGGGAGAGAGAATTCTTGATTTGGTTCACACCTGGGTCTATGGCAGCATTTAGATAGATTGATAGATTTATTTATTTATTTATATAAAAAAAACAAACAAACAAAACACACACCCCCAAAAAAGATTCATCAATTTCAAAGTGTTCGTTATTATTATTATTATTATTTTTTGAGTCTTTTAAATAGGTCGCTTTTTGCCCCCGTTCGTTTGTTTGTTTAAACGTACCATTCGTTAAAATTTGACGTGAGCGTACTGTGGCTGGACGTGTGATGGACCGCTGAAGATGAGGGGGATAAGGAACTCGTGGTCTGGTTTTCTGTGGATGGAGAGACGATGGTTGGGGGGGTTGACGATTCATAACCCGAGCTGGCAGCGGGGGAAGGCTGGGATCCCTGGTTAGAGGATTCGTGGACCTGGAAAAGAGAGAAAGAGATAACAAAGAGAAAAGCTTGACACGCGAGTGGCTGTGAATAGGTACACACACACACACACACACACACACACACACACACACACACACACACATATATATATATAGTGTGTGTGTGTGTGTACATACACACCGCTTAAATATACACGTATACATATATACACACATCACTTAAATATACACATATACATATATATACACACCCCACTTAACTATACACATACATAGACAAATATACATATGCATGTACACGTACATACATGCATACACATACGTACACACAATGCACACTGCAGAGCTAAATAGTTGTGGATGCCTAACTGACAGACCAACGTGCATGCGCACTATCTCGGCTAGTTGTCCCGAATGCTAAGCTCCCCGAGCTCAATTCACCGATTGAACTCTATAGGCTAGGGAAGAGGGAGGGGGAGGAGAGAAAACGCCAGAAGTTTGAAATCTTGCTTTGCTAATCAGGATCGCAGAGAAACGTGGAGTTCCGAAGTCTCCGCCAGTTCTGCCCATTTCGCGGGACGGCCCGCCGTGTAAGAAAAATATGGGCCTGGATCTCTCTCTCTCTCTCTCTCTCTCTCTCTCTCACACACACACACACACACACACACACACACACACACACACACACACACACACACAAACTGAGCTGTTAACACAAACTTAACCAAGAAAACGGGAGGTTTCCATATCCATCTAGGTTCCTTCAAAGCACTACCATCTAGATTTTGCTTTAAATCCTTTTTCCGGAGCAGCGCCTAACCCCAGATGAATACGGAGCGGGACCCATTGTTGAGGCCGTTTCTCAGTGCAAAAAAACCCTGGAATTGTTAGTTTTTTTGAGCCTGAGAGCTGCTGGGAGTATTCCCTTTATCTATCCTTTCTAGAGTGGCCATATCGTTGGGGACAAACTCATTATAGATCGAAACACCCTTGGCAAAGAAATAACCTTGGGGCTCTCCACTCTTTTCTCTCTCTCCCTCCCCCCCCCTCCGAAAAAAGTAGCGGTGGTTTATAATCCAAGTCGGCGATGGGATAGGCGAGGCGAACAAGAGCGAGCGGAGGAGAGAAGGTCCCAGCAAGAAGCACGAAAAAAGCTAAAACGATCATTTTTACCTTCATGTGTTTTCGTAGGGAGCTGGGATGCGTGTAGGATTTATCGCACATTTTGCAGAGATAAGGTTTATCTGACGTGTGGACATGCATGTGCTTTTTGCGATCACTACTGTTGGCGAAGCGCCTGTCACAGCCCTCGAATTCACACTTAAAGGGTTTTTCACCTATTGAAAAAATAAACAAGAACCCTCTCGTTACAAATCTGGGACTTTATGCGTGCTAATTTTTATATAATATAATATAATATATACACAAACATCAGATCGTTCCAATTCCAAGAAATATCGGGAGACGAAACTACATAAAAATGTTTACTGAATTTTTCTTCCACTTCAAGAACAGACCCCAGGATTTCACCAGACGTGAACCTGCTGCAGCAAAACTGGCAGTCCAGTCTGGCAAGGGAAAATTCGCTGCCACTATTAAAGCTACACCTCCTCTTAGTTTACTTTCCCTTTTCCCTATTCAACCCTGGTCTACACATAATCTGATAGAACTTTATAGTTATCTCACTTCTAATGCATTATACGCTTTGATTAAACTTCCAAGTAGTAACAGTGCCTGCTTCCAATTCTCGTATAAATTTATATGCCAGAATGAGGAAGGAAGGAAGGAAGGAAGGAAGGAAGGAAGGAAGGAAGGAAGGAAGGAAGGAAGGCCAATTTTATAAAGGTACTGTTCATTTACGATATATTACAATAAACCTTTTCCAAGGGTAGCATGTAATAACACAAACCCATACAGCTCATATTACTTAAATTGGCCCACGTAATTAAATATTTACAGAGAAATAAAAATGATAGTAAGAAAAACTGGAATGAACAAGCTATATATTTAGCCAGATTTCTCAAAGCAACGCTGTCACACCAATTAATTAAAACCAATAAATTCAGACCGCTGCCATTTCCCCCTCAGCTCCTACTCCCGCCTCCCTTCCATCCCCAGCTGTTAGAACCTATATTTCCAAATTTCCTTATTTAAAAATATATATATTTTAAAAATTAAAAATGAAAAAGTCTAGAGAAAAATACTCTCTTTCTCTCTTGTTCCCTTTAGCTCAACTTCAACCCGAAATTCAATCGCCTTCTTCGGCTACGATTGCTCTGGCAACGGGCCCCCTTCCAGGACTCCCGAGGCCTCTTCCCTTCCCGAAAAAACACTGTTACGAACGGCCCTCTTTGAACCCCGTCAAGGCAAGTGAAGTTGGGCTTCTTTTGTTTTGTTTGTTTGTTTGTTTGGAGACGTACCTGTATGCGTCCTTTTGTGGATTTTGAGATTTTCCGAGCGAGCGAAGACTTTGCCGCATCCCGGGAAAGGACAAGGGAAAGGCTTCTCCCCCGTGTGGACGCGGATGTGGTTGACCAGTTTATATTTGGCCTTGAAAGGCTTCCCTTCCCTGGGACACTCTTCCCAGAAGCAGATGTGGTTGGACTGCTCGGGCCCGCCAACGTGCTCCACGGTGACGTGAGTCACCAGCTCGTGCATGGTGCTGAAAGTTTTGTTGCAGGACTTTTTGGGGTTAGCCAACTGCTCGGGTTCGATCCACTTGCAGATGAGCTCCTGCTTGATGGGCTGCCTCATGTAACGAAAGAAGGCCCCCGCTCCGTGATGGGCTGCCATGTTCATATTCATGTGGCCGTAGCCGTGCAGTTGGGGGGATGCATAATGCTCGGAGCGCGGGCTGGTCACCTGCCCATATTGCTCCGGTCGGCCGTACATGTCTCCGGAGAAACCGAGGCGCATCTGCCCGTTGACCACGTTGGGCGACGCGTGGCTCGTGGCTTGCTCGTGGAGGCCCGGGAAGAGGAGATGGCCCGCCGCCTCGCCATGCCCGTGGGGCCCTCCGAAGCTGCCGGCCGCCGAGGCGAAGAGGCTGTGTTGCGCGCTGGCCGCCGCCGCCGCTTCCCCGAAGCCCCGGTTGCGAAAAAGAAAGTCCCGCGTGGAATTGAAGGCGGCCGCGCTGGAGTAGGAGCCGACGTGGCCCGGGTGATGGTGATGGTGTCCCAGCGCCGCCGCCGCCGCGTAGCCCGGGGCCTGCGAAGTGAAGGCGGTCTGGCCGGCCGAGGCCAGCTCGTGGCTGCTGGGGTTGAGCTTGAAGGCGCCCATGCCGGCGTCGGCGAAGGGGTTGATGCCCAGTCCCACCTCACGCTCCGTCACATCGCCCGTGGAGTGGTGGCGAGAAGAGCCGAAGGTCGTCACACCGATGGCTGGGTACTGAGGTCCAGCATCCAGGAGCATTTTGTCCCGCTTTGCGGGCAGCTGCGGCAGCGACCGCCGAAACAAAAGTGATTGATCGGGGGCAGGGAGGGCGGGGGAGATAAGAAGAAGGAAGCAGCCGCCAACAAACGGCAGGAAAAACGGGAAGGAAGAGCCGCTGCCGCCGCCGCCGCCGCTGCCGTCGCCGCCAATCCAACCAGCTTCGCCGTGCCTTTCTCTTGCCAAAGTCCGCGCGACGATCAGCCACTAAAGCGACCGCATCAGGAACTCCCCTTTCGGCATCCGCGCACCAAAACACACACACACACACACACACACACCCCAAAAGGAGAGGGTGGGCGAAAGGGTCGGGTGCGGGGGGGGGGGGTAAAGAAGGCGGGGGGGGGGAGCGCCGAGGAAGCAGTCGAGAAGCTGCGAAAATAAAAGAAGAAGAGTAAAAAAAGACCTCGGCGCGCGCACAGGCAAAAACCGATTGCGCCTCCCCCCAACTCCTGCCTCTCGGACTGCACTTTTTCGGGGTCTTCGCGGGGAGGAGGGAGAGAATTCAGGAGACCCCCGCTCTCAAATAACAATAGCCCAAAGAGAGGAGGAAGCAGAGTCTGGCTGGGAAGAAAAAAAAAATCAAAACAAAAACGAAACTTCCTTTAGTTCTTTCCTTTCTGGATTTTTAAAAAACAGAAGCTAGAGGAATGTAGAGAAGTAGCGAACAATTTTCAATTCTCTTCCAGTTCTTTCACTCTCTGCCCCCCCTCGTCTCTTCCCCCCCCTCCTTTGGCTTTTTCCCCCCTTCGCTTTCCTTTTTTCCCCCTGCTTTGTTTAAAAAAAAAAAACCGGCGCAAATCATGCACAATATTGTCTTTTGCGGTTTATCTTCCTGGGGAGAAACTTTCACCTCCTCAGCCGGGCGGTGAACGCGAGACTGATAGCGGCAATCATTCCTGCAGATAAATGAATTGAAAAGACGACACCGTCGCCCCCTCCCCCATGAATGGGAGAAGGGGAGGAGCTACGTGGAGGCCGACGTCGCAGTTCATTGGTGCCTCGCCATTCCTACTTTCACTTGCAACTCCCTCCTTCCTCTCCAATTAAGGGTGCACAAAACCTCTGCTCTGTCCTGATTGGTTCTCTCCTCTCATCAATCCCAGGTATTGTGAAGCCGAGTGACATCGCGTTTAACAAACAGCTCGTACAGGAGTAGCAACTTTTTATACCACAAACATATAAAATATATTATTTTTATGCTGGAAAATATTTCCAAAGCTTTTCCCCAGGTTTGTTCTGGAGATGTAGATGTCCCTCATGTTCTTCGTTTTACTTTTTTCTTTCCAAGGTGCTCATGGGTTGGCGCTCAAGACCTTTGAACAACACTCAACAACTTTTTAAGGGGCTTGACCATGGAAATCCTTTTGTGATCTGCTCCTTTCCCACTTGCGTTTACTTTTTTTTTTTAACCTCTAAGGCTCTCCCCAAAGTTTGTGCTGACTTGTTTAGATCTTGTTTTAAAACAAGTCTAATATCAGTGGGAAAAAGGCAATAATATGTTTGATTCCCCCACCCCCGAAAACAATATTTAGCACCCATCAAAAGGCAGGTGGGTGAGAGCACTTTTGCTTTGGCTATTTTGTGTAGTGCTTGTGTTGTCTCTTTTTTCATACTTACTTTGTGTGTTTTTCCCTCTCCTTTCTACTTTTTTTTTTTAAACCGACTCTTTAATTCAAGATTTAAAAAAAAAAAAAAACCAGTAAATTTTCCCAAACTTGCTTTTGTCTCTTCTATGCTGCATGAAGTTCTTGGATCCTGGGGTTTTATAATGCATTTGAAATCCTCTCTAGATAGGAGCAGTATAAATTTTCTGACGCTCAACCGTTTCTAGTTCACAAATCAGTCACCCTTGTCACATTTATTGAAATTCCTCAACTTGCCACACCAGGACGGTGGAAAAAGCAGGCGGCGCCTTTGTTGCTGACCAAGCTTGTGATCGCCAGAGAAAATTTACTTACCTTCAGATGAGTGAGCAGAAAAAGAAATAACACTCCCTTTGATTTAGTTAGGAAAATGCAGACATTTGGATTCAGTGCAAACATACAACACTTGCTTGTTTTCTAGATGCAACCCCTCGATTAACCTGCCTTTCCCCCAACTAAAGTCTATTGAAGAACTGCGAATAGTTCGCCTTTGTTCCTGTTACAAAGAGCCATTGACTATATATTAAAATGATTGTCGAGATGGAGAAGTATGGCCCTTAAAAACCACCTTTGTGGCTCAATCATTTAAAAATGCAACTTCTAGACTCTTCTTTGCAGTTTTCCAAAATGTACCTGTTTTCTTTTTTTTTTTTTTTTTTTTAAAAAAATCAGCGTTAGTTGAGAATCTGCTTTGCTTTTAATTCGGACCCATTTTCTCCCAATATCCAGAAATTTAGAATTGAGGGGTGGAGGTGGTTAAAACCAGCTAAAACTCAGAATCTTTCAGGTTTGTTGAACCAATGGGAGCTTTCCCACAAAAAACGCATCCTTCCAATTGCCTGTTAGGTGCTGTGAAGCAAATTCCCCTGGCAGGTCTAGGTGCGTGATATAATATTCAATGTTTTAAGAAAGGCCGGGGGACCGCATAGCAAACAGTTTTTTTCTTCTTCTTTAGAAACCTTTTGCTGTGATATGTAGCGCAAATAAATGCTGCACGCCAGATATTCTTGCAGAGTCAATACAAGAGAAGGGAAGATTTTTCAGAGCATTCTGGTCTGTAGGTTTTCCTGGGTTTTCGCTCCCTTCTTAGCGCTAATGTTTGGGTGAAAAGTAGCCTGGCAAACTAAACCCATAGAGCAAGACTTCACCGCCTTAAGCAACAGGTTTCAAGCATCTCATCTGGGTAAGAAATGTGTCTCGCCCTGGTTGCAAGTATTAGATCTGGCCTGAAAGGTGAAAGGTTACTATACTTAGCATGGTTAATTCCAGGGCTACCAACAAGAGGAGAATCTGGAGGAATATTTTGTCTTCGGGAGAAACCTGCGCACCTTTGCAGCTAGCCGAAGAGAGAGCAAGAGGGTCTTCGGGATGCAGGGCATCCACTTAAAACCCACCCCAAGACTTTATCTTCAAGGAAGAGTGCCGCCTAAAAATGACAGCCTGGTTGCTTTGTTTCTTCGCTTGTTTATTTCTCCGGGTTGTGGTGTGTGTATGTGTGTGTGTGTGAAGGCGGCTGAGCTAGAAACTCCATTTGTGCCTGTGTGCGAGTGAGCGCTGTATGTGTGCAAGCATTGTGGGTTGTAGAAGGGATCAAAAGTGGGATTTGTGGCATGTTCTCTGCAGGAAACCAGAGCTGCTCCAGTTCAAAGCCACATGCACCAACGTGACATATAAGCCATTAAAATACCGTCCCGACGTTTTATTTCTATTTCATCATGCATTTCCCAACTATTTTCAGAAAGCAAGAAAAGAAGAAACGAAGGGGGAACTTTCCGACCAAGCACCCAAGAGGACTTCTGGTTTGATCCACCCGCTGCCCACCGACCTAATTCTCTCCCCGCCCCAGCCTCTACTCCCATCTCCTTGGTTTTTCCCTCTGTTATGATTAGATTCTCTTATTTGTTGTCAGTCCGGGCTTGGTAGAACAGAAATGAAGGGATCTCGCTTTCAACAGGTGGAGTGGGGTAAGTGATTAAGATGGAGGCGGGGTGGGGGGGGGGAAGAATGGGAGATGGGGGAAATTGGGAAACAGAGATTCCAGTCAGCTTCTGGCAGACCAAACTGGGGGGTGGGGTGGGAGCGATCTGTTCACTTTTCAAAGGGTCTGCGTGGGTACACCTGAGTTTAGGAAGCTTCTCTTCCTCTCTCTGTCACACGCACACTAACACACACACACCACGAGAAAGAGAGGAGGGGAGGGAGAGGTGCAGTGTGCACCCACGAGTCTTGACCTTTCTCGGGCACGTGGGTTATGGGTTTAGCACCAGTTCCTTTACTGGAGACTTTTGCAGGTAAGCTATCCAGATCCCTATAGCTGAAGGCGGGGTGGGGAGCGGCATATTCTTTCTCTCCCTTCCCCCCCCCCGCCAGATGATCAGGACTTTTTGAGCAAGGCTTTTCTCACGCTGTCCTGCCGCGGGAGTTAGCGCGTCTGCTGCTGATCTCCAAAGACGCCTCTTAACAGGACAGCAGACAATAAACCAGCCGGTTGCGATAGAGGCGGCGGTGGCACAGAAAAGAAAGGGGAGCCGGTTCCTAACGCTCGAAAATGCCCCCTTGCGCTCCTTACAGAAAACGTGGGGTTTCTTCTATCGGCCAGCATCTCTCCTCGTTTTGTCTCGGGCTGGAAAAGCTGCCTCGGAAGCAGCCAGAGACTGACATGGATTTGGTCAAGCGCGGGTCTTGCTCTTGGGAGACTCGGCACCGTCTTCTCCCGTTCTCCTGAGCAGGGAAGAGGACTTAACCTGATCTGCGGGGTGGAAAAGTCTGGCGGCCTTTCATAACCGAATCTTCCACTTAAGGCGTTTTCCTTAAGGGAGCGCTGAGCCTTTAAGAGAACTAAGTAGGATTCCTCTAAAGCAATGACAACCAACCCCCCTCTGCCAATACATACACTCTTTCAACCCAGTTCTCCTTTGGGGTCTGGCCCTTCCTTCCCAGTGGCGAGAAAGGTGAAGCCCACTTCATTTCCTTGGCTACTGTTGATCATGTAGTTAATCAGTTTGGATAAGTGTTGAAGGCTCAAGCTCTTGAAGTGGCCGGCTTTGGAAACACCCTGGAGGTTGACCTCTGACCTGCGACCGGGAACATGTGCCAGGCCCACAGTATCCGGAACAATGACTTGAGTGTGCAACCTTGGGAAGGGGTGTGTGTGTGAACATTGGCTTGCTTTTCCTTTCAAAGGACTAGTCTTACCTGATTTCCTAACCAGCCTTGGTGGAAGCAGCTGCTGAGGGCATTCTACTAGTCTGCAAAGCTCTTGAAATAGGTATCTGGCCTGCCTGCCTTCCTCTACAAGACCAATTTTAAAAAATCAAATTAATTTGATTCTTGTATATACCCTCTATGTAAACCGTTTTTTATTTTGCTTTGCTTTAGTTAGCTTTTTTTTTTTTTAAAGGAATTTATCATTTCTAAAGAACATGGGACATCTATAGGACCTGATACTGCCTTTATACTGCAGCTTTCCCAAGTTGTAGTGCTGCTGTTTCAGAGTGAATTAGCTAAAAAGGAAAAGAAATAGATTTGCAAGAGGTTTATTGGAATGACTGGCTACATCAAGAATCAAGTTACCAGCAAGTATTTGCTTACAGCTAAACTATTTTTAGTATGGAAATAGAAGTCAGGACTATCTAGCCCATAGTAGAAACTACACTTATTCAATATGTAAACACAGGTGTCATCTGTGCCAGAAGCCCAACACATATGAACCTCAAGTCTTACTTCATCACATTTTCAGAATGTTGGTCAAAGTTTAAAAAAAAGGAAACAAAAAACTCAAGAGTAACAGCAAGCCTCCTTCATTAATAATGAAAGCAATGCATTAGAAACTGTTTTTTGGGGGAAAATCTGTTACACGGATCCTCAGATTAAGCCCTCTGCAAAATCTTTTATTTTGCGAGAAAAGTGTGTTTGAAAATTAGACATTGAAGTGTTAATGAATTGGTCAAGGAAATTTTGAAAATGTTCAGTTTTCTTTTAAGTACTGTAACACACCTTCCACCTTCTTTACTAACTCCTTGTAAGCCCTATTTTAGCTTTGTTCACGATATTTGAACAAATGTAACTAATTGCTCTAGCTTTAGGAGTACTTTGATGTTTTCTTTTACATTATTCCAGTGCTTGTATAACTGATTACGAGTGAGTTCAAACTTAAAAGTTTGAGAAAAGCCTTCTAATTACAATATCAACAGTAGTATTGATATCTATTTCCTATATAGCATTGGCCTTTAAAATTATAGCCCACATAGAAATCCGATAGGGCTTCTTCATATATGTGATTCTGATGAAGTAGCATTCCTTAACTTGTCCTCATTTTGCACCTATATTCCATATCTACAAAGAGAACTTTCTGTAGCAATGCAATCATGAAGTCATGTCTTCTTGCCGTTTTGTGTGTCACTGTTGCGTGCAATTACTTCTTCATATTTGCCACTGGTGATAAAAGTTAGGAGGTGTGTTTGAATTTTCTAAAGGCATCTCTTAAATCTGGGTCTTTGCAGTTGAAGCCTTGTGTCTATCGCAGACAGCCATTGGTTCCCCCTTTGAAATGTAGAGACAAGGCATGTAAAAGCGGCAGCTTTAAAGTACCCCCAGCCATCTTGAGGGTATTTGATTTAAACCTGAGAGAGTATCTTGGATTCGGAGGGTCTTGAAAATGAGACCAAGTTTAATATTGGCCCTGAAAAGTCCATAAACAATGCAGCCAAGTTGGTGGTAGGGCTTCTTAATTTTCTGCCAGGAGGAGTGGGTCAGATCAAAGGAAAACTGGGAGGGGGGATCTCCTTTCCTATTTCTCCCTAAATCATTCTTAGACCTGCTCTGTAAAATATGCTCAAACTTTTGAAATGTTTAATTGTAAGCTGGTTCTCCCTCTTCTCGCCCTCCCTCTCTCCCTTCCTTTATTTCTGCCGTATTTTGTAGACACAAAGACTGAGTTCCAAAACAATGTGAGTCTTTTATTCTGGGTGGGGGAAAAAAGGAGATTTCACGCCATTCTCAAATTATTTATCACTTGCACATAAGACAGCCACTTTAAAAAAAAAAAATGCTACTCCTCTTTCCTAAACAGGAACCAAATCAGAAAATAAAGTACAGCATTCACCTTGAAATGAGAAAAAGAAAAGGATTTTACAGAAACCTTCTGGAATATTCAAGTAAGTTAAAATATGATTCCTTATACTTGCATAAGCATAACTCAACAGTGTCCCACCAATTCCCTTTCTGTTCATTCAGATGGTCTAAATAGAATGTACCTTTGGTCCCAGTTAAACTACATTCCCTGAGCCTCTGATTGTACTGTCACATTATGCTATGACATATTCATCTTGCATTCATTAATGGATGATTTGATTGAAATGAGGTTTGACGTGTATTTGGATCTTATTTAAAAAAGAAGACTTTGATCTTGGAGATTGGCTTTACATGATATATATCATTGTTAGGTATCGCATCAGCCTTCCATAACGTGGTAGCTTTCCAGTGTCCACCATGAGAGGACTTAAGCAGAGTATTGACTGACATTTTATCTGTCAGGAATACCTTAATCTGGAAGGAGTGGATTAAGTATTCTATTTGAAATTAGCATTTTATTGGGCTGGTCTTTCAGCTTTTAGACTAGAAGAAGGATAGAAGGAAGGAAGGAAGGAAGGAAGGAAGGAAGGAAGGAAGGAAGGAAGGAAGGAAGGAAGGGCTCTACGACCTTCCTAAGAGAATAACCATCTCTACCTGACTTCTCCATCCTTCCTTGTTAGCCCACTTAAAATATGTAAAAAATACCCGTCAGTAATAAATGGGAAAGGAAAATGGAGGATGGAAAAGAAGCTTTAACTTTCTCTCTTCTTTCCAAAAATCACCCTCTTTCAATAAGAGTGGGCCAGCATTTCATCCCATATTATTTCTCTGCCCTTCTGAGGCCTTTCCAAAGTCACAAAAATCCTTCCACATACTATCTTCTGGTGAGATTAATTGGGTAAATTCCTGGTCTTCCTTACAGTCTTGCCCAGGAAGCATGGATTTCCGTCTGTATTATGTTCTTAGAGCCCATAACAAGTCCGTTAATCCCCACAGAACATGAGATTTAAGTGGGTTGCTACTCTTGAAATCATTGGCATGACATGGAGTGTTGAAAGTAGGAATTTCCATTGAACCAAGTTTGGGATTCAGTTTGCCTTTATTATAAATTCTCACATAAGCACTGGATAATAAAACTAAAATTTCAGGAAAGGAGGGATGCTTTGATTTTAAAGGAGAAGCGAGCAGGGGGTAAGGATGGCAATGCTGCATGGAAATTCTTTCTTCACGAAACTTTCCTTCTTCATAAGTGATGAAGACCTCCTCTGAAAAGGTCACCCCTTCCCTACACAGATTCATTGACCCGTCAGAGAGACAGACATAGAACTGCGGGGAAAGTTTCTGAGGGTCTCAATTGCCCAGAGAATCCGGCTGTTTTAACCAAAAGTTAAAAGGTCAAATTCTGCTAAGCAGCTACAGCCGAACCAGCTCTGTTTAAGAGATGGGGGTAAAAGAAAGCACGTGTGACCAGGCAGGCAAACCCCTCAAAAGGCTCCATATTTTCTACGGTTTCTTTCTCCCAATGGGAAAGGCAACAAAGTCACAGACTAAAATGTCCTCTGTTTTGTTTCGGAGATCTCGTGTTGCTTGAGAAGGAGAGCAAGTGGGACTCCTCGAGTCACTCCAGAGAACACCGTTAAAAGAAAATTGTCTATGGGATCAAGCCTCTCCTCTCTGCATTCTGCCATTCTCCTTGGGTAGAAATGCAACCTTCTGCCTCTTCCAGCTCCTCCAAAGGAGACTTCGGGTCCTTCAACACAGCAGAGAAATGGGATATATATATATATAAGGAATGGGCTTCCCTCCCTTTCCCCCTCCCCACTCACCCCCAACAGCAGTGATCCTTGAAAACTTAAACTGAACCTTGAATTCAAAGGAAGAATACATCTTAATCAGTTGATGACAGAGGTCGGGAAAAAAGAGGGGGGGAAAAGAATCCAGTCCTCTCCTGCAAACCTACAGGCCTGTGTCGGCGGAAGGGAAAGTCCTTCAATGGGCCGACTTTCTTAGGATCTACCGAAGAAAGCCGCCGAAATCCACCAACCAACTTTATCAATGATCTTCAGCGGCCGTGTCTTTCGCTTCCTTTGTACACCAGTTGATGCACAACCCGCTGGAAAGTCTCGATTTCTTTCTTTCTTTTTTTAAAATTAGACAGCCTTTACTTTCCACATATTTCGACTCTTTGCTAACCCATCACCTGGCAGGGCAAGGTAATATCCGCTCCCCCCTCTCCCTTCCGAAACCTCCAGCCACTCAGCCCCGCAGCGCGCCTTTAGTTATTCGCACAGATCACCCAAGGCTGCGATTTGGACGGAGCAATTGCCGAGACAAATACACACACACACTCGGGGTCGGAGGGACAACTTAACAGGACCCGGGACCACCTGCAAACGGGACCCCACGAGCTTCCCGCTCGCCTTGCTCCTTTCTCGGAGGCCCTTGCCAAATTGTAAAGCAACCGGGCCGCCGCGACGAAAGAGAGGACGCCTTGCGGAAAGCTGGAGAAGGCGAGGATTTCTTCCCAGGGCCTCTCGGCAGGCCTTGCAGCTGGGCCCCCTTCAGCGGGGAAGGAAAGGAATCCGAGCTCCCTAGAGCTGGCAAGCCAGAGCCAGATTTGCCTTTCGGGATATTTTAAAATCCTGCTTCTGGCGATAACGCAACTAGGCGTTATTCTTGGAAAGGGCCGCTTTCCTTGTCATCAAGTTCCTCCGTTCCAGTATTTATATTAGAAGCGGAATCTCTCCTCTCGGGGCTTTGACAGTCTTAAAATACAGGCGGTGGGGGGGGGGGGGGAGGAATACCTGCCAACCGGATTTCTGTTAAGTGTGGGGGGAACCTCGAGCTCTTCTGCAGCTCTTAAGGTTCATCCTAATTTCTGCGGTTCAGGGATAGATTGGCCACACAATGGCAGAGCTCGGACACCCGTGGAATGGGCACACTTTTGTCTCCGGCATTCTGCGGGATAGCAAGGGAACTTCGTTCAGGACCTCCTTCTCTCTCTCTTTTTATTTTCTCCGCCTTCTGATCTTGGGTACCACAACCCTCCCTCTCTGCTCTCCTCTCTCTCTCTCTCTCTCTCTCACACACACACACACACACACACACACATACAGATATGTCTCCCAAGGTACACAACAAACGCTAGGAGTGAGAGCACTAACTTCACCTAATCTAATGAGAGATACACCATGGGCCATTTCTTTTCCATTGGATTCACGGAAGGCGAGGGGGGAGTGGAGGGGAAACCCCTGTGTGAAACCTCGGGGTTTTAAGTAAGAGCGGATAAAGCCATTAGCGTTTGACAAGAAGCCATGCCAATATTTTAGAATGGCCTAAGCCAACCGATGGTAACATAGGGGCTTTTTAAAAAAAAAAAAAATTGATAAAGTGTTCCAGATGTTTTCTCTCTTGACTGAGGACTGTCAGGATTGAAGGATGTCAAGTATGTAGAGATGGAGTGATTGTAAGGAGGGGTGAGGAAAACAGCTTTATTTGGAAATCCCACTCAGTATCTTTGTAAGTAACCAGCCTACCAGAGTCTTGCTTCCTGTACCATTTGCCTTTTTTTTTTGCCGTAACCTCATTCAGAGACCGTCAAGGATGGGGAAGGAAAAACGCGAAATGTTTTTGGCTTTAGGCAAAAGCGACTATCAAAGGACAGTTGTCTTGAATGGCTGGGGGTGGGGTGGGGGTGTTAGATTGTCTACGTAAACATGTTATGTAAGGACAGTTAACTGAATCCAAGATGGGTTAACTTTTTCAGCTCCTTGGGGCATATAAGTGTGTGTGTTTGCATTTGTGTAAAATATTGATTCTGCTGCCTTTCAAAATACTTGGAGTTATAATCCGAACAAAATCGGTCAGAACAGAACTATGCTCTCTGCTATAGATAAAATAAAATTAAAAAAAAATATTAAGATTATTATCTGTGAGGACTTCTAACATTTAAACTCAGAATTCCAAAAATTCTCAGGAGAATAATAGAAAAAAGTTGCCAGGAAAATATAGAGATATATTTCCTAATTTGTTTGTTTGACCGCTTACCTGAAGTTGCTTGATAGTGGCTTTATCAAGGAATGGCTTGGAAACAAGGTACAAAAATAAGCTATCGGTTATAAAATAGCTTTAGATGTATTGGAAATGTGTGTGTGTTTTCAATTGAATGGCTGGAATTATTTCACAGTAAAGCGAAGCATATGTTTTGTTAGAAATATTTTAAACATTGTGTGATAACATGTTCATGGTACCATGGTAACTAAAATTCTATGATGGTGAGAGATAGAAATATAATATGCTTGAATCCAAAGGTTGGCTTCTTGAAGGATTTTCATCTCTACCACTATTTTTTTCTATTACTTAAATTTAATATGCTTTTCATTATTTCATGAATGGATACTACCTTGGGTGGCGAAAGCTTTGGTGACTTCATTGAGAATGTAGTTGACCAGAAGTATTTTCGCTGCAGTTCACTCGAAGTCCTTGTTACATTGGGGAGGGGGGATCCCGCTAAATTCAGTGGAAGTACCTAACTCGAGTGAATATCGGGATGGCGTTTTAAGAGTCGTTCTCACTGAACCCTCAGGACATTTGCACAAAGGAGCTGAGTGAACGGTGGGATTATCAGAGAATTGTTTTAAAATGTCATTTAAAATGTTATTTATCCAGAGCAGGACAGAAAGCGAGAAAGATCACATATTAAAAGTACATATATTTTACCATTTGTTTTCAAATGCGAGATGGATAAATGGGGCTCATTAAAAGATTTTAATTGGAAATTCACGCACCTGAGTGTAGGGAAATCAAACGTGTTGAGAAATGCAGATAGCTGAGCTGAATTTAAAAATGAAGAGGGGAGGGACTCCTTCCACCCGAGTAGGCTTACTCTACCGTAATGGTTACCTCCTCAATTTGGGGCTATGAAGTTAAAGGCAGAATTCTGGAAGCATCATGTTAAGGACAGCGGGGGAAGGGAGGGGGAGATCCTGAATTCACACAAGTCAGGATAAACATTTCTCGGAAATGTTCCAAGGCTTTAAAGAGACAAAGGCATTCCGGCATTTATTATTTTCATCACAGACCCAATAACATTACAGTCATTTTCCGCCTCTCTTTTGCCAGGAGGGTAGAGTATGAGTAACTTCTGCCTGCAATCTACAGGTTGCTTAATTTCACAGCTCCCTGCTCCATTGACGCGATTATTGTTATTCCCCTAACTAAATGGGAGCGATTGCCTAGGAGAGAGAGAGTGAATAGATCAATACAAATTTCTCCCGCTCCCCATTTCCAACCCACACCAGTACTTCAGGGGATGGATATTGGAACTTCTTAAGTTTCAGTAAACTTCCTGAAATGATCCGCAAGATTGGACTTGACTATTGTTGCAGTCACTTGCAAGCAGTGGCTCAGTTTAAAAATAAAGCAAATAATGCCACGATGGAAAATGGGGTGCCTGGGAAATAGGGTACGAGTATTGTTTTTACGGTGTTTTTTTTTTTTTAAAGGCTCGGCCCTCTGGGCTGCCAACAAGTGTTAGAAATCTAAATAACTGTTTGCTCAGCTCTGCTTCTCAGAATACTTTCTGAATGCAGAAGCCTGCCTTTTCCTCATGGTACCCATTTATGTTGGGAACCGGGAGCCTCTCCATATCTGTGTGTGCCATTTTAAAAAAAAATCGGTAGTCAATCTGGGGGAGGAGTGGGGGGTGGGGAAACGACCCAAGTTTGGAAAGCATCTTCTAATTTAAAACATATCCAGGGAATTGCATAAAATAACCGTGTACGATCTCAAGAGCTAGCCCCTCCTTTTGAGATGCTATCACTTAACTAGGTGCCATCCCCTGTCTGTTGGGGAACGCCGAATCGGAGCCCGTTGTCCGAAGCCATTTCTAACCCGGGAAGGCTCCAAGAAGAGAGAAAGCGAGCGGAGGCGATATTGTAACGCCTGGCGAAGCCTTCTCGGGGCAGTCTCTCTCTCTCTCTCTCTCTCTCTCTCTCTCTCTCTCTCTCTCTCTCTCTCTCTCTCTCTCTCTCTCTCTCTCTCTCTCTCTCTCTCTCTCTCTCTCTCCCTCTCTCTCTCCCTCTCCCTCCCTCCCTCCCTCTTTCCCTGCGGATTCCCGCTGCGGTTTGGCCTGGCCTCGGTTTCTTTCCCACTCCAGCCCCAACAAGACTCAGACCAGCGCGGAAGTTTTGAGAGAAGCCGCGCCTCGCCTCGCCTGGCTCTCTTTCTCGGTCCCTTCCAGCTTTGCGGCGGGAAGGAACCGCGAACTAGCCTTGAAGTTAGCCTGGAGCCATTCAGGCCCTTCGGCCGGGAAGGTGACTCCGCTCTCGGCTCTCCATTAAAGCATCTGCTGATTAAGAAGAGGCTGGCTGGGACAGAGCAGAGGCCCGGGCAAGGGTGGAGGGAGGGAATCCGTGAAGACTTCAGACGAGCGCAAATGAGAACCGTAAAGGCTCCAAGCAACTCGGGGGAAGGGCGGGAGGGCAGGAAAACGGGACGACTCCAAGCAATGGATCGGGGACCACCAGCGGGGCGCAGGAAAGGACGGGGAAGTCAGCAGTCAGCCTCGCCTTTGCGCATTCGCAGCCGCTGTCGTGGCACCACTCCTCAACAATTGCCCAAGAGCGCTGAACGGCACCGAGACCCTTTCGACTTGGGCCGGACCCACTTTTAATTCTGTTCATTAAAACGCAGGTGAAAACTATCTGCGGGGAGGCAACTACAAACAGCAGCAGAACCGGCTCGGCGGAGCCGTGCAGAGCGGAGGAGCAAAGAAAGAGGAGGGAGGAAAAACGCAAAGGGTCTTTTGGAAATTACCCACCAAGCACCGCGCAAGCGCAGATCTCCTTGTATCCTCTTCATCCCTTCCCCGCCCTTTTCCTCCCCGCTCCTTCCTAAATCTTTTCAGACTTCAGAGGGGACCTGTCATCGCTGACGTCGGTCAGGCAGCTTCGGCCAATCGGAGGCCTCCCTGATTGTTTAAGCGCTCCGGGTTGGAGCCGAGTCTATGAAGCTCTATTCAGTAGCCTCCCAACGTCCTGCTGCTGCCTCTCAAAAGCATATGGGATTCCACGTAGGCATTAAAAAACAAGGGGGAGAAAAATCTACACCCCCCCTCCCCAAAAAAAAGGGATGGGGAAGGGAGAAGAGGGAAATAAAGAGAGGGGAGAGAAAAAGAAAGGGGGAGCAAGAAGAAGCAGCAAAATCAAAACAAAGCCAAATAGTGGAGACCGAGAGATTGGGAGGGAGGAAGGGAGAGAGGAAACCTTTCGGGGGAGCGGGCGGGGGGGGGGAGAGGAAAACTTTCGCAAAAGTTTTTTTTTCTCTCTCTCTCCACCGCTGGCTTTCTCCCTCTCTCTCCCTGCCTTTCAGGCGCCCTCGCTCGCTCCCCCTCCCCCGCTGTCAGGTGACTTTTTAGAACTGTAGAACCAAGTGAGCTTTGGGGGAAGCCGGGAATGGGGTCGGCGGCACTTTCCAAGCGGAACACCGCGCTGAAATTAGTAGGCTTGGCAGGGGATCCTCATCTTCCTCATCCTCCTCACCGCCATCACCACTCCCCTCAGAGCATGACAGGCTTCGCCGGGGATCCCCATTCCATCGTTCCCACGCGCCCTGGGGAGCACCCCGGAGAATCCCGCCTCGGTTTGAGTCCATTCCGGTCAGAACACTTGGGACACCACCATCATCATCGTCACCATCACCACCACCATCACTCTCCTCCTCCTCCTCCTCCACCACCTCATCACCCAGCGGCCCTTAAGCTCTGTGCTGACCCTCAGCCTCGCCATCCCGTGACAGGCCCAGCTGAAGTGGTCCCGCGTCCAACTGGAGCGTTGGGCCCGGCGCAGTCAACAACAGTCCCTTATGCGATCCCTCACCCAAGCCAGGCTCTATCGGCAGGTAGAGATTTATTCCTGCGCGGGGATCTGACTGCCCCCGGCATGCCAGGGTTCTCTTATCCACACTCCGCTGCTCCAAGTTCTCATCACGGAATATTTGTCTCAACAACAGGTAGCTACCCCGGACACCATGCTCCCCACCACCACCACCACCTCCACCACCTCCACCACCATCACCACCACTCAGAAGTCGGGACTCATTCGCTCCTTACTGGACTCCATCACCCGGAGCAACCTCCCCATGGACCTCCAGGTGGCCATCTAAACGGACAGATCAGGCTGGGACTACCTGGAGAAATGTACGCCAGGTCTGAGCCTTTCACTCCAGGACCAATCTCCCGGACAGATCCTTTCGCGGCTTCCTCCTTCCACGGCTACAGTAGCATGAACCTGAACGTGAATCTAGCGTCACACCATGGCCCTGGGGCTTTCTTTCGCTACATGAGGCAGCCCATCAAGCAAGAGCTCATCTGCAAGTGGATTGAACTGGATCAGACTCCCAAGAAATTATGCTCGAAAACTTTCAGCACCATGCACGAGCTGGTGACTCACGTCACCGTGGAGCACGTTGGCGGGCCCGAGCAGTCCAACCACATCTGCTTCTGGGAAGAGTGTCCCAGGGAAGGGAAGCCTTTCAAGGCCAAATATAAACTGGTCAACCACATCCGCGTCCACACGGGGGAGAAGCCTTTCCCTTGTCCTTTCCCGGGATGCGGCAAAGTCTTCGCTCGCTCGGAAAATCTCAAAATCCACAAAAGGACGCATACAGGTCAGTATAGGTTGGTCTTGCTCCATTACTGTTGAGTCCAGAGATCTGCTGATGCACGTGCACTTCTTCCTCCTCATCCGCCTCTTCCTCTTCCTCTCCATCCCCTCCCCTCTTTAGTTTTCCTCTAATTAGACTTAGAATTAATTAAAGCTACAGTAGTTCAGTAAACCCTGCAGAAGAGTTGGTTTAGATTTTTGCTTTGCTTTTGCAGCATTTGCATGTGTGTGTCCTTGTATGTGTCTGTGAAGAAAGAAAGAAAGAAAAGGAAGGAAGGAAGGAAGGAAGGAAGGAAGGAAGGAAGGAAGGAAGGAAGGAAGGGGAAGTTCCAGAATTTAAGATGGCATTTTTTATGTTTGGGGAGGAGGGAAAGAGATTCCAAAGCCCTTCCAAGAAAATAAATACATCCAATCTTGGGGCAGGAACTTGCAAATTAAGAGCAGACAAAGGAAATTGCAGATTGTCTAGGCAATTGTGAGTGATGCCGCTGTGCCTTCCTTGTGAGAAAAACACAGCTGCACAGTCCCCCCCTTTTTGTTTGGGACAAGAAGCCCTGAGGATAGTCCCCCAATACTCTTTACTTCTTTAATGTTTGTATGCTTGCAAAAAATATGAAGTGGTTCATTTTTGGAACCTGGGAAGTTGGAAATGATGGCAGGGATGTGCCTTGGATTGAAGGTGGAAGTGATTCAGTGTTTCTGGGCTGCCCATTTGAAAAGGTCACTGGCCAGAATTCTATGAGAAGTCTACGTTAGAAACTTTGGAGTTTTTCTTCCTCTAGTTAATATGAAAAGGCAAGCTGTCCAAATGAGACAATCTTGCAATATTTATGCTTGACCCCAGTCTGCCACAAAAGCATTTAGAGAGAATAAATGGAAACTTAGAAAGTTTTCACACTTCAGGATCCTCCCCGTGAAGCCTTACACTGTAAATGAGATTGGCAGCCACTGTCTGTGATTTTGCTGACTTCACCCAACTCCTCATTTTTTTTTCTCTCTCTCACTCTGGTTCAGCACAAGATATTAAATAAGCCTTTTTGCAAAATGTAATCCTTTTTGGGATATAGTTTTATACACAGTCTCCCGTGTGCATTCCCTTTCTACTGGGCAATCTTACAGAAATGATGAATCCTAGGTTCTTCCTTTCTTCTATTCTGCCACTATAAAGCCTCTTTGCTTTAGCAATTAAATGATTCTGCTCTACTCTTCTTTATTTCCATCTTACCTTTTACCATATAATTATATTTTTGTTAGATGATTTATATTATTTGGAATATTTAATCATCAATAACAAAATATTAATCAAAACATCTTCATGTGGGTAAGGAGGAAGCCATTAAAGAAGATACTTTATTCCTCAATCATGGTGCCTTTTTAAATAAGCAAACTTTTAGTGCCCTTTCACTGCCTTCTCTTTTGAAGTCTCTGAAGCAGAAAATGCTCAATTTCTTGTAAATTTGACCTACAGCAGTGCGCTTGAGCACATGAGACAGATGCCAACTCATAGGTTTATTATATGATATAACCTATCACACATGATCTTTTGCCTGAGCTTCCCACATAATTTTATTTTAATGGGAATGGTGGTGTAACCAAGGCCAGGGCATACTAGTCAAATTTTGTAGGCCTAATTGCAGAATCATACTTTAGGTTGACTACCCTAACTTGAAATTCTCAAACCCAAATATGTTTAAAATAGTAATAAACCTTCCAGGAAATTATTCATGGAGAAAATTCTAGATTTGCAAGGGGAAAAAAATGCTTTTGTCCAGTATTAACAATGTTATATTTCCTAGCACAATAGAAAGAAGCAGATTTCTGGAGTAGAGGGGAAGAGAGAAAGAGAAAGAAAAAGAGAGACGAGAATTAATTCCCAATAGAGTGGCCCAGTGGGGAAAAAAAACCAGAGAAAGCAAAAATCACTTCCTTACCATTAGAGCTGGCCAGGGACATTTGTAACCAAGGAGGATTTTAGGCCGCAGTAAGGAGGGTCTGTTTTAACTTGTAATTTATAGCAGTAAGCCTGGCAAAATAGATCTTCCTCTGCCTTCCCTTCCCCCTCGAGAATTTTGCAAAGACTTTAATCCAGTCCCAGTGTTGGAAGGATTATGCTAAAATCGCCATGCTGTACCGTCTTGCACTCAGCAGCCAGGCCTGTGAGAGCTACAAGTGGGGGTTAGAAGATGGCGGTGCAAATTCCATGGGGCTTGCACGCATGCCCCTGCACCCCCCAACTTCAATGCTCTCCTTCTCTCCACCCACCACCAAGTTAGAAAAAGGAATTTTTCAAAGAAAGGCCAGAAATGGTTTATCTCTGCTGTCTCTTGTTTGAATAACACATACTTCTGTACAGAAAACAATCCTTTAGTTTTACTCCAGGGAACAAATGCTGGCAGATGTATTTGTGGGACTAGTCACAGCAGTGAGGATCCACTTTTTCTCAAATCAGCCCTTGTGTTCAAAGCCAGCTTTCAGTTTTGGTTTTGGTCTCAATTCACAAACTAGAGCAGGGGTCTCCAACCTTGGCAATTTTAAGCCTGGCGGACTTCAACTCCCAGAAATCCCTAACCAGCTTTGAATTCTGGGAATTGAAGTCCTCCAGGCTTAAAGTTGCCAAGGTTGGAGACCCCTGAGCTAGAGGAATGAAGGAAGGTTGAGGAAGGCAAGTCTTACATGAAGGCAACTCATTCTCTCTCCCGTTGGCAAGAGGGTTTACGGCAGAGTTGTTCCCCTGGGCCTCTTAACTTCCAGCTTGCTTGCACTGCATTACATGGATCTCCTTGATTTGTTATTTCAGCTGAGCAGGGGAAGGTCAAACTGTTTCTGTACAAGGAACTATAATTAAAATGCTTAAAGAGCCATCAAAATATAAGATCTTTCTTTTAATTTCTCTCCCCCTCTTCTTCCCCCCCCCCTCCCCATTCATTGGCACACCAATACAGAATTCATGAAAGGGAGAAAACATCTTGTTAGGTTCTTCTTTGCAAAAGCCATTGTTTTTCTCTTATGGACTGAGAATAATATTTAGATTTTCACCAGTATTCTGGAAAATCAGCAGCTCTACAGTTTGATGCTGGGAATTTTGTAGTCATTTTCTTTAAACCTTGAAACCTTTGCAATCATTAGAGCCATTTTGTTTCAAAAGGCAATTGGGTCTTCAGTGATTTTTTTCAATGAACAGTGACTTTAAAAACCAGTTAACTTTGTAAATTGGACATATAAATAGGATTTTCCATTTTAAATGCTGCTTTGCACTGAAGTCAAAATATATGATCTGGACTCTTTCAAAAAATTATCTTTAAGAAACGCTTAACACACAAACTAATACAGACATGCATACACCAGTAATTTCTACTTTTAGAAAACAGGATCTGGCTTTTCATATCATATTTCAATATATTTGTTATCATTTTCTACCCATTTCTGCATTCCCACTCTCAAATAATATATCCATGATTAATGGAAACTTCAAAGCACGTGACTGCAGCATCTTGGACTTTCTATAGCTCACTGTTTGTTTGTTTTTTTTGGCCTAAACCAGTCCTTTTCCAGGGCATTGGTCTCTCTTGCCATCTCTCCTTCCAACAGCACTTTTCCTTCATTCATCCAGCATACGGTATTTAATATCATATCACTATCCTAATATGATTTGCTGAACTTCATGAAAGCTTGGCATTGTCCTCAATGCTCTCTACCATTCACTTCCTTATCTAGGCATATATTCCCCATGCTATTGTTTATGGCAGGTCTTCATGAAAACTGAAAACTTGGCTTGGACACCTATACCCATGAAGTTCATCCTGGCTTTCACAAAAATAAAATAATGCTGCAGTGAGCCCTCTAGATTTTTAGGCATCATGTATTAAAGTGGCAAGCAACCAAGAAAAAACTGAGTTATTGTCAGATTCTAGAAAATATTGCACAACCTTCAGAGAAATTAAGAGAAGCCAAACCTGAGGAAATTATACAGCCTGATTTTGAAGATGGACAATCCTGATTATCCAGGGGTAGCATGCCAACAAGCACACACACACACACACACACACACACACACACACACACACACACCTTGCAGAAAGCTGGTATACATTTATGCATATACACATAAGCTGTTCCAAAAGGTTGGATTTCCTTTTGGCCTTTTGTCAGCACAATATTGCATCCCAAACCCTATGTAAATTATGGTTTCCAGGGAAAGCCAAATATTATGTTTCCTGTCTGATTGTGGATATATAAGTGCATGGCTGCAGGCATATGGGGTTACTTGATGGAAGCGTGAAAGGGGAAAGAGCGGTATTCCACCAGAAGTCTGTGATCTTTGGTTATGAATTGTGGGTACGACCAGCTATGTATAGTACTGTAGCTGTTTCTAAAACAACAGATAGCAGAGGCCATTTGTAAATAATGGTGCATTTGGGGAGGAAGACTAGAGGATAAGGGGATTCTGGAAGAGATTATGACCTGCAAAACTTTGGTTAAAAAGAGTCAATTTGGCTGCCTTCAAGTGCCGCCATCTTGACTTTTTTGACTACACCCTGCCAGCATGCAACTAGCTGTCCTGAAGGGGGAATTCTCTTGCTCCAAAGCAGCCCCTTTCTCTGTGAAAGGAGAAAATGCTTACTTCTTGTGGGAGGGAGACACTGATAGTTTTAGAGATCTCCTTGAATCCCGCCAGGCATGAATTTGCACCGGAACATCCGGCCCCGTTTCCAGAAGGGAAAAGTGTCCCCAGAAGCTCAATGGTTGGAGAGGAAAGGAAATGGGGTTACAGCAGTGGAAATAGCCTCTTTTCTTCCCCACCCACTCCCCAAAAAGATAGTATGCCTCCACCCCTCCACTACTTTCCAGACGACCCCCCCCCCACCCTTTTCCCTCCCGGGCCGTTTCTGCCAAGTCTCCCAGGACTGCCTCTCTCTTTGCAGGCGAGAAGCCCTTCAAATGCGAGTTCGAGGGCTGCGAGAGACGCTTTGCCAACAGCAGCGACCGGAAGAAGCATTCCCACGTGCACACCAGCGACAAACCCTACAACTGTAAAGTGCGGGGCTGCGACAAGTCGTACACCCATCCCAGCTCTTTGAGGAAGCACATGAAGGTCCACTGCAAATCCCCGCCTCCCAGCTCCGGCTACGAGTCGTCCACTCCTTCACTGGTCTCTCCCTCGTCCGACTGCGGCCGGGACCCCCCTCAACCGCCGCCGCCGCCCCCGCCGCCGCCCCCAGCGGCCTCCTCCACGCAGGCGGCAGCCAACCTGAGCGAATGGTACGTGTGTCAGAGCTCCGGGACCAGCGGCATCCCGACGCCACCCAGTAACTCTCCTTCGCCCCACGCAGGAGAGGCCGCGTTCACAAACTGCGACCCCCGGCCCCAATTATTAACGCCGCTGGCTGTAGGACTGCCCGTCGCCAACCAGACCGCCGCCGCCTTCTTTCCGAGCTCTTTCGGGACTTTGACCAGGGTCTTGGAGAAGGGGCGGAAACCGACCCGAGACTGGGAAACCCCTCCACCCCACCCCACTCCACCCGGGTCCCCCGTTCCCTCTTGCCCCTTCCCTTCTCCCAGGCACCTTTGATCAGAATTGCTGCACTGGCCATCGGAGAGAAGACGCACTGTGGGGGGAAAGATAATGAAGAAAAAAAAAAATCTCCTCCCTGCTTTTGTATTTATTATGGTGCCAAGAGCACAAGACGACATCCCCCTCCTCCCCCTTAACGTCTTTTCCCACGACTTCATGGGGTTTTTTTTTTGTTTCTTTTTTCTTTTTAATTATGAGCATTATTTTATTTTTCACCCCATCCTGAACCTGCTTGGATCGCTTTCTTCCCAACGTTTACAGAAGTGTCAGAGTCGACACAGCTTTTTTTTTGTATCAATGAACCAAAGTGTTTTCCTATGGATTTCTAGTTGTACAGTCGCGATCTTCGGTGCTGGTACCTCGTGACCGTGTTTTTCTTGGACTCTTTTGTTCCCTGGTGGCTTTTAGTTTTGTTTTTCATTTTGACTGTGTGTGTGTATGCGTGCGTGTGCGCGTGCGTGTGGCGTGCGTTTGCTTTCTGGGGAAAGGGTTATCTATAAATATGTTACTGATTAGCCAACTGTACAGCGATCAATTAAATACTTTGATTAATTTACCAGCTCAGTTGACATTTTTTGGGGAAAGAAACCCTCTTTACTGCCCCAATTTAACCAGTCTACTCTGCCCACTTGTTACTAATAAAACAGACCCAAGGGTGGCTTAATGATTTGTGGTACATTTTAATTTACACAACTAATGGATTTTAAACGCACAAACACATTCTCCTCTGTTCTCCCACTCCTGCTCCCAGTGTTATTTCTGTGAATTCTTGCAATTCCTTAGTGAGTGGAAAGTGAGATCCATATTAAAGTGAGAAGGAGTTGTTATGAGTGGTGTCATTGTGCTGATTCTTGAATTGTCCAGAAATTCAACATGTAGATTCCCCTCCCAAATGATGGAGTAAACACAGTGGCAATTTTGTTTTGAAATGCACAAAGGTTATGTAAAATTGTGAGGTTTTTTGTAATGGTAAAAATAAATGGTTTTTTTTCCAAATCTCTAGCATATCAAGAGGCTACTTCTGAGTCCTCCTTATTTTTTACCCCTTTTTTCTTATTTTCCAGCTGAGAGGGGCAAGAAGGAAAAACAGAATGCATTCCAGTTTGAGCATAGGGACAAAGCATCCTTGTGACGGTTCAGTTACTTACACCAGGCCCTAAGGCTATCAGGTCATCCTAAGAGTCCTATATCATTTGCTCGTGATGTATTGTACTTCCAGTAGGGTTCCTGGGCTGCCCAGTTGATTCTGATCAATGCTAGGAAAACAGGGCTCATTTTTCTGAAGGTGCACATTAGGATTTTGCTGCAATAGTTTCCATATGGACTATTCCCTCCATTATGTAGTAAAGATACAAACTATGTAATCCTCCTCTGAATGATTCTCCTATTAAAAGCATCTGGTTTCTTCTACCTAGTATCAGCAAACATATTTTTTCTGAACTTTTCATTTTTGGGGTGCAGCCCAATAAGTCTTCTGGAATTCAGTGGAACATCCTACAAGAGTGTGAACATGTAGGACTTACATCCAAAAACCACACAAATGTAATTTACATTTTTGCATTCCTACAGCTTCTCAGTTTTTCTGTTTTCAGTTGTGGCCTGGGAATGGAGGAATATAAGATTCTTCAATCTTGTAAACTACATCCACAATATTATCCTATGTTGGCTGATTAAAAGCAATGGAAGAAGCTATCCAATGACTATATTATCCTGTTTATCAGTGTTTTAAAACTAAAAAGGATATATTCTGTATTTTCCACAGTTGTTTTCCTTCCTATTGTTGTTCAGTTCCTCTGATAGTGGAGGCAACCCAGGAAAGCAAAGCTATGGAGGCCTTTGGCAAATGGAGAAGATAAGCTCTACCTTGCCTGGAATTCTCAACTGAGCCTTTCTGGTTCCCATCTCCACCTCCAGCCCATGTCTTTTCTTCCCGATTTCTTTCTTTGCAGAAGCTCTGGTTTTGGATGTGTAGGCTAATCACCTTTAATTTTTCATTTGCTTGTTACAGATGTCTATCTCGTTGCTCTCAAGGTAATCTAGACAGAGGCAGCTGAAAAGCTCTGCATCTTATGCCTTAGACATCAAAGCAGGCTCTCGCAATGAAAGCATTTCTTCGCAACGGTGAATCTTCATGGTGAGTTAAGATTTCTATAGCAGTAGGCAAGTCATACTTTAAAAGCTTGAAAAGAGAAGTCTGGAGCTCATCTAGCCTTTTCACAAGAAGGACATAATATTTAGGTCTAAGAGATTCTTCCTGCCATCACCCACCCCCAGCCTCTGATTTTCTAACAGCCCTCCCCAGATGGCCCAACTTGGTCTTTATTGATTTTGTTTGAGCTTCCAGTCCAGTGCATGTGTGTGTGTGTGTGTGTGTATCAGAGAGTGTGAGTGTATACATCTATTTTTACCTCTACCTTTTTCTCAATCCTTTGTGTGTTTGTGATGGACATGGAATTTCCTCTCCTGTCCGATCTTTCCGGGGCAAGGAAAACCCCACGCGAATGGGAGGCCTTGTTCCAACCCCATATTCAGAGTGGATAAGAATGTCAGAAAGAAAAATGGGCCTGCTTGAATCACAGCCCGTCACTTCACTTTTGTTTCCCTTCTTCTGGGCCCTGATCAGAGACGGCCTTTGGGATTTGATGGCGACTTTTCTAAAGGCGAGGAAATGGGTTTGAAGGAGAGGGAAGAAAAGGAGAAAGGTCTAATCAAGACCGGCCTTGTTCAAAGGCTCTGATTTTAGGAGGGGGGGCGGGGGGTGGAGTGATGATGGGGGCTGCAGGGGTGGAAAGTGTGAGCTTTATGGTGCATCAACATGCCACGTTAGGATCGCTATGGTAATGAGCAGTGCAAAAGCAGGCACCCTTGAAAGGAAGGCACACTCCATTCGAGACAGTCTATTAAGACACATTTGTGCTGACCTCTGGTTTTCATGCTAGCTTAATGCATTCAATCGGCTCTTCCTCCATCTCGTCCCCTTCAGCTTGCCAGACCGGCTTGCCCTCTCGAAGGAAAGCCTTTGTGGCAGAATCTTGGGCCACTGTGATTAAGAGAAATGGGGAGGAGGAGGGAGCTATCGAAGAGTTATCAATATTAGTAGATGGAACCTTTGCAGCTGTAGAATGTGGTGGCATTATCACTATAGAGGTTGGTGGCATTATCTCCAAGGCAAGGCATTTTAAGATCAGGAATACAGCTCTCTGAAAACAGCTTTAAAGCAACCCCCCCAGGGTCAAAAAAGAAGAAGACGACGACTGTTGCCAGCAAGTCAAGTCTGGGACAGTTTCAATATGGAGCAGGAATTTTATTCTTTAGTAAGCTCACATATAGTTCTGCTCCTTTATCCCCCTTTTTAAAATCCCTTTCCAAGTATCTTCCCATCAGTCCTGATAATGTTTATTGTTTTTGGCCATGGAAGTAGGAGATTTGATTGCTCTGTCTGGTCAATGATACAGGAATATTGGTCTTTTTCCATATTTAAATACTCTATCCCTTAAATTGTTTGGGGTTCCATTCTGTTTATTAGTGAGAATTTTCTTTTTTAAAAAGAAGATGAGTCATCCCTAAATGCATATACTAATACAGCTATATATTCCGTAGACCACTGTGTATCACTATATAGCTCTACTATGTTGAAGCAAAAGTTAAAACAGAAAGAGATGGCTCTTTGTTTAGTTTTACCAATAAAGGCTGTGTGATCTTTAGAATGCCTGGCATTTTTTTTTTCCTTGAAAGAAGCAAGTAAACAAGTCATAAATCACAGAGGTGGTTTTAAAAAGGGAGTCCTGTTTTGCCAGGCTCCAGAACTTGACATTGCCAAGTCTGAGGCCATGGCAGTGGGTATATGATCCCAAGAAAGTTAGAAGTCCATGTTCCGGTAATTGTCTCAATGTTTATTTTATCCAAGTACTCCAATGAATAGGGGAAAAATAAACACACTGGGAGGAGGGATACAAACAGTTGAGTCGTCTTTAGTGCTAGCCCTTGTGGCTGAATAAAAAAGGATGGTCCAATTGCTATTGAACTGAGAAATCTTTGAAGTGGGAAGTTATTATCTGAGAAATTCCTTTTCGTTGTCCTAACAACGCTTATGAAACGTAAAAAGGTCCTTTGTCAGCGATTTGTTCTCCCCTCTGTCAAAGTCCCTCTGCCCCGTTAGCTGGGACCGTTTCTAAAGAGATGAATCCAACCTTCTTTTAAAGATAACGTTGAGATGGAGACAGAAGACGTCCTCACACACAATCAAATACCCATGTCCGGCTAGTTCTGTCTGCCACTCTGTAGGTGGAAGGATCATGTGGCTCCAGAGTGTGGAAGATGGAAGGAGGGGGACAAATACTTCCCATTTCTCACACACACTCTGAACAACACATTCTTTTCCATTTCAGAACTAGTTATTTATATGAATGGCCTCTGTTCTCTGCCCACTATTTAAATTTTGGTGAACAACTCTAGTAATTAGATCTGTGACTTTTTCTACCATTTCATTAGACTAGTGTAATAGCTCATACACTTTTTTTTTTTTTTTTACACAGGCTGCCTCTTGGATAATGCTATAAATTCTGGCCAGAAGAACACTTTTTAACAACACCTCACTAAAAATAGCCATTTGCCTTCCAAGCAAAGGCTTTCATAATTTGCAGTATTTTATAGTCAAGCAGTAGAGAAAAAAAAGTTTCATCTGGACTCCACTTGGCGTGCACTCCACAGCTGAGAAAAGCAGCAACAGACTGATTACCTTATTGACAATTGATACTTATCTGTGAGCCAAAATTCAATAAACAAATTCACGCATTGCACATTTGGTAATTTGCATTTACCAAAAGCATTCTTGAGACTTTGGTTTTAAGACTTTGCATTTTAAGAGTTTGATTCCATCCTGGTCCAATGAACCAAACTATGAGCTTAGTAGCCTTGCTGGATTTGTGCCAGACCAAGAGCTGAACTATAAGGAAAGGATTAACTGGTGCATATGAATTAAAAGATGTTTGGTTTTGCATTATGGATGCACTTGGGAACTGTAATTCACAAGCAACCCACCACAGAATTTAGTGAAGCTGACAGCTCTCGGATGCCAGCCATTTGTTCCACAATCCCAAATCATAAATGGAGAGAATAAGACTGACTAAAATTGATTTCTTCATTTTCAGCAGTTAGGCATTTCTGTGGGACTCTAGTTTGCACCCTTAACAATAACAATAACAACCCAACATGCTTCTAGTTAAACAAAAGACATTTACTTGAGTAAAAATGTGAAGGACTAAGGTAATCTGTATTATCCAAACTTGGAAATAGGAATATATATATGGCACATATTAAAAACTTTTCATCAAAAATAGGAAAAGCTGCAAAAGCAGCGAGGAGATCTCAATCCATGTGCTAATTTCAACCCTTCTATAAACCCAGATTGCTTCAAAAGCTTGGGCTTTCTGCATTTGAAAGCAAGGGTATTTATTCAAGTTCTGCGTGATGCCATTTTTCTTTTCTTTATTATTACTTGTAATAGTACTCTTACTTTATTTCAGTACTACATTTTAAGAACTTTATCACTTTATCTCATCTTCCTTCCTCTCCCTTTTGCTAGAATGGACCACTTCTGTAAGTATGCCTTTGTTGGTTTATTTCTATACTCTACTCCATCACTTTTAAAGATGATGCCTGCGACCTGATACACCCTTATCTGGATGGATGTAAAGGCCACTGGATTCAATGGAGCTCCTTTTTCAAAAGACGTTAGAGAAATATGCCTTAACACTATAATAATGCTCCACACTAAACGTCTAACACTGTAAGGATGTATGTTTTGTACTAGGTGTGAAATATAGGTAGTGAAAAGTCTGTTTTGGCCTAGAATCGATGTAATGAATGTTTAAAATAAAAACAAATGTTAGACGAAAATGTAATTTACAGTCAATCTATAAGGTTTTTGTACTTTTAAAATATAACAAAATAAACCCTGCATGAGAAAAAGATAACTTGCTTCCTGGTTACTTAATTTATATTTACTTCTTTCTTTTCCATTCCAATTTTTTTTTTTAAACAAATGAAATTCAGTAGAAACCTTTGTCTCAAAATTAGGAAGGTTGAGCAAGAAGCTCCGCTTTTCACAGAAAGGCTTCGCTTAAAACTCTTACAAAAAATCCTGTCCCTAAAGTACAGGGCTGAGCTGAGTGAGAATTAAGCCACATATATTAATGCAAAGAATCAATCACGGCTCTTATTACATCACTCCCGCGTTCGCACACACGAGGCTCTCTAAGCGGATCTGTGAAACCTCGTCTCGCGGCTGCTCCGACCCCCCACCCCATTCCGCTGCGCATGCGCGATGACTGGCCAAGAACTTCAAAGGCGTTGCTTTTCAGCGGCTCGCCCCTTGGCTTTTTCCTGCTCAGAAATGCTACTTGTGTAAGGTTAGAGCGAGTCCCCTCGAAATCAGCAGGATTTACTCCACGGGAGGCATATCCGGGATCAGACTGCTTCGCTTTACCGGGCTTACATAAAAGGAAGTTCTACTAAAATCATAATGGATGAGGCGGGGGGGGGGTGTTGATGGGGTGAGGGGGGGGGGGAGGAAAGCGAGCGAGCAGGCTTGTTACAATCGACAGGTGCTTTCTTGGTAAATGGGGGGTGGGCTGCCTACTTCATCTGTGGTTCTCGCTGTCTGTTTTCTTCACGTCTTTGGTTAACTTTAGCCTCTCCAGAGAAACACAGCCGGCGACCGTCCGGATCCCAGGAGATCCAGGTCATTGGGGAATGTGGGGAAGGAGCTCACGGGAGGGATAGTGATAAAGGGGAGAAGGGAGACTGTTCCGTCCCAAGTCAGTTCGACGGGTAAGAAGCGTGAGTGACAAAGGGTTTTTCAACCTCACTCAACTCCATGGAGAGGTTTCCCCTCGACCTCACTACCACCCCCCCCCCCCCGGCTGTGGTCAGCTAGCCAGAGAGGGTCCTGTGAGTAACAAGGCAAGAGGCGTGTGGACATTCTTCCCTGGTCTTTCAATAGACCCGGCGGCCTTTTCCTTCTTTCAATGAAGGCAACTCATTTCCTCTCCTGTTGCTTTCCTGCCTCGGTCCCCGCGCGCAAGCCCCTGCATTGTGTGAATGCATTCATTAAGGACCATTCATTCCCCACCCCCCACCCCCACAAAGTCCAATTGTGTCTTTAGGAAATATATATATATATATAAATAAACCTGGCTAGAAGAAAAACATATATATATATGAATGTGTGTGTGTATATATATATATATATATAATTATTTTTCCCCCCAACTCATGCACATTGTACTTGGGGCTAGCAGGTGGGAATCCCAGCAGAATGAGCTGGCAGGCTCTTAGCCTCTCTCTCTCTCTCCCGCCTTCACTTTCTCCAGTGGATGGGTGATTCTGCACACGCGGCCTTCTGGCCCTTTGCGTGGGAAGGTTAGAGGGCAGTGCCTGTCCTCAGTTGAGTGCAGCGCTTCAAGTCGCAGGTTGGCTTTCAACCCACAGAACCACCGATCCTGTCCGGATTTAAAGCCTGGCATTACCTCTTAAACCGAGGAAAGGCTCTTAGGTGCTGCTGGACTCACGCTTATTCCAAAGTGACCTTAAAATCACCAAGACGTGGAAAGGAACGAGGAAAGATAAGCAGAAAGGCAGATTAAAAAAGTAACAGTTATGCAAAAAAAGACTGAGTTGATTAAACGACCCCGAAGGAGAAAGGGATGAAAAAAGATCTACTTCGGAGTAAATGGGAGGAATAGTTTTTTTCTTCCTTCCTTACCTCCCGCTCGTTTCATGGTTACATACCACCCAACATGATCTGCGTTTCAATGCACTCCAAAGGAAGAATGGAATGAACTGCCAATATCGTAATAATGTAATAATATATGAAAAACAGGCTACAGTTTGGGTCCATTGATACATGGAAAGCCTACATAAAATTGTCTACTGCCATTTCAGAGTCATAGCCAACATCATAAAGAAGGGAAGCTGTACTAGAAATTAATAGGACCCAAATCAGGAATTCTGAAATAAATCTTAAAATGTCTTCACCAAAATCTTGATTTGTTTTGTCACACACACGCGCACACAATAATACAACTGATTAATATCAGCTCAGGTTACTTAAGTTATTTTTGGTTTCTTTGTACTCACATAGATGTAGGCTATCTCCCTTGAATTTATTTTCTAAATTTAGATGAAATTGAATTAAGTAGATAAATGCCTTTAATTCACATTTTTCCATTCAGCCTAAAAAAACCTTTTTTAGGTTTTGAAGATGACAATGGATTGCTACTTAAAATGGAATATTAAAATGTGTTCTTTTCCAAAAGCATTGATAGACCATGTGCGTTTTTTTTAAAACCTGATAATTTTTAAACTCAGGGTGGTTTAATTGTTTTATCAAAAGGACAATTATTGATTGCAATTAGTGAAATTTCCCATACACTTATAAGAACTACATGGAGACCAAATAAAATTTGGTAGTCCATGTACCTTGTTATATTCCAAAGGTTGGTTTTTAAAAAAAACATCTATATTAGTAATGTTTTGCTTTCACTGACAGACAGATCTATTCAAAGTTCAGTTTCTTCCATTGTGAATTAACCTTTGAACCTTGGTTAAATCTTCAACAAATCTTATATAGCTAGCTTTCAAAATGCAATTTTAATAAATTCTAATCAGACTATTTCTTGAAAACTGCTACTAATATTTTAGTCAAACAAACTTTTATTTAGCAACAAAGAAATAACCCCTTCAATATTTCAAAATGCCACAGATCTTAGTAGGCATTTCTCAGGAAAGATCTTCAAAAATGTGTTTCAAGTTATAATAAGTGGTATTTTCTTTCATTTCTTTCAGTCAAGACACATCATTAATTCAACATGTTCACCCCAGTCCCAAACCTGACATTTCTTTAAGATATATAAGGCTGCAGTCCTTAATATACTTACTAGAGAGAAATTCTTGTTGGTCTTAATGGCATTTATTTTAGGGTAAGCCTACATGAAATTTATGCAGTGGAAGACATATATCTGATGATATATGATGACTTTTCTCTGTAACTTTCTCCAAGAACGCAATACATAAGCAAGTTAAGCAAAGAATATCACTGGATTTAAGCCTTCATTTCCAGGAAAGATCAGTTGGGTTAAATTCAGATCATCATTCTTAGATACCGTAGTTAAATTAAAAGCTAAGAACTATTCTTCATTGAAAATTTTCCTTACCAGAGTGAAGAAACCCAAATTATTCCATTCCACACAAAATCAATTACTCTGGAGTATTTATCTTGCTTTATTGGCTTAGAATGAATCTATGTAAAGATAACTGAAAATATACTTTGGAATTCTATTGAAATGTAAAATTTTTATTTTTGCTTAGCATTTAACAATAACATTTTCTTCCTTTGAAGGAACTGTTATTGTAAACAAGAATATGGTAGCACACTGATAAATTTGATCTCAACTGCAAATAAATGTATTTCTCCTATATCTGAGTCTGCTCTGGGGAAGAGTGGTGGTAAGCCAGTCACACTGATAAGAAAGAAAGAATCAGGGTGTTTTTTTTCCTTGTCCAGGAAGTGGATCAACCTAAAAAGAGGGAAAACAGTTTAAAAATTTCAGACACCCTTTTAGTGTGAAATATCATTTCATTGTATGAAGTTAAAAAGAGGGTCGATAATCCAACTTCCGGAAAGCATTCTGAATTATTTCAGCAGACTCTTTTAAAGGGGATTAGCAAGGCTTTAGGCCTTCTGTTTTATTCAATCTCTGATTTTATGTTATAATTACGAGATGTAAAGCCTCTTGAATTAGTATGCAGCCGAAGTCCAGACATTATGCAGGTGCTATTCTAATCATTCAGCTTTTAATTAAGGGACGAGGTAAGAAAACAGAATAATAAAAACACTTTTGTGAGAGCTGAGAAAATCGTGAGCGACTGCATGAATGAAGCTTTTATACCTTCTCCTGACAGGTCAGACACCAATTGCCTGACTTACGACCTTTTCTTGGTGAAACAAGGCTGAACAGCTTTCTCACCTTGTTCCCATTATATGGCTTTTATATTCTTGGAGAACTTATGGAAATGCCAGAAAGATTCTTGCTGAAATTAGAGGGTGGGGGAAGAGAGTAGCCATAGATATTTCCATAATAAAGGATAGTAGTTTATAAGAAATTACTTCCTCTCTGAATGTTCACAAATGGGTGGCCAGCGTGTGTATAACTTGATGGCCACATACGTTCATTATTTGTCTTCTTAAGAGTTTTTCTAGGTAACCCTGTCAGAAGGCATGAGGATGGGAGGGAGAGAGAGAAGGGAAGGGTAATTGCCATGGAATTAGCATTTGTGGTGGGATACCACAAAGTGTTCGAGGCAGGTCTTTAGCAGTTTTGCATATCCCATAACTGTAAATTATGGAATGGAAGTAACGTCATTGTTTGCAATGCCACTGAATTTAGGTAACTCTGCAGAAGGTTGCAGCATGCCATCCCCTCTGAAATTTACTCTAAGACAGGCCAATCTGTCCACCTTTTGAACAAAAGATTATTAGACTACAGTTTTAACTATGTTTACTTACTCACAAGTTAGTTCTTTTGCAATGGTTGAATCTGCTTTTTGAACCAATTCAACCTTATGCCTGTTTATTCAAAAGGTAAATTTGGAACCTTTGTCCAGGACCTTGAAAATTCATTGTTTTGTGATTTCCTTGCTGGACCACAGGCTTGCCTAAAGATCATTAATAGGGGCAGAGCACAGACAAAATAGTCACTGTGCCCAGGATCAGGATTCAAAAATATTTTTGCTGTGCCTGTGGCTTCAAAATGCAGGGCTTCATTAGATCTATTTGAAGTGACTAGCTAACCAAATGATTTTTTTTTCTCCTCCTACAAGCCTCATTTTGTTTTATTCAGCCTTTGGACTGGTAAATGCTGGAAAAAGAAGTTCCCCAATCAGTTTTCAATCAGATGCAATTCCTGGATGGGTAGCCCTTCCTGTCTTTTGCAACAAATACAGCAAACTAAATGAAACCCAGAAAGGACACTGAGTCAGGTGCCTTAACAGCAAATGAATGGCACTAATTCCAGTTTTATGCTTTGAGAGCATAATTTAATCTTTGTATTATAAACAACAGATCTGACTTTTTGTTAGCTATTTTTGTCTAAGCTGATGCCCAGGCATAATTTCTAACCCTTAGAAATTAGGTAACCAAATTGACAATCCTTTGTATTCTTGTAATACCCTGAGAATAAACTTATTTGAATTCAGTGGGGCTTACTATTAATTTATTGGCAAACAACAACAACAACAATCATTCTGCCCAACTCACAGCTCGAGCTGCTTCACAGCTAGTCCAAAGATGGCTAACTAAAAGCCTAGTTTTCTACTTGTCCACTCAGAAATAAGTCCCATTGAATTGAGTGGGACATTCTTCCAGATTCTGGTATTTGCCTGATATAGGGCCCATAGGATTGCAAGCTCTCTGTCCCCATAACAATGGTAGATACCTCCCTTGCTTTGCAGACATCAGAGAAAAACCTTGATATTATAAGAATGTGTTGTCAATAATTTAAATGAACCTTTACTATTCCAGTTTGCAAACTAGGCTGTATGTACAGAGTTTTTTGTTTCTTTTTCCAATTTATTATCAGATTGACCCAAGTACAGTTTATGTCTCCATCCATCCATCTCCTTTGAACCTGACTTTCATGAACATTGGGATTCACAGGTAAATTTGTAATTTAATTGTGTTAACCTTTTTTTTTTGAAGCTAGGTGTGCATATGCATATGTGCAGGTCTAAATTCTTCAGGTCAAAATAATCTATCTCCATTTGTATGCCAACTGGTTCTACAGTAGTGGCCAAAATTGTGGAAACCTTTTGGGAAAAGTATATTTTTGAGGTTTGATGGCTAATAACACTTTTTTGGGGGAGTAGTACCATAAAATTATATATCAATGGAAAGATAATTTAATCAAGGATGTAATGCTTTTCAACCTTTGTTTGAGAGATAAAAGTGGCTTTTTTCGTAAAATTCTACATTTTAGGCCAAATTCCTGCAGTCTGCACTGAACAGTCCTTGCACTCAACTTCACACTGCATTGCGCCATTTCATCTTGCATACACCAAGATTATTTTCTTCTGTCACTTATGCACAGTCTCTTAATTCTTCTATCATCACTTGCTATTGTGCACCTTTTCCTGCCTTTACCAGTGTAGTTTTGTAGTGACTGAGTCTCCTTATACCTCTTCAAAAACTTAGAAATGCCACCTTTGGTTAAGTTTCCACCTATTTTTCTTCTAATTTCTTTATAACTGTAGCCTTGTTCACTTAATAATACTATTTTACATCACTTTCTGGGTGACCAGTCAACTCTTTACACCATTACTTTAATTTTATTACATTTTACAGGCTCACTATATGAAAGAACACAAACAAACTCCAACCAACTTGATAGTCTAAGACATAACACACTGGCAAATGTCCTCCTCTTAACTTCAATACATGACATCAATAACTGAATCCTACTGTGATCAGATTGGCTCATTGCCAAAACAAGATGACACCTGATTGGCTCTCTAAACACTCATGCTCATTGGCTACAATCAGATGAAGGAAAACTACCTGATATCAACCCAAGCAAGTTGTGCTTCCTTTTTCTGGTTATTTGGCTATAACCTTTCATAGACTACAGATAATTGAACAAACTTTATTGCATTATATTCTTGATTAAATTATCTTTCCATTGATATATAATTTTATGGTACTTCTAAAAAAAAGTGGCATTATTAACAGAGATGGGATTCAGCTGGTTCTGTTCGGTTTGGGAAAACCTGTAGTGGCAACTGCAGAAGGCTCCGCCCACCCACCCTCACGTAATGCGACACCTCTGCATAAGGTGTCATTCAGCACGGTAAGTGAATCCCACCTCTGGTTATTAGCCATCAAACCTAAAAAATACACTTTCCCCAAAAGGTTTCCACAATTTTGGCCACAACTGTATTTGTACATAAATAAGGAAAGGGGTGTTTGTCTATTACATTGCAAATGGGAGATCAGGAGCCGGTTGAGGATTGGCTGGGCTTTGGAGCACTGGATGCAAATATAGGAGCCACTGAAGGAAGAGGGATCTTTTGTAGTTGACTTTCTTTATCCGAATACAAAACTCTCTCTCTCTCTCTTGCATGTATCTTTCATTTCATCTCCTCCTCCTCCACCCACCCACCCCCCTTTCACAGCATTGCTCAGTGGCTGTAAATGAATCAATTCGGACTGCTGGGGGACTCCCCACTTCTTCAGAAGACAATGCCAAGTATTAGGATATCAGACCCACTCAAAATGATCACACATTCAATGATTTTACTTTTCACGGATGAAAAGTCCTGGTTTTTCTTTTCCTCCCCCACCCATCACCCCCTGCCCCTCTTTTTCCTTCCCATGTAAATCAAGACCCTTCCTTATTAAGGCCTAGCACTAATCTCCAACAACCTTCACATAATGTGGCACACCACTTCGCACCTGCATTCTGAATAGAGGGGGCTTTTCAATGGAAGACACGCTTGTTGGCCTTGCTCCTCAAAGAAGTTGTCTGAATAAGTCAAGGTCCTTGAATGCCCAGCCTTGTTTTCTCTTGCTCTCCTTTGATCAGGGGAAAATAGCTCCTAATTTGTCCCTTTTTTCATTGTAACATCATTTTGAAGTCTCTTTCTTTCTTTTTTTTTTGCTTTACTCTCTTTTTAAGCAGGAAAAGTTACCCCAAAATGAAGCACCTCACCTCCTTCGGCTGAAAGACAACGGAGACAATATACAAACATCATTTGCTTAATGTAGGAAACAGGTTTGCCACTTTGGGGATGCCAGTGCATTCCAGATATTTGTAAGTCTCACATCTTTACCAAGTATCCACCTGTTTTTCCATTTGTAAACTTGTTTTTCAGAGGAAAGTGGTAATACCCATTTTCACAATTTTCAAGCAGAAGAAAAACCAAATTCTGGGCATCAACCCAAATTCATTGTATTAAAATAAAACAGTCAAAGACTAACTGATGCAGCTGGATATTTATAGCATACTTACAGGCAAATACATCCTTTTTTTTAAAAAAAATGTGTGTGATAGAAAAGTATGTGAGGCACAAAAGTGCTTTGTTTAATTCTAGAAATCTAATCAATGACAGCAAATTATTCTGTGCAACACTAAAATTGCCAAAGCAGTCACTCTTTCTAAGAGTAAACCCTACTGACCTTGATCTACTCAGTATTCTGAGAAACTTCTATTAAAAAGAAAGGATGGAGGAAAAAGAAAAACAATGGAAAAGAAGCACTTTTGTTAGAGCTAGGTCCTATTTACACACACATCTGAGTAAATTTAGCTGGATTTCATGGGTCTAATTTTTAAGTAAACCTTCCCATTTTGAATACAAATGACACAATTTCTCTATAACCATGCAGAGGCTTTGACAATGCAATGTAATGGTAACCATCTGAACACATGTTCTTTCTAAGAAAACATGAATTGTGTGAGCATTCCTAAGTTCATTGCCTTGTTGATATTTGTGCAGCTGTGCTGGCAGCAATAATGCAGTAGCAACATTATTCATCCTACATAGCCAGGATAATTTAGTTTACTTATTGCAGCTATTATTAGATTGTCTTTCAATTATATTGATTCCTCCAATGAGCTCAGAGTTAAATTTGAATAGGATACACAGAACAATAACACAATCAAACAGTATAGGACAATGGAATAGTGAAGAAACAATAACAGATATTAAATTTGTTAAAAAAACAAAAAGACAGTTTTATCAGAGTGAGCTGTACTGAATCCAAAGGGACTGTACATCCAAATGAATATGCATATGTTTCACCTAAAATGTTATATGTGTAGGATTATGGGAAGACAAACCCTTGCTTTCAATAGTCCAGAATGTATGGTTCTGTGAAGGCTCAGGTGTGCACATGTCTCCTGCAGGAGCTGCACTGGCTGTTGATTTGCTTCCAGGTCCAGTTCAAAGTGCTGGTTTTTACCTTCAAAGCCCTACATGGCTTGGGACCTAGTTACTTGAAGGACCATCTCTTCCTGGTCTACCTGACCTACCAGAACAGAGGAGGCAGGGAATGCGACTGGTCTCCTCTCCAAAAGAGGTCCATCTAGCGGGATCAAGAAGAAGAGCCTTTTCTGGTTCCCTCCCTGTGGAACATCATCCTCATGAAGAGAAGATTGGTCCCCACTTTGACACACTTCAGCAAGACCTCGATTTGTCAAAGGGCCTGGGGGCTCCAAAGTGGGATGGAGACTATCAAATGGCTCACTTGACACTTGTCGCTGTAGTTGTGGGGATATTAGTTTTAATTGTTTTATACTGAGTTTTTATCTTTGTAAGCCACCAGCAATCGCTGAGAGAGTTAGGTGGCCATATAATTTTTCAGAATAGAGTAGAGTAGAGTAGAGTAGAGTAGAGTAGAGTAGAGTAGAGTAGAGTAGAGTAGAGTAGAGTAGAGTAGAATAGAATAGAATAGAATAGAATAGAATAGAATAGAATAGAATAGAATAATAGAATAGAATAGAATAGAATAGAATAGAATAGAATAGAATAGAATAGAATAGAATTTTTTATTGGCCAAGTGTGATTAGACACACAAGGAATAAACAAACAAAGAAATTTGTCCCTAATAGGAAATGAGAAGTGCAGTATCTAATTTTAAATAAGCAAAGAAACACTCTAAATATTAATACCCAGACAGAAAGGGAAACTGTTCTTAGAATTTAAATAAATAAATTTGGTCCAAAGTAAATAGGATACTTCTTTCAAAAGATAAATTTTTGCACTGAGGCAGGTTGTTAGATTTTCCCTGCTGGAGGGGAAATCTTGAAAGTTGAAAGTCTTACCACTCTTGTAGAAATACAGACTTACAGTTTAACAGCCAGCATTTACCTCTGTGTCAAGTGTTATGATTCCAGAATGAAAGCAACTACACCTTTCAAGATGTTTCAGGTTGAGAATGAACAAGATGCCTTCCCATGTAATATCCATTTCAAGAAGTCCAAAGGAAATGTTTCACCAGTGATTCCGCATTGGAGTTGCAATCAGTTCTAGCACTTAACAATTGTACTTGTGTGCCATACTTACTTATATGAAACAAACTGTTGCATTCACACTTTGCAACTCACCAAAATTACAAGATGTGGATATTAACTGCAATTGGATCGGTTTCCAAAACACTATTTGGTGTTTTTATTCTGTAGAGACATCTTATGGAATATAATTATTCAAATACAACTGAATTCTTTCTGAGAGGGTCAATCCTTCAGAAGCATTGCTATAAAACACAAAAGTACTCACAATAAAAGTCCCCCTCTTAAAACACCTTAAAATATATCATTCTTTTTCTTTCTTTCTTTTTTGTGTGTGTGTGTGTGGTTTAGATCTTGCCTAAAATTGCCAACCAAACGTAACCATATTTTATGCTGGGCAGATCACCTATAGGAAGTCTGATGAACAAGAAATTCTGACTCACTGTAGCACCAGGCATTTGCAACCCAACTTTTTCAGCCATGCCTCCTGCATCTAAGTTGTTCAACTATCCTACTTCCCAGACAGCATTACAAGATTGGCTATTGTTTGAGCCATCCCATAAGGAGGGCACCAAATTAACCAGTGGTGATCTAACTCCTACAAACCTTTTTCAGCCTCTCTGGTTACAACGGAAGGACACTGTGCAAGGCTAGAATCAGTGGGACAAAACCACATCAGTGTTTTGTTGTTTTGTTAACCAAGCAACCCCTTGGACTCTTTTATCACATTGCCATTTTTGTCCGTGGGTGCATTAAAAAGCACTAACCACTCATTTTAGTTTTAGACATTTTACTAATCAGTTAGGGAATTCATGTACTTCAAAGCCTTGGACAACTAATGCATTGGGGTCACTTGACAGGTTGTGAATCTTCAGTTTTGTTGTTTTTTTTTTAATAAAAAGCTGCTCCCCATTCCCTCTCTGAACATCAAATGGTTATTTTCTGACATTACGGAAAGCTTGGGCTAACAGAAAACGAAGATCTAGCCCACCCGTCTTCCCCGCCCCTGCCAATACAGTTTAAAGCACTTTGATGTCTTGCCAAGAAATACACTTCTTTCAAAGAGGCATGTCAACATTTGTTTTCCCATTAAATGGCGTTTAGTTGCCAGTAGAAGAAGGGGGGGAGGGAATGACGCGAAATGGCCACTTTTTAATTCGATGTATAACAACCGCGGGGGTCTAAGAGAAAATCAGGGCGAAAGCGGTAGACACAAATAACTAAATTACCAAAACGTTGGAATATCTGCGAGATTCATTAATATGTAACAGACTCCCCAGTTAATCTCCAAAAGCCAGTGTTCCCCCTCTAAAATAGCACTCTGGGACGAATTGTACAGGAGATCAATCACTGCTAATGCAAGAAGGTTTACTGCAAGGGTGCGGGGGGGGGGGGTTTGCGGGGGGAGAAGCTATTTACACCTTCAAATAGAAGCTTTTGAGATTTAAGAGTCAGGGTCATACATCACCAAGAATAAATGATTATGAATTGGTAAACGCGCCCTCCAGCCATTAGCTCTGCCACGCGATTCATCATTTCGGGGTGCTCCCTTACTCCGCCTCCCTGACTTTTCAAAATCGTCGCACTATTTGGAAAAGGAAAGCATGGCGGTTTGGGGTGTGTGTGTGTGTGTTTTAAAGGTCACAGAGGGAAAGTTTGTGTTTGCATACACTATAAGTCGTCTGAACACCGGCCAGTCAAAAAGAAGCAGCGAGGCCACTTCTGGAGTTGCGCGCGGGATACAACGCCACCTTTGCACCGTTCACGAGCTATTGGTCGGTCCGGCGGAGCTGACACGAGGCAGCGTCCGGAGAACTCCCTTTCTTAGCGGAGGAAAACTTGGGCGGAAGAGACGAGATCCAATGGGAAAGGATCGGCCGGCCGCGCCGGAGGAACGAAGAGCGTCCTTGGACTCGGTGCTTCAGGCAAGGGGCTGCGCTGCTCGGGACAAGAGGCGAGGAAATGCCTCTGGGTTGAAGCCCTCTTCCATTTCCCCAGGCCAGATTCCGATTCGTGCCTCGCCTTGCCAGGCTGCTGCGGGCGTAGTCGCTGAGTGCAGAGTCCGCGTGGCTTTTTTTTTTTTTTTTTTTTTGGTCTCTGATGAGGATACAAGGGTACAACACCAGCTTTTCATAGCTTTGGAATTAGACTACAGCTTCTATCATCCCAGCCAGAATGCAAAACCATGCTGGTTCGGGGTGATGGGAACTGTAGTTCAGCAAGTCTGTTGGAACTGCTTGGGCAAGGATGCTGTAGGAACCAGAAGGAACTGAGATGTGAAGGAAGAAACAGAAATGAAAATTCATTGATGAAATGCTAATCGAAAGAATATACATTACCCTTCTGCGCAAAGTAACTCTCAATGGCCATTTTGGACACTATACAACTTGAGCGCCTGGAATACTAGCATTTGTTTATGACAGTTTAGTGGCAGATTGGATTACACACACATACACACACACAAGCAGGTTTCCACTCTGAACAGTGATGCCCAATCTCACAAATAAACTCAAAAACAAACAACCACAACTCACGGATATTTTTGTACCTAATGCAGATTATTCAGAACATTGCTCTTTTCACCTCTTGCTGGTCAAACACCAATATATATTCTTTGTCTTTAATCTCAACAAATACAGTACGTTTTTAATTACAATACTTAATCGATATTTGTAAACAGCCTAACAAGCAATCTGCATATGCATAACTGTCCTGTCTTTCTTTCCCCTTTCCTCACCCTTCATCCCAATTTAAATCCTACATTATTTTAATCGCATCCTCCATCTGATGAAGTGAGGTACAACTCAGGAAAGCTTGAGTCCTTTAATAAAAAATCGTTAGTTGGAAAAGGTGCTAGTAGAATCCAGACATTTCACATAAAGGTGAACACACATGAGGTGTATTGCTTCAGTTTTTCACAAATCCAATTTCTTCACATTTAATGTTAAAAGAAAAGCCACATTAGTTTTTAAGGAGGCCAGCCATTCTTAGTGCAATGTGGAGGATATGTGTAGTGACAACAGGTGTGTAGAAAGACTTATCTCAGTTTGTGGTAGAGCTTAGAAGTCTTGAATGAAGACCTAAGGTTAACTAAGGCTGTCACTCCCAAATTATTTTACTGGGATGAAGATTCCACTTCAAATAAATAAAAGGAAAGGATGTGGGGGACTGGACTTGATGAAGTAGCTCCTTAAAATCTACTTCCCTCTAAAATCTAATTTCCCTCTCTGCTCCTCTCCCCAGCCTTTCTCTGTAAACTTAAACTCAAACTTGGGTAGCAAATCCACTGCATTAACAGCCACACATGTTTTTCTGGAAGGAAGCTCTTATAAACTTGGAAGAAATTCAACAGAATTCCTTTTTTATAAGGCCCCAGGGGAGAAAGGCACTTGATACTCTCCATCCTGATGCCAAAGCTGTGGTTGAATACAGATTTGTATTTGTATCTTTCTGTTCTTGCCACTATAAATTGGATCTCAACTGTGGCAGGCTTTTTAAGCTTTTTGATGGAAGAGAAGACAGTTAATCAGCATGGTGAAAAGGAGTGTCTGGCACTTTCTCCCACCAGATCTTCCTGTCCTAGCTGCAAGATCAGTAACAGAACAGTTTTTGTATAAACTGAGAGTTCTGCCTGTATACAGACTGAAGGTGGAAATGGAAAATATTATGTTCTTAGCTAGTGAATATTCATAGCTTTTGGATTTTACCCCTTCACACTCCCCTCCCCCTCAAACCACAGACTTTAGCAATATGGAAGAAACCCCACCCAATAAATACAGTAGACCCTACTTTGGAATAAACAGTGGTGCAGAAGATTGCTGGCAGCTTATTCAGGTAAATAACCTTTTATTTATCCAAATATACAGTTGACAATAATAAGAGATGCAAAGGAAAAGGAGAAAAAAAACTTCCGTTGAAGAATCTGAGATCCCATTTTATTGATTACAAATAGGCCAAAACAGTTTAAAACCTTTCATCCATCTTCTCCCATCCTATCCTCAACTGACCACATTTCAGAGTCCTACATCTCAACGTTCAAACTCTCAACCTGTATCTATGGCTCCATGTCATAAAGGTAACCCTGGTAATAACACACCTCCAAGTGGAAAGTCGAGATTCAGGTAAACTCTGTTACAGATGCTATGTCTAGATGTGTTTCAGGATTTCCAGTATGCACGCCCATCTTTTGACATCCTGGTCTCCAGGTGGGCTTGAATACTGGGGAACAATCTGGAATGCCACCAGACACCTTCTTCGCGGTGCATCCAAATTACTTTATGCCACCACTGTGTTAGATATAGCCGCCATTGCTGTCAAAGTATCACTCTCCCCATCAGTCCCATTCTTGCTCCCCCCCACACACACACATACAATGCAACCACAGCGCATGATATATAATCTCCCTCCCCCTCCCTCCATAATGTTATCTTTCAATCTGGCTTCTCAGTGTTGTCTGTGGGAGTGTATCTATTCCCTGCAATCGCTTGGCAATGCTTTCCAAAGATGACATCCAGAAGATGTGTCATAGTAAATTACCTTTGTAATAAAATGTAACAAATGCAAATAGCTGTTGTCTTTATTACGTTTTAAACCATTGGTTTATCTGCACTATTTCACTTGTCAGTCGCGCAATATGTTGGGGGAAAGGCGAAGGCACAGTTTGAGAGCAGATAGATGGGTCCTCGTGTGTAATCTTGCAGACATCTACCATTTGGGTCATTTCCTCATCTCCCGCAGAAAAGACATTATCCCGCTCATATTTACATACTTTTCAATATTTGTCAAACAATCATAAATTATAAATTAATGAAATGTTCGACAGTCTTCAGAGATCACCCTAATGAAGGCATTTACCTTTCCGGCGATTCAGAGGCTCATCTTGATCAGGTTTAATGACATTTCGACTCACACGGTTTATTAGGCTTGATTAGATTTGGCCTCGTCTCCTGCTGTCGTTTCAGATGTCTCCCGACATAAACATCACCTGCTTCAGGTGCAAAAAAAACAAATCAACTCTTTTTGTTGCTTAGTAATAACAATAGTAATAATAATAATAAATTTCCCATGGGGTTACAGAGTCCTCAAGAATAAAAGGGGAAAAACTGAAATGCTCCCCCTTTTTTTTTTTTTTTGACTAGGAAAGGGTAATGTGTGAGGGACATAGAGTGGTTGCAGCTCTTAACTCCCTGTGAGAGGCCAAAGAAAGCCAGCATCCCATTTGCCCACTGGGAAATAACTCCAAGCCTGCCACGATTCTTGAATTAACCCCTTATAGATGTATTTACTAGGATTCTGCCTGACCGTCTTTCTAGAAAAAGCTCAAGTCAACAGACGTGGTTCTCCTCCTCCTTGATTTGTCCTCCCAATGGTGAATGGGGTAGTTTAGGCAGAGAAACAGGGAGCTGTGTTGTGTCTGGGCAGGGGTTTGAATGATAAACTCAAGGAAGGGAAGAGCACATTGAATGCAATGGGCCAATCCAGACAAAGAGAAGGTTACAAGCAGCTTGAGCTACAGCTTCTGTGGGGCCAGGCCTGTACAAGGTGAATGGTAGTCTTGTGACAAATCAAAAGGCCATGAAATAGGGAAGTGACACATCTCATCTTCACAAAACCAAGCCGAAGGCGGGTGTTGCCTTTGTTCTACTGCCATTTTTCCTGGAACAATTCTTTTCAATTTATTTCTAAAGGTGCTCATGCATCGCATTGTACCGCTCAAGAGCAGAGGCAAAAAAATACAGGATCCAGAGGCCTGAAGAGGTCTTAAGAGGCCGATCCTTGAGTGGCCTTGCAGCCTCACCAGGAGCAGCCCTCCAATCTGTTGGTAGTCTGATGGGTCACTGCAGCCAACTATCTTCAAGCCAAAGGTTGAACGTTGCCTTGGAAGAATTAGGAGACTCCCACAGCCCTGGTTAACTATAACCAGGACAGAGGTGGGCATGGCCTGGATAAATGTGATTTAATTAATTAAACAGGGTTAATATAGGTGAGCTCTGTGTAGATGCTCCTTTGCCCTTAAACTTGACAGAACTTCAATCAGGGCTTCTGGACACTGATGGCGCTGGGCTACAGGCAGCATCCCTCATCGGGTCTTCCCCAACCTGGACTATCCTTGCGATGTGTTGACTGCAACATTCAGAGCCTCAGCTAGGTTTAGCCTGAGACGTCCGGCCTTTGAAGCCCACACAACCCTGAAGCCCCCTTAACCAAACACCGCTGCTTCAGGTCTCTACTCTGCTGCTTTTTGCAGCGGGAGGGCATAGGATGGAAGCCTGGCAAAGGCTGTCTCGGGCGCTCATTTCACACCATCTGGCTGCGAGCCCTTTGACTCCCAGGCCGATTCCCACGCAACTCGGAAAGACGCCGGACGGCGGTCCAACCGAGCTCTGCAAAAGCAAAGTCGCGGCCCTCTCTCGTCTGGGCCCTCCGGACTTTCTCCGCCGCCGCCGCCGCCGCCCCCGAGCTTGTAATCGAATTTTGTCCTTTGGTAATTGAATTTGGGACGTTTCACAGACAAGGCCTGAGAGGCGGGAGCCCCGCAGCGCCTCTACGCCCGTCATCCCTTGCGCGCCGTGGCGCACTTGCTAAAAACGCTGGCCTGGTGATTTGATTTGGCGCTATTTTCCTTATTTTGGAAAAGAAGGTGACACACGCACAAACACACCCACCCACTCCGGGGAAGCGGAGCCTTTTGTCTTCTTCGCCTCGTCTTCGCCATTCCTGCTACAAGCGGGGAAAGGCGGCGGGGGCGGAGCGGGGTGGGGGGCAGGGTGCCTCGTCTGACCAGGGAGGGAAAGATGCCTCCACCCGCCTTGCTTGAGCCGAACGGAGGGCTCTACAGGGCCGAGGAAAGGACGGAGGTGGAAGGGTTAGTGGCAAGCGAGAGCTCCAAGGCTCCAGTCTGGGAGGCGGTCGGCGCATTAGCCTTTGCACTTTATAAAATATACATCGGAAATGAAGCCGGAGCTATTAAAGGACACGCTCAGAAGCTATAAAACTGTTTGCAGAGACTTCCAAATATTTCCAAACAACGGTTTTTAAAAACACAATGGAGAGTTATTAAAGCGCTTGTTGGTAAAGTGAGCATGTGTTCTGCAATCATCAAAAATTGATATGTACCGCCAGTAAAGTAATTATGCACCATCCTGAGGATACGAGAACAGTACATTCTTAATCCACTTGCACACCCGTTGGCTTGCAGCATCAGGCTGCAAATAGCTTAATTAAGTCTACACGTGGAATAGGACCATATTGTTACATTGCATTATGCCCACTATATCTCAATTTATTGGGACAATTAATGCTAGTGATAGACCTCGGGCAAAGAAATATGAACCGCGGAGTATTAAAATTTCAAACTACTGACATTGGCTGGGGGAAAGGGGGGAGAAAAGAAAAAAGGGGGGAAGAAGGAAAACATGGATTAGCTTCCATGATGTTTTGGTGGCAGGCCCTGGTCGGGATCCTGTTCCACAACTTCACAGGGATTGATGGTGCTCGTTTGGGTTAAAAAAAAACAGAATTTTGAAAGCTTGCTCATTTGCAAAGGGCCTGGTAGAATTGTAGTCCACTGACCAGCAAAGCTCATTGACCTCACCCAGAAGAATATTTCAAGTTCTTTTAATTATATGCTACTCAATGTTTGGGTACTTTGTACTGATGGCTAATGGTGAAAAAAAGGTTGCAAGTGGTTCCTCTGAAACAGTTGAAAGGCCACATATTTCCCCACCTGAATAGAATGGCTCCTCTTCCCCAAATTCTAGTTTTGTGTTTTTCAGATTCTAATGGTTCAAAGCGTCCAGCTCTTTAGGGGAATGGGATGTAAGAGCATGAAAGACTACTGGAAATTCCTTGAGGTGGGGACTTTTGTATAAAACATAATCTATGTTGATGGCGCTCCTGAAGGCTATATTAACAACACCAGAAACATAAATTAACAAGTTAATCATACAAGATAGGGTTGTGGGAGGGAGGGAGGGAGGGAGGGAAGAAGGAAGGAAGGAAGGAAGGAAGGTCATTTTGAAAGTCTTCTGAAGTCTTCCTTGGATTGGCATGTCGTATTGTTTCCATGCCTGTAGACTTTCCAACCAGCAGAAAGAAGATTAATAAGAGGATAGCCTTATCAACGTGCTTCTAAAATTAAGTCTTCCAAGAACCCTGAGCTGAACTATGATAGCTCAACATCAAGAATATATCAAGATGTTATGACACCACAACATCTGCCTTAAGCGCTTCCATAAACCTCTGTTTTCTCTTGGAAGCACTTCTCTCAGGACTGCAAATTTACAACTAAATTCATTCCCTTCCTTTGCAAAACACTGCCCTGAAGGGATCCAGAGAAAATTTCGTTCTTTTAAATAAATAAATAAATAAATAAATCTGAAAAAAAGAAATTCACACTATCTGGGAGCTTTTAAAGCATTGCGGCTTCAGAAAGTGGTTGTTTCAATACCCTTAAGTGTAATTTTTGAACTACAATTAGATAAGATTATAAATTATAAACATGTGTTTAGGATTAGGTTCAGTAATGAATAGCAATGACAATATTTCCCACAGATTGAATATCTTTATCTGAATACATAGGACAATTTTCAGAATAATTTCACCATAAGCTCTATAACTCCCTTAAAAATAGGAAGAAAGCTTCTCCTTTAGTTTTGATGTCATAATTTTGTTTCCAGTTAACTTCTCAAAGGATTTATTTGGAAATAAAATTCTTCTGTTTTAAGGATTTGTGTCCCAATTCACCTTCCATCCAGGAGATAATGGCTCTCTCACAAAGGCTCTTCTCTTCTTTGTTTAGCTTAAATACACCATGTCTTTAATAATAACACTAATTTTGAATTTGGGGGTGTGTGATTTTGTCATAAGCCAAGTTATAAGGAGAAACATTTCATCTTAAATCATCAGTTCAACTCAGGATGCATGTTCGCTCAAAAGTAAGTGCAATTGAATTCAGTAGGATTTAATATCAAATACTGAAATTATGAATTTCCAACTTGCAATATAAAGAAGTTTCCACTTACAAGACCTATGCCTTATCTTCTAAATAAAACATCAGTTCTGTCCACTTTGTTAAGCAAACTGTTCAAGTGTTCTGATTTGAAGAGAGTTTGGGATTGGTTTCAAAACTTGGTGGAATTCAGTTCTTGTGATGTAAAGGCTGTTCAAAAACCTCACCTGTCTTTGTTCTTGAAATCAGTGGTGGGTAAATCTTATTTTTTTTTTTTTGTCACGTATCAGCATTTGCTTGATGAGCTCAGCGGTTTTATGATATCTGGGCTGAACTTTGATAGTAATGTCAACCAGATTTTTTTTTTATTTGGATTGTGAAAGTAATTAACACGCTCAGGGTAAAAAAGAAAATGAGTTCTCCCGCTGGAGACTTTCCAGGTCTTCACCCAAATTGCTGAGTGGAACAGCACAACAGGTTGTACAAGACGTTAGCCTGAGTTTATGTGCAGCCTATTTATTTTAGACATCAAAAAGATAATAGGCAGAACATATTTGGAGATTAGATCCTGAGTCTTTATCATTTATGATTTCACCTGCTTGGTTTTTGGGAAGGACAGAAAAGGAGCTGGTTTCTAATGTTCAATTCATATTGTTTTAATTCGAATTGTTTTAAAATTGGGCCAAAGTATATAATTCTTTTAATAATTTTAAATTTTGTATTGTTATGTGTTTTAGTTTTGGCTGTGCACCGCCCTGAGTCCACTAGGAGAAGGGCGGTATACAAATTGAATAAAATAAAAATAAATAAATAAATATTCCTGGTTTTCTTGACTTGATATTTCATATCCAATATTTGGGAGGAGGGGACACAGTTTTATCCTTAAATGCAACATACCATTTAGCTCATTAAATGGCCGTCCAGATGAAAAGTCAGATGATAAAGAATTGTTGTTGGAGCCTTGTGTGTATTAAGAAGACATTCCTCATTCTGATTATATTTGCATCCTGTCACTGGAAAGAAGCTTAGTGCATTTCATTAGAATGAAACGACCCACACCGATTTTAGCAGTTCACAAAGTAGGTAGGTGAAGAGGTATTTTAATGTTTCTCAGTGAGATGCCTTCAGGAAACAAAGATTAAATTCGTTCCCGGTCGTTTACTTGACTATTTTAAAAACATTTTTTCCTTCAGTGTAGGTGTGCATTGTTTTGTTTTCGTTTTGTTGTTGCCAGCTTTACAGGAAACACCCGGAAAGGTTTGATTTGAAATGTACAAGAGCAAGACTAATTCTAGGCAGCAAAGCTCTCCACACTACTCAATCTCTTTTTTATTTAATGTGAAATGCAAACACTGACTTTCAAAAATCAGGGTATTCCATAATAGTTTGCAATATCTTTTTGCAAGGGCATTTTCTTATATTACTTCACTGGAAGTTGGTTCGTGCAAGATATGAAATTCTGGCATGTTAGCATGGAAATCATTGGATCCCTTTGGGACTTCAACTGGGTTAGGCTGCCAGCCACCTTAAGCTAGCATTTGAAATTGAAGCAGACAAAATCCAAAGGCTGATGTGAGGTAAAGCTGATATGTAGAAAGAATATTTTGTGAATGGACAAAAGGATAAAGACTTAACAAGTGCAAGGAAATAAATGATTCACCTGGTGATGGACCTTCCTAGGAAAGAAACTTATTCTAAATGCATCAGATACTGTTAAACTGATAAAGTGATTGATCTTCTTCGAGACAATGATGAATCCGCATACAGATGGGAGGTTGAACAACTAGCCTAGAGGTGCGATCAGAACAATCTGGAACTGAACACACTCAAAACTGTAGAAATGGTGGTGGATTATAGGAGAAACCCTCTCATACTACCACCTCTTACAATAGTAGACAACACAGTATCAACAATAGAGACCTCCAAATTTCTAGGTTCTACCATATCTCAAGACCTAAAATGGACACCTAACATCAAAAATGTCATGAAAAAAGCACAACAAAGAATGTTCTTTCTGCCCAAGGAGCTGCTGATATACTTCTACAGAGGAATTATTGAGTCTGTCATCTGCACCTCTATAACTGTCTGCAACCCAACAAGACAGACACAGACTTCAGAGGATAAATAGAACTGCAGATAAAACAATTACTACCAACCTGCCTTCCTTTGAGGATCTGTATACTGCACGAGTAAAAAAGAGGGCTGTGAAAATATTTACAGACCCCTCGCATCCTGGACATAAATTGTTTCAACTCTTACCCTCAAAACGCTATAGAGCACTGCACATCAGAACAACTAGACACAAGAACAGTTCCCCCCCCCCCGAATGCCATTACTCTGTTAAACAAATAATTCCCTCAACACTGTCAAACTAGTTACTAAGTCTGCACTACTAATAATCTCATCGTTCCTATCACCCATCTCCTCCCACTTATGACTGTATGACTGTAACCTGGTTGCTGGTATTCTTACGATTTATATTTACTGTTTCCTAATATGATTTGATTGCTTATTTGTTCCCTATGACTATCATTAAGTGTTGTACCTTATGATTCTTGACAAATGTATCTTTTCTTTTATGTACACTGAGAGCATATGCACCAAGACAAATTCCTTGTGTGTCCAATCACACTTGGCCAATAAAGAATTCTATTCCATTCCATTCCATTCCATTCCATTCCATTCCATTCCATTCCATTCTATTCTATTCTATTCTATGAAGGGGAACATATTGCAATGCTAATCATGAACATTTCAACTTCAGGTTTATTGGGTCAATGAGATTTTGCTCCTAGTCAATAAGTTTTAAGATCTGACTGAAAGTCCATTGTTTCAGTTCAAGGAAATTGAACAAAATTCAATTCTCTATAGAAAAATAAACCCTTTAATGTTATTAATGCTTGTTTCCTTTTGCATTACATGTAGTGATGTATTTGCACAAACACATTAAACCAGATCTAGCAGTAACATTCCTAAAACAAGCTTGGTTAATAATAAACTTGGTTTGTGTATGTGTGTGTGAATGTTCTATTGTATGAGGCAAAATTAGCCCATTTGATTTATCTATTTTATTGTTTGATATATTTGCAAACAGAGAAAGTTAATTCAATTATCCAAATTCTGAACAGATCCCATGTAATACTTAGGAAAATTAAACCATAATAACCTATGTTAAATACTTTTTATATAATAAGCTAGCTTTGCCCAGCCAGCTGCTCTCTGGATATTTTGGATTTTCTCCCATATGCCTATAATCCCCAAAATGGCTTTGCAGATTGTGATTTATGAGAACTGAAGTCCAATATACCTGTAAGACATCAGAGAAAATGAAGGGGTTGAGAAGATAGCAACGAGTCACAGATTTGATATGCATGATTGAAATGACAGATGTTTTCCTGTGAAGCACATCTTACACATTTTAGTGATCAAGCTATCCACAAAAGTCTTGGCTTAAATAGCAGCTATTAGCACTGACGCTCCCACTTGTAGCACTTGTAAGCACTTGTAAGAATTACAAGAACTATATGTGTGAAAGAGTAATTTGTCATCACAATTCCTTCTTCCATAAGGTCTACTTCCATTTGCAATAGGCTCAAGAAGTATAGGTTGTATGAAATAATCAATGCATGCACAACATTGATTTAAGAATAAAGTTGCATAGCACCTCAAAAGCTCAGCGTCAGTGGCTGCTAAGAAGTAATAAAGTACTAGTAATAAAGATTTCAAGTCAACTGAATGTGTTTATAATTCTCTTTCTTTATATCTAGCCACCAGAATTTCAAGGCAAACTCTAGGATAAGACATGGATCTATCCCTAGAACTTCTTTCTGAAAAGAGATTGAAATCAGCCAATGAAATAATAATAGGTCCTGGACAACTTTCCCCAATTTGACCACCTCTGGATGCATTTAATTACAATATCCATTAGGCGTATTCAAAGGACAATTGATTGAGCATTATGGACTATACATCAGCACATCTGGAAAGCACCTAATTATAGGAATTTTAATTTTTTTAAAATTTCAATCATGAACCTGAATCCAATACTAAGTCTTCTGGGTGGAAATTGATGGCAAGAGAACAGACAAGCAGAAGGGGGAAAATTTGAAAGCTATTTAACTCTGCACAAGAGGTTTCCCTTTTCAATTTTGTTGACAGATCATCACCCACCCTGATTGTTTTTTGGGTTTTTTTCAGTATCAGATTAAAGGCACATGTTGCAGTGGCTTGCAACCACTTTCTGTTCAGTCATGTCTGATTTTTGTAGGTTGCCAAGACAAGTTCCTGGAGTTTTCTTTGCAAGCTTTTTGTGAATTGGTTATACATTGTGTCTTTCCTAAGGCTAAGAGAAAGTGACTGGCCCAAGGTCACCCAGCTGCCTTTGTGCCCAAGATGGGACTAGAACCCATGGTCTTAGAGGAGTTTGTAGTCTGATGTCTTAACAGCTGCACCATACTGGCTCCTTAGACAGTTGTTAATAGGGTTTGCGGAACAGGTATGAGAGATCGGACAGCTTCAATGTGAAAGGGGTTTACTAGGGGCTGCTTCCAAAAACCAGGCAGTGCAAAGAAAGGAACTCATCAAATCTCTGAATGAATCTCCCATTTAAAAGAGAATTGATACAGAAGGGCATATCTGAACTTTCAAGAGGTAACCAGGGTGCAAGAAAAGCTTGTTCTATCTTGCTGAAATCCACAGGAGAAGGATGGCAGCAGAATAAGGCTGTACTGTTCTTACACAGTATAGAACTTCTGAAATTAACAATAAAGTTGTGATAGCCCAAACTGACCTCTTATTGCATATCTGCCTCCCATGCCGATCTCCAGTGGTGTTCTAGAGAAGGTCAGACACTTGTTTGCCAGCTACTCTTTTTGGCAACAGCAAACATTCTGCAAAAATAAATTCAGAAGATTCTTTTAGTTTAGGAGAGAGTTTCCTTAATTGCCAAATGCAACTGTTAACAAACTTTTCTTCTTAAGGATAACATTAGGTAAACATTAATGCCTGTATGAGTGAGTCTCAGATCAGAAGTGAGTGAAACTCTTTTTTGTATTTTTTTTGCAGGACAGAGTCATGCTTCAATAAAGAGGAAATATACTGGTGGATTTTAAGCACGGAAGATACACATTCATTTTTTTTGTGTCTGATCCGTTTGTGTTCTTCACTGCCAGACTGTTTATCTATCCCACAATCACTGTGAAAGCTAAGAAATGTCTTTCCTAGAAATTCACATGGAACACAATCCTTTAAGAGAGAAACTATCAGAGAAATGGCTTTTTAAAACATAGAAATAAACTGTGTAGTCAAGCATGACTCTTTATGGACATTTGATGGCATGGAAGTGTTTTGCCATTACTCTCTATGGGGATTTAAAAAAAAAACTTCTCAGTCTGATTAGAGTCTTAAGATAGATCATTTTCTAGTGGTGTCTCATCCAACTGCAAATGTGCCCAACCCTGCCTAGTTCTCTGAAGTATCCATATTATGGAGCTAAATGAATAGGCAGGGGAAGAGAGCAAAAGATATTATGATACTGATTATGGAGAGAGAGAGAGAGAAAGAGAGAGAGGGAGGGAGGGAGGGAGAGAGAGAGAGAGAAAGAGAGAGAGAGATGGGCAAGATGCCTTTTTTACACATGGAAAATGAATCTAAGAGCTTCAAACTATCAAGAAAGTTTGAAACGTAAGAAAAATTTGTTCCTCTTAACCCTCAGCATCAGAGTGAAAGGATGACATCACTTTCAGCGTGCACTGGAGAACAGAGATAAATAAACAGATAAAATGGCTGACCAAGGACCGAGAGGGCTATTCATCACAGACAGGAACTGTCTTTCTTGTCCACCAGACTTGTTCGCCAAAGGAGACAAACAAAAGCCAAGCCACGAAAACGCCGAGGAGTACTTAAACTTCGCGTTGCTGCCGCGCTGCTCACTTTTTATTGGCATTCCTGGGCCCCCCTCCCGTGTTCTCCAGATGTGCTCAGACGACAAATCCCAGAATTCCTCTCTCTCACGGGAATTGTAGTCCGAATAACATTTGGAGCGTATTCTGTCAGGAAAGGGTAGTTTTCAAGCGAAGGGAGGGAAAAAATATACGATTCACGCCAACAACCCAAATACGCCCCATTATTCCAACGATGCTCAGCCACTGGGAGCTCTCCGCGGCGCGTCAGCACTTCCCACTTCCCACGCGGGCCAGGAAAGCCGCAGTGTTTCTGGATGGGGTCCTTGGGAGAGACTACTTCGGTGCGTCCAGGTGTGTGTGGCACCGCTCCTTAGTCTCGAAGTTGGCTGAAGATCCATTAAAAAAAGATCTCAGTTCGTGGCCTTCAGGATAAGAAACCACCGACGGATAAAATGACTCCAATGGCGCAATAGGAAGGAAGAATTTACCCCTACACCACCCCCCCACAAATCCCCGGCGTTGGGAGTCTTCCAAGGGCAAGGGGCTCAGGCTAAGAGCCCTTGGTTCAAGGAGATCCGGGTCCTTTCTAGACTGACTTAGCAGAGCCCCCCCACCCCCCCGCCCCATGTGATGCACCCAATGAGCCGTCTGGTTTCCCGAGCTTGCTTACCTCTGTCCCCAGTTACAATCGCTGGGGAGTGAGGGGTGTGTGTGAGGCCAATCGGATTAAGAACCAAAGAGCAAAGGCAAAAGAGCCAGGAAAGGCTCAGAACTGCTTACTGATGACTTTTGGGCTAGTCACATTTTCTCAGCCCAACCTACCCCACAGTTGTTGCTGGAGGGGAAAATAGAGAAGGGAGTTCTAAGAAGGCAGTCTTGAGTTCCTGAGGGAAGGCAGGGCAGAACTATAAAGAACTAACAAAATCAATAGGTAACGCTTTCACTCAGAATAGGGGAAAGCCCCGTAGTTCTGTTGTCCATTCCAGGTAAATCCTGCAGAGTTCCGAGAGACTCAGTCTGTGGAGTGAGTATTTCTAGGACTGTGAGCAAAATGAACGATCACCTTTCCTTGATCAAAGTTGGGCTTTTGAGTCTCTGACACAGGTAGCATAAGCTCAGACAACCTCACTGATCGCCAAATAAACTTGCCACTGATCAGGAAGAGGAGGCATCAAGAACATGCGGCAAAACCCTAAGCACCTCATTTTGTGGGGAGAATCTCACTCTGAAGTACAGTGGAAGATGCTCCCATGAAAGACTAGCGGTGACCTGACAGCAGAGTTCCAATATCTAAGGGGCTGCTACAAAGAAGGGCGGGTCAAACTGTTCTCCAAAGCACCTGAGGGCAGGACAAGAAACAATGGATGGAAACTAATCAAGGAGAGAAGCAACCTAGAACCAAGGAGAAACTTCCTGACAGTTAGAACAATTAATCTGTGGAACAATTTGCCTCCAGAAGTTGTGAATGCTCCGACACTGGAAGTTTTTAAGAAGATGTTGGATAACCATTTGTGGTGTAGGGTTTCCTGTCTAAGCAGGGGGTTGGACTAGAAGACCTCCAAGGTCCCTTCCAACTCTGGTATTCTGTATTCGTGTGTGTGTGTGTGTGTGTGTGTGTGTGTGTGTGTGTGTGTGTGTGTGTGTTTATGTGTCTAAGAAAGGCTCAGTTAATTTATTTTTTCCTGGAGAAAGCAGTGAAACAACAAGGAGTGGAGAAGAGGGAAAAAAAGTTGTCAACACAAGACATAAACAACCAAACCCCTTTATACCAGCCATGGCTCTACTTTTGTGCAAGACAGGAGACGCTGAGCATAAATCATTAAAATGATTGGTTCTCTCCTTTGTTGGTGTTCTTTTAAACATCCTAGTTTCTGCAATACTGTTGGAAATAACTCCTTAAACCAACAATCACCCCCACCCCCAACTCTTCCAAATAGCTATTTGCTTATTTAAAAATAAATTTAGCATTTCCCAGAAAATCTGTGGAAGGAAGCAGAATCCTTGGTCTTTGAGCAGGTGGAAAAAGAAATTATTGCAATGTGTTATCATCCTTGCCATTCTCAGAAAAGAGGTTATGATGAGGCTGGTGAAAGTAGATTAAGAATAAAGGAGACACAGTTTAGCACTCCAAAAAGCCTCTTGCCTGGCTTTAAAAACAGAAGGAGTCAGCCTACCTTTGGGCCATCTGGCTGCTCTAGGCTTTGGCCTCATGCTGTATGATTTTCTCTTAAAATCTCTTCCGGGCTGAAGCTCAGCATTTATTGAATTCATCAAAAGCAAACTTTGGCTGTTTCTTTTTTTAAGTAGGGAGCTAAAATAATAAGTCGACCACTGTGACATTCTCTTAGCTTGGGCCATTTTTCATAACGCAGCTGATACTCTTTTGTGCAGCTGAGGAGACTAACAGATGAATAACGAGGAAAGACGCCCCCCTCTTCAAATGCCCACCTAAAGCTGCTTCCAGCTTTTTCTCACTTTTAAAAAGTTTCCTGAAATGAGAGGTTCATGTAAAAAGAAGAAGGGGAGGGAAAGAGGGAAGTGTACCCACCACCAAAGAAAGCCAGGATGTCCCGACTGGATTCTGAAATGATTTCCCCCCAACTCACTTCGCTCCCCAAAGTTTGTGCAGCTTGTGAAAGCTACCCAGGTGGTGGGGAGCAGGGCAGGGCAGGCCTTTAGCTAGTGAATGGCTCAGACAGGAGCAGCTGGCAGGGGATGGAGGCTGCTTGGATTTGTTGCTCCCCAAACTTCTAGCAAGTCATATATTTCTTTCTCGTCATTTGTGTTTATTCTTTCTTGACGTGCCTCTCTTCTGTAGTCTTCCTTCTGGGCTCTAGAGCCAGGAAGCAGGAAGTATCTCCAAGAGGAAGGAAGAAAGCTGGGTGGGGGTTGGTGATGTTTGTTTTGGATGAGCGCATGGGGTAAGTTCCTATTTCCATTTATTTCCTCTGTGTGTTTTCAAGCTTTTTTTTTTAGAAATATGACTCTTCTTACATATTCCTTGTATAGTCTTTTTCTCCCAATCCATTCGATTTATAACTTTTTTTGGGGTATATATTTTGGATCCTCTGTGCATTTGTTAGGCTCTTCTTTTTCACTTTGGTGTTATTTTCAAACAAAAATAGGAGTCCTTTCTCTACACTAGTTGGTCTGGTATTTCTGTGAATTCCCCTGGAATGGGATTTTAACAAATATATAAGAGAGGATGCTCAATATAACCCTGTTGAATTAAACAAGCTTTATTTCTAAGTAAACATAGTTGAACAAGCCTGGAAGTTGCTCCCTAAGATTGGGTTGGACCAATTGTGGTATGTATACAGTTACTCAGAAACATGTGTCTGCAAAAGAACACAAGTGTGACATTCAAGGGCCCTAACAGTAAATCAATTTAATTAAAAGCCATATTTCCTTTTAAGATGTATGAGAAAGCATGTTTTGTTCTATAATACTTCTATAAACAAATAAAGATCAGGCTGCTACTGATGCTTTGGTTAGCTCTTTTAACTGTCAGCCCCTTGTTTAAAAAAAAAAAAAATCTGCCCTTTCTATGAGTTGGCAAGATACAACACAATGGTATTATATCACCAGCATTCCAGCGAGAATTCTACTGAAGTGCAGAATTCTGTACTGTAATGTTTTCTCTGGAGCCTGCACATGTGTGCAATTTTTACAGAAGCCCAGCTATTGGCTCAAACCAACAGAGCTGTTTATTGAACAGGCAAGCTTCGGACGAAGATCTTGGGAGCTAGATTAAAAACACATTTATTGGTTAGATTATTCTGACAGCTGCCTACTTTGCACTGCGATGCTTCCATCATTTGATGGAAAGGGAATTCTGTCTTGTTTAGAAATTACATCAACAGCTGAGAGATGAGCTCAGAAGACTGACACTACCAGCAATACATAATCTTTTTTTTTTTTTAATGGACAGACCTGATCAGATCAAGGTTAGCATAGAAGAGACTCTACAGCTATGCTAAATATGTTCTATGGGCAGTTTCTGGTTCTCTTAGGGCATGGTCCATGGGTGAAGTGTTTGAATTTAAATTCATGATGTTTGAATGGGAAAAAAAAAGGCTTAGGACCAGTCTTAAGTTGTCTACTCTGTTATCCTGGATTAATTGTGTGGATGGGTACTCCTAAGTGAGGCGTTAAACCTCAATGAATTCAGGAGTTAGATTAATTTGAGAGTAAGTGCATAGGATTATATACAGTACAAGTTAATTTTTTGTTCTGTCAAAGGTATCCAAGCTTTTTCTGTTACATTTTATTCTTCAGTTTCCTCTCTCTCCCCCATCTATCTTATTTGTGTTCTGTTTTAACTAAATGCCCTTATTTCTCTTCAAAAGGACGTTTCTTTTGGAAGCTTCTTAGAATAAAGCCCAAGAATCTTTTTTCCCCCAAGTCCCTGTTTTCCATTCAGGGCATCTGAGCCATTTCTCTCTCCCCCTCCCTCCCTTTTTCTCCTTTGAGCAAGAAAGAAGGTAGGAGGGGGTTCAGAAAACCTCTCTGTTGACCGGCTGTCCCCTGCATAACCGAATTTGGCCTGGAAAATGTTTCCCAGCCTTCTCAGCTTGTAGTTTTTGCAGGGAACGTAGGAGGAGAAAACAGTCTGCTGGATTAATGCCCTTCTTGGCACTTTGGTCGGCAGGACTAGCTGAAAATGCAACTTTTGCCCCAATTGGCTAGCTAGGTGCATTCAGCACACCCTGCAACTAACTGAACAGTACTTGACCTTTGCCTTTATGTTTGCTCAAATGTTTGCCTAAAACACAATCACCCTTGACAAGGGTGCCTGCTACCGTGTGACACTGCCTATTGAATAGATAGATGTTCCCTGCCACACACACCACTCAGTGCAGCGTTTTAAATGGCTTAGGTATTTGTAAAAGATCGTATAAATTCATGTCGGGTGATTGCTAGTGGCTGGTTAAAGAGACGGCCCTTTAACTGGCAGCGTACAAGCAAATCTGTGGGGGAAAACACACCATCACACAATCAGGACAAGAAAAGGAGGGGGGAGGGGAACCGATGGAATCGGAGGCCAGGAGGCCACACAAATATCAACCAAGTGGCAAGAGAGTTTGCTACAAAAGAAATGATCCAATAGAATATATAGCACAATTCATTCCGAAGTACGGCAAGATAAATCAGAGCTTTTCATAAAGGGCGGGCTGCTCCAGAATGCAGAAGCGCTGCGGTAGAGAAACGTTGTATTTACCTCCTTGGCTTTTTGCAGCGCAGATTTTTATCTAACCACATTAAAAAAAAACAAAAAACAAACAAACCGAATTTAGGCTCCCTGAGTTCAAGGCAGGTTACTCCTAAAAAAAGCAGGCAACGGATCCAAGGATCCCCCACCCCGGATCTGTCTCTAGTAGATGAAACGGAAGAAAGTACGGTTCACTGAAACACATGCTTAAATTGACTGTATGTATAGGAGAAGAGATTATTTGTAACTGCTTTTACCTTGATGAATATTATCCTCTTTTTTTTTTTTTTTTGGTATATGTTTGGGTTTATACCAGCATGATATGGTATACGGTATTTTGTGTGTGTGTGTGTGTGTGTGTGTGTGTGTGTTGGGGGGGGGGCTACAATTATTTTGGATGCGTTCTTCTTTTGATTTGTTTTTGGGAATGCGGTTGGGAACCAAAAACATTGACTACCAACGCTGACTTGGAAGAAGGTAGCGTTTCTTTCCCTGAAAGCGCAGCGGAACGAAGAGGCAGCCAGAAGGGCTGATTATGGTCTTCCCCGTTTATTCCTTCGCAAGAACGGCTGGCGTTGAATTCCTGTCTCAGGAAAACCGAGCCTCGGGACTTTTTACTCCCGATGGATGCCAACGCGGGTTTGCTCTCAGTTTAGCTTTCGTAGGCTTACTACAGTCTTCGGGGGCAGCCTTCAATCCCAGAATGGCGGGGTTTAGTGGATCGGGGCCGGAGTCTCCGGGAGGAAAACGCCGTCGGCAACAGCCGAGGCAGCGTGCGCTCTTGGCGGGGTGGAGTGGTGGTGGGGGGGGGGGAGGGAGGGGGGGATGGCGGCTGCGCTCTCTTGGGTTGAAGTGTAAACGGATTGCGGCGCCGCGCGGCCGCTCTTGCTCTTCAGGAGAAGAAAAGCGAAGCAGCGTCGTTGTCTTTCTTGCCTCCGTGTCCTCCATTTCTTTTACTCCTATTCAAAGACTTCCTGCTCTTCTTCCCTCTCTCCCTCTCTCTGTCTCTGTCTCTGTCTCTGTCTCTCCATGTCTCGGCTTCTCCATCCTCTCCAATTCTCCCTCTCCCTCTCTCTTTCTCTCCCTCCGCCTCCCCCTCCCTCTCCCTTTCTTTCTTTCTTTCTTTCTTTCTTTCTTTCTTTCTTTCTTTCTTTCTTTCTTTCTTTCTTTCTTTCTTTCTTTCTCTCCCTCTGTCCTTCTTCCCCGTCTCCCCGTCCACTTATCTCCCTGTCCCCCATCCCTCTTTCCCCCCTCTATCCTTTCCCTCCCTCTCTCCCTCCCTCTCCCCCATCTCCCCCTCTCCATCTCCATCCCTGTCCGCTCTTCCCATCTCCCTCCCGCCCTTATCTCTCACCCCTCTGTCTATCCCTCTGTCTATCCCTCTGTCTGTCTATCCCTCTGTCTGTCTGTCTATCTGTCTGTCTATCTATCTACCCCTTTCCCTTTCCCTTTCTCCTTCCCTCCTATCTCTGTCTCTATCTACCTATTTCTCTGTTTCTATTATTTCTCCATCTCTCTATCTCCCCATGTCCCCATCGCCCTATCTGCCTTTCTTCCTATCTCTCCATCTCCATCTTTCTGTCTTTATCTCTCCAAACATGAGTGCAACAGAAAACAGAATATTAGAAAATTGGCCAGGATTTTTTTTTTTTTTTGAGATTCTAGTGGTTGCAGCATCTTTTTTTCAATTTCACTTCAGAGGTGCTTCTAAGACTCCGTTTTTCTAACCTTTAGTTAGGAGGATTGTAAAGGTTTCCTAGGAAGATTCTTACTGAATGTCCTTAAGATATTCATGTAATTTTGAAGCAATGGTCTGCTATCAACAAAACAAAAATGAAAGGAAATATACCAAGTATTGAAGAATCCACCTGCTGATCCAGTCCAAAGATACTGTGATTTAGTTTCAGCCATTATTATTATTATTATAATCTTTTTGGAGCGTTCAGCAAGCCAAATCCAGTGAGACGGTGCTATAAGTAGAGAAATGACGTGTAGGAAGGAAAGTGTAGGAAGGTGTCATGAGAAAAGAACAGCTGGAGTACTTTCTCTTTTTGTTACCATGTTCCTTCCCTTCCCCACTCACACATCTGGCCTAAACCTGTGTATTTAGAAGAATGTTCCACTGAGATAAACGGGAAGACTTTCCTGCTCAATTGCATTTAGGATTACAGCCCATATCTTTTAGAATATGCCCAGTTTGCCCTAATATTTCCAAAATGTTGAGGAAAAATGTGAAAAAATCATTCCCCTTTTAGAAATATGGACATGGAAAATCTAGTCTGAAGTTCATAACTGATGTCAATGCAATCTTTCTTTGACTCTCCTGATATTCATTGGAAGCTTTTTAAAAAAAACTTCATCTAGGTATTTGAATGAGTAGAATGTGAAGTATGACATTGGGAAGAACTGTGTTTGGAGTTCCCTTGAATGGATTGGGCAGGTTGCTTGTTCTTGTTTTCTTCATAAGGAAAATTGGTCCATCATTTATGCACAACATGCATTATAGGCATGTTCAAGTCCAGTCCATTGAGGATTCTAACCTATGAATTTCTATTTATAAAGCTGTATGATATGGATTGTAGACCTGGAGATGCAATGCTTTTGATCCTGAAGAGATTGTTTTGAAAGCCATTAAAAAGAGCAGTCTTAAACTATGCACAACCCTAGCTTTCAGTCCAAATTTCTCCCTTTCCCTTGTTTTAAACTGTTGGATTGTGTTTGGAAAAAGTAGAAAAAAATGAATTGTGAGGGCTCATCCTTACACACGTCTTGCCCAGACTGTGGGACTCACCCACAGTTTTCATTCATTATGTTTGGAAAGTTAGATTCAACAAGCATTTTATTTTGGTTGTGAAAGCGTATATTCTTAGCAAGGAAGAACTTTACCTTAAAATAACCTTTTCCTATAAAAGGGGAGAAAATAAGTAGTGCTCCTGATAATCTGAAAATTAACCTGCCATCTTGCAATCCAGACAGACACCAAAACATACTGGCAACCCTAGTATTCTCCTTTGATTCATTATGCTGGCCATATTTCTTTCCCCATCGCTTAATTTATGCAGTGTCTTACACTGATATTTTCTGATCTGTATCTTAAAATAGTTACTGCTCAAGTTTCAAAATTGCCTGATAGCAACAAAGTGATGGGTAAAAAAATATACTTGGAGTCCAGTATGCTTTTCAGGAAAATGTGACAGTTGATCAAGAAGTTATGACTAGAGGGTGTGGGAAGGTGTAATGACATTTCTCCTTTGGCCATTGGTTATTGACAACCACTGGCCTGAAAACTAAGCACCCAAGTCAAAAAGATAAAAGTATGAAAAGGAGGAGGTAAGAACTGAGATGATGAAGACCCAAATTCAGACAACCCAGTTTAGGGTAGCAGTTCTATTTAGAAACAGATCAAGGCTTGAATGGTGTTTTCAGCCACTGGTGAAGACAGATCTCTAACTGAGGGCATGAATGTAAGTTACATCCAGGCCTTTCTGGGTAGCCTAGATTTGACAGTGAACCTTTTGTTATTAGCATTTATTGAGGAAGATCTAGCTTCAACTGGGAATGGAAAAGGGCTTTACAGAAGTTCAGGCAGGAAGCTTTAGCAAACATCGCAGACGTTGTTATTGGTCCCTTAACATAAATAAAAAAGAGATTGCAAATTAAAATTTCTTCTGTTGTTCAGCCCTTGGGTTTGAAACAACACTTCAAATAGCAGCAGCTTAATTCTTGAAAATGGATGTGTAAAAGTTTGTAGAGGTGTAGAAGGATTAGTGCAGAAGTGCATCAAAAATACAGGTGTGGGTGCTCAGAAGTAAGCTTTAACTGTATCACTGAAGGGGTGCAATTTAATTAAGATAGAACTCACAAGTTTTTCCTATGAATTTCCCCACTCTTTCATTTATAAACTTTTTAAAAAAGCATTGAAATGTTTTTATTTTTTCCAAATACTTCATTATGGAAGATCTAAGAAGAGGAGAAAAGCATTTTAAAGTGTCCAGTTAATGACTGTCTATTCAGGAATAAATCTTTCCTAACTCTTTTAGTTGTGAATAAGGGTTCATAAGTATAAGGGCACCAGGCTGGCAGATATTATAACACCACAAACAGTAGACTCAGCCAGATTTATTTCCAGGTAATCTTCTTTAGCCTTACCTCTTCAAAGATTTAAAATGCCTCTTTTTCTCTGTGACTTTTCTGCAACTGAACATGGGTATCAATGCCCTGTAATTAGTTTTACTAGCTCTAAGGAGAGTTTTACACGGCTGTCCACAAACCGCTTATTGACTTCAAACCCCCTTAAACTGCCACCCGAGACACATTTCCTTGGAAATAAGTTTTGCTGAAGCCTTTTGCCTTGATATATATAACGTGGAAGTGCACCACTGATTTCTTTGGGATTTGTTTTTAAGCAATGCACCCAACCGAAAGGTCACAGATCCCTTGACTTCTAAGGAAGTTTCTGACAAAGAGAGCTGAGAAGCTTAAGGTCATGGCAAAAGCAAGGAGACCCTTGCAGTTTAAATTTATTGAAAATGGGGGTATTGATGCATTTCTGAATAGTCAAATATCATACAAAATTACAAACCTTAATTTTAGTTATTCATCAGATGACACCGAAGCAGCCCCTGCATGAATTTATTTCCGACTTAGCAATAAGAGGAGGCAGGACAGAATTTAACAGTTTCTTTAACCAATAGATACCTTAATTTTAAAGGAAATGTTTACAATTGTTTACCATCTCAGGTATATTCCGTGATACTTTTCCTCCTCCCCTCCCCCATTTTTTCCTTTCGGTGTCTGCTACATGAACAATCAAGCTTGTAATTACTTGCTAATTTCATTGTGGTTCCTCTGGAGAGCTTATAACGCTGGGGCCCCCTTGTCCACTCATTATGTCTCCAGAAGCTTTCTGTGGTGGCTCGGCTGGACTTTGTCCAGTCTGTAACCAATAAAGGAAATTTACAACCTTGACACATAGGGAACCCGTCTCCCCTTCTCTCCACCCCCTTCACTGTCAATGTCAGAGAAGAAAAATTGAGATGTAAAAGGTGGCTGGCTCCTTCTCACAACCCTAATAAAGCATTAGAGGAAAGGGGGCAGGGCTGATAATGAGGCAAAGGGGAAGGTAACGGGAAAGGCTTAGATTTTCTTGTCTTTAAAGGCCGTGTTGTTTTACATATTAGGAATGTTTTATTATTGCATAGTTCTTTGGCTATGAGGATATTTTCACTTTCTCTAGCATGTATTTATAAAATGCCATCAAAAGAAGAGAAGTTGCTATGCATCCTTTTCTTTTTTAGCAGCAGACACATTTCAGTCCCAAGAGTCATCTTTCTGAATCTACAGCTATAACTATATCCAGATGCAAAAGAAAGAAAAGAGTTTTTTTTTAAAGTTCAGTATCCTGTTTCCAGTATCCATAATGAATTTCATGAAACAGTGAAGGTACTTGACGCAATTAAAACACAAGTATTGATTACTACTAGAACGTTAGCACAGGTGAAGCCATCTAATAACTATTTAAAATCCATAACTGATTGGACTAGCTAAGGTTTCTGTGATGTATTGCTAATAATTTCCCCCCAGGTAATTATATTATTCTGATATATATATTTAAATAAGCCATCATGTTTTTGTTTTTAACAGCAATAATATTTATCTTCCTCTGTAAGCATGTTTCAGGGTACTTACTTCTAGGTAAACATTAAATAAGAGAGTTTTGAAGACTGCTTAGCCTTGACATTTGGGATAAAATCCAAAATTGCAAAGTCTGCTCAGGTATTTCCGAATAAAGGCCATTGAACTATAGTCGGAAAAATGTAAACTTGGAACGTCAACCCAACGGATTCCTTACAACTCCGTTTTTGCTAAGATTAAGGAAGGTTTCGTTTTATTAAGAAAACTGCTTTTTAAGAGACTTCTTACAGCAGAAGAGCAATGTTTCCACGTTCTCCACTCATACCAAGTGCAAAAACCATTAGCAAAAATAAAATGGTTTAAACTTTTCCCTGACCGCAAAGATCATACAGTTGTGCGCGGCTTTATCCAAGCCAGGCTCTCGATTGAGAACCGAGAGACGCTGAAATAAACTGTTTCATCTTTTAAGGGCTCTTTTATACAACGATCCTGGCTGTTATTTTTTATTCGCTGATCTGCCGGTAAATTACAAGAAAGGAAACCGCGATGATCTCGAAGACCGGTTGCTGTTGTTCTAGAACAGACTTTGGAGCTCAACAAACTCTCGTGCCACCTAATTCGTATTTGCTGAGTAGTCTAAACCCTACAGCGTTTAATCGGGGGTTTCTCCAAGGTGCGGGGACTGCGTAGGTGACTTAACTCTGAGTCGTTAGTTCCAGTAGAGGAAGAAGTGCCCAAACCTCAACTCAGGAAAACTGGGCGGCTCCGCCAAGTATAACTTTTGTTCAAGTCAGTTTGGTTTTAAAATTGGCAGGGCGGATAAGATCACCTGCAAGGATTCCCACACCCCCTGGAGACATGTACGGGCAGCAAGTCCCCAGTTCCTTAAACTTAAAAACTTTTGACCGTATCCTGAGTAGCGTTAGGAATATTCAGCTCCTCCTTTTGGGGGGGGGGGTCTTGCAGTACTACCTTTCCAAGCCCCTTGAGAAAAAGAGTGTTACTTCCAAGGTATCTGGAGGCCACCAGGTTCTGGAAGGCTGCGCATACTTCAAATTACTATCATCATCATTACCACCGCCGTGACCTTTCTGGTTTCTTTCCTTTCTCTTCACCTTGTTTGTTGGTTCTTCCTGGCGTTGCTTTGCTTTGGCTTCGTTTTGAAACCTCCTCCTTTTTCTTCTCTTACACCGGCTCGCAGCGGGGCAGTCCCGCCGGCGGCTCGGGTCAGAGGCTGCTCCTGCCTCCCGGCGCGGTGTTTGTTTACCAGAAGGCAGAGCGGATGCTTTTAATGATGCCCCCTTGACTCTCATCTGGCTGCGGGAGGAGGTGTGTAACTCTTCTCCTCCGCCCGAGCTTTGGCGTTCCGGTTCTCTGCTCGGTGGCAAGGAGCTCCCCTGGATGCCCATTGCTCCAGGCGCAGAGGTTGGCGCTACCTACCTGGCGCCGTTAATCAACAGAGGGAGGGATGGGGGAGCTGACATCTCCCCTCCCAACATCGCCACTCGGGTCCCTCTGGGTCTTGGATTAAAACACACACACACAGACAGACACAAAATCCCTCATGCAGCCTCTCCATAGAAATGGATTGGGTTAGTGGGCTTCTCAGAAAAGCAGAAGATACCAGCAACGACTCTGATTTCTAATTATACTTTTTTTTTTAATTTGATTTATATGTCGCCCTTCTCCGGAGACTCAGGGCGGCTTACAATGCGTTAAGCAATAGTCTTCATACTTTTGTATATTTATACAAAGTCAGCTTATTGCACCCACAAACTGGGTCCTTAATTTACCTACCTTAGAAGGGATGGAAGGCTGAGTCAACCTTGAGCCTGGTGAGATTCGAACTTACAGTAATTGCAGACAGCTGGTGTTAATCACAATGCTATCAGTCTGCTGAGCCACCAGGCCCTTATATATAATTTATATATATATATTCTTACTTCTTCGTAGGGCTTATGTGTGTTTTTCTTCTAGCCAGGTTTTCCCTACGTAACCAAGGATTTTTGTAGCTCCAGCTCAGTAGAATCACATCTACTCGGTTCTGGGCTTTTTTCTAAGAAAATTGATACTGTACCTTTACAGGGAGGATACATAAGATATGGGTGTGGCCTACTGATGAAAGCAAACGAGCTAGAAATGGATCTATTTAGGTCTCCCACCTAGCAGTTAGAGCTTGCTAGCTGTTAGAAAGGAAAAAAGCCCAGAACCGAGTAGATGTGATTCTACTGAGCTGGAGCTACAAAAAACCTTGGTTACGTAGGGAAAACCTGGCTAGAAGAAAAACATATATATGTCTGTCTGTCTGTCTGTCTGTCTGTCTGTCTGTCAGTCTGTCAGTCTGTCTGTCTATACTATAGCAACCGCAATAGCACAGACTTATATACCGCTCCACCCAGTGCTTTACAGCACTCTCTAAGGCAGTGTTTCTCATCCTTTGTAGCTTGAAGATGGGTGGACTTCAACTCCCAGAATCCCCCAGCCAGCAGTGCTGGCTGGGGGATTCTGGGAATTGAAGTCCACCCATCTTCAAGCTTCCAAGGTTGAGAAACACTGCTCTAAGGGGTTTATGGAGTCGGGATATTGGCCCCAACCATTTTACTGACCTCTAGGAGGATGGAAGGCTGAGTCAACCTTGAGCCCCTCAGGATCGAAGTCCTGGCTGTGGGCAGAGTTAGCCTGCAATACTGCATTCTAACCACTGCACCACCAGGGTTAATATGTAACTATATTTAACTCCCCCTCTTCCCAATCCCATGATGATTAAGGAAGCTTGGAGGGATTGGGATTGAATTCTTGTGTGCCCCATACATTCGGTGGAGCACATAACAACCTGCTGTGGTTGAATGGCTCTGAGGTTTGTGGTGGAATACAAAGTAGAACCTGTGACTTTTCTTTATTCGACTCCTATAATGGCCCCACCTGGTGCTGTCTGGAAGTGCTGGGAATTGGCAAATTCTAGAATTTTTGGACGATGTGGCAAAAGACAAGCTGGGTATTCAAGTAGTTGTGGTTTCAGACCTTCTGAAAGTTGATGAAAGCTGCGATAAAATGCATTCTGTCAGGTGTTCTGGAAGCAGAACTAACCCCTTGATGTGTCCAAGACTCAACCGTTTTCTCCAAACTGATGTCCTTCAGAGAGGTTAGCAACCCAATATAGCTGGAGGATTGAGACTTGGGAAGCTTTTTGAAAACCTAGGGCACATGCAGAGATTCTTTTTTAAAAAAATTTGATTTATATGCTGCCCTTCTCCGGGGACTCAGGGCGGCTTACAATGCGTTAAGCAATAGCCTTCATACTTTTGTATATTTATACAAAGTCAGCTTATTGCCCGCACAAACTGGGTCCTCAGTTTACCTACCTTAGAAAGGATGGAAGGCTGAGTCAACCTTGAGCCTGGTGAGATTCGAACTTACAGTAATTGCAGACAGCTGGTGTTAATCACAATGCTATCAGTCTGCTGAGCCACCAGGCCCTTCAAGTACAGGATCAAGTATTGATGAATAATGAATTAGTTTTCAGAACATTTTCTTTCCTTCACAGAATCAATCTGAAGAGGATACAGTCACACACACTTTGAAACCATCTAAGGCAGTGTTTCTCAACCTTGGTAGCTTGAAGATGGGTGGACTTCAACTCCCAGAATCCCCCAGCCTGGGGGATTCTGGGAGTTGAAGTCCACCCATCTTCAAGCTACCAAGGTTGAGAAACACTGATCTAAGGCTTTAGAGAACAAGAACCACCCTGTTCATTCACACCAGTAAGAATCAACTAGAACCAAACAAGGAAAGGGTGTTGTGGCATCTGCAAACTCAGAAATCAATTGTGGCATAGATAGATCTTCATAAATAAGATGTATGCTAGCCTTCCTTGAACTATCAGGCTAATTTGGGGGTAATACCTGTAGTACCAAAACATTAGCCAAAAACATCAGGTTTGGAGTAGATTGGTTTTTAATATAATATAAAATTATTCATCTTATTTTGCAAAAGTCTTATTGTTTTTGGTGTAACCCTGAGGATGTTAGCTAGGAATTCATCTGGAATTCTGGATTTCATCACAGCGATGGGTAATTTTTTTTTTATGGCAAAAATAAGGGGTTGCCATAACAACCTTTCTAAATAATACATTGATTCCAACATTGTGGCTGATTGGGGATGGAAGAGGGGGAAAAAAAACCACACCCAGCTTTATGATAACTAAAACCAGCTTAAACGCTGTTTATCTATACTGAGACACCCGAAATGAAGGTTGAAAAAGCTACTAACATCCACTGCACAGTTCCCATGGAAACTGCTTACTTTTCCTATGGCTCTCCTTCAGCTCCTCTCCATCTGGAAATCTAAGGGTGAAAGAGGAGCAGGAAAGAGGCATACCAAAAGCCCTTTGCTCCTCAAATCTAGTTTCAAATTCCCTCTATACAGAAGCCTCAGACCAAAAGGACATTGGGGGGCTGGGAAGAGAATAGGGTTGTCAGCAAAGAGGTGAGACTTTAAAGATAATGAGGAAACTTGTGTTCGTGTAAACCTGAATTATAGCTTTCCTGTTGTACTTTACCTATAATCTTATAGTTATACGTTACCTATAATCTTCATTCATATTATAGAAATGGCTTTTCAAGGTGATTTTTGCAGGGTGTGTGTTTTAATAAAAGCTTTTGAGATCTCCAAAATGGGGAATGAAAAGAAAAACAAAGACTGACTGGAGGAAGTGATTGAATTGACATGGACAGAGAGAAGAGGGATTTCAGTCAAATTAGGCTCTACTTTAGGAATACAACTAAAATGGCAAAGCTTTCCAGTAAAGTAAAGTTTCTTCTGAATTTTGTTTTAATCTTCTAAGTTTATTGCAGGTGTTAATACTAACACTGTTTAGCTGCTACTTTTGCTTCCAACCTATCAAAGATTTTAGGGACCATGAATGACACTGATAGCTGAATAATTATAATTATTCATAATCTTACACAGCACCAGAGAAATCCCCACTGTAATGTTTTCAGCCTCCTTCATTTTAAGACCATGAACCTTTTGGCCATTTCCTCACTAGTATTTTATAGCCTTCTATAGCATCATCCATGTCAGCAGCTGGCAATTTCTGGATGAACTTGATTGATCTTGATAGCTAAGCAAGGTTTGTCCTGGTTTTACCTCCCTGGAAGATCCATTGGGAATACTAAATTTATTGGTTAGGCTAGAAAATTGAAGAAATATCCCAGAAGAACCCATGATAAGATTTTCATAGTGCTGCCAAGAAAATTGCTTGTAGGCTTTCACCAGGAGACACATGAAACAAGTAGATACATCTTTACTTTTTGATAGTATCATCCAATAATCATGGTATAATAATAACGAGGAGCAATTTCATATTGCTACTGCCATAGCTAGGGGATTTATGAGATGCTATAACTTGTTCAGTCCTTTTTGATCTTAACTTCCTGTGTCATGATTTCACTACAATTGTCTGACAGTATCTGCTTCTTTGAATTCTTATAAGCTCATGATTGTGTCATTTATCTTGTTCTCTGAGGGCCCTCTTTTCAATTCTGAGTTTCCCAAGCATCAGTTCCTTATTCAGTTCCAAAGATTCTTGCCTTTGCATTTGTGTTAAAAATATTTAACCTTTGTATTGAGTATATCCTATCCACATCCCAGTTTTTCTTCATCTAGTATTGCATAATGGGTTCTTTTTGCACCACAGGTTACAAGCATCCATTTTTTCTTTAGTCTTTTTTGATGGTTTAGTTTTCACAGCCATGTGTTACAACTGGCAAAACCATGGTCTTAACAATGCGTAACTTTGTTGTTGGTGTGATGTCACTGCACCTCAGTATTTTTCCTATAGATCAACTATCATAATCCTTTTTGTCCATGGTGGCACATTGGTTAGAATGCTGTATTGCAGGCTAATTCTGCTGACTGCCAGCAGTTCGATCCTGAGGGGCTCAAGGTTGACTCAGCTTTCCATTCTCCTAGAGGTCGGTAAAATGAGGACCTGGATTGTTGGGGCCAATATGCTGACTCTGTAAACCCCTTAGAGAGGATTGTAAAGCACTATGAAGCAGTATATAAATATAAGTGCTATTGCTATTTTTCCAACAAGTAGATGTCTGTCCATTTCATGAGTATAATCATCATCAAATACATAAGGCAAAGAAGATAAGGTCTTTTACTGCTTCAACATCTTCTCTACCAATTTACATTGGGTTGGTGCTGCCATTGATAGTTTTCTCTTAATACTGAGCCTCAGATCAGATTTTATAATCTTCTTTATTTTCAAAAAGAGATTCCTTAAATCTTTCTAACTTAACAGCCTTCAAAGGAGTATCATCAGCATATCTGAGCTTTTTGAAGTTTCTTCAAGGCATCTTAATTCCAATTCCATTTCTTTTGATCTGTCATTCCTCTTGACATATCTTGTATCTAAGTTAAATAAATAAGGTGAATTTGGTGTACTCTTTTCCTGATTTGAACCATTTAGTTGTTCCATGTTCCATTCTGATTGTTGCTTCCTGGTCACTATGCATATTTTTCAATAGGCACAATGAGGTGACTTAGTACATCTATGTTTTTAAGAACTATCCATTATTTGTTGAGGTTTAGACAATCAAAAGCATTAGGATAGTAAATTAAGCAAAAATAGATGTCTTTTTTGGAATGGCAATCTATTTCTGTTATCCCTTGAATATTAGCAGTATGATCAATGATGGCTTTGTCTCTTCTGAATCTTATTGATCATTCTTATACCAGTTCTTATACCATTGTTAAAATCTGGATTAGAAAATATTTAGCATTAGCATCTTAAATAAGTGCCAATGTTTGATACTTTGAGCATTGCCTTTTTGCTATTGGAATATAAATGAAGATTTTCTGTCCCTAGGTCATCTTTGTTTTCCATACTCACAAATCAGAAGTAATACTTTAACAGTATCATCTTGCAAGGTTTTAAATGATTTGACTGGTATTGTCTCAACTTCTGCTGCTTTTGGTTTTAGCAATATTTTATAGTGTCATTTTAATTTATTTTCAAGAAAGTCAGTGATAATGCTTTAGTTTGTATAATAATTTTTGTAGACTTTCCCCCTATATTTGAACCATTTGTTCTTTATATCTTTTTTCGTTTGTAGTTTTCTTTGTCTTTGCATAAAAGATGCCCTTGATTTCTGTATTTTTTCTTAAGTAATTTCTTATCCTTGTTTCAATTGTTATCTTTAATTTATTTGCATTGTTTATAAAGGCATAGCTTCTTGTTGCTTTTTTGTTTTGATCTTTTTTTTTTTTGCTTGAACATCTGGTTGGGCAAAATTGTTTTTGTTGCCTTTTAATTTCTGCCTTTCTAAAGCTATTTTCAGTGCCTCAATAACCATTTTCTTGGTTTTTAGCTTTTTAGCTTTTGGGATATTTTTGCTTGCTTCAATTGTCACAAATTTCATTCTAGAATTCTTCAGGCATTCTATCAAATTTAACACATTAAGTTTATTTTCCCCTTTACTGCATATCATTTAGAATATTGCTGGGCTTGTAGCCTGTTAGTGTATTGAACTAATTTATATTTAAACATTCAATATTGCAAGAAGGAGATTACAATCTGAGCTATACTCAACATCACTTCTTGTTTTTGCTGTTTGAATAGAGAATCTCTGTTTTGCTTGCAGTTTGCAGTTATACCCAGTTTGATTTTAGTATTGTCCATCTGGTGATGTTCATGTATAGAGTCATCGTTTAAACTGTTGGAAGAAGACATTTGCTGTAAACATTTAATTTTCCTGGCAGGAATCTATTAGCCTATCTTCTGCTTGGCTTAATATATTGAGGCCAGTTTAATTTTTGTTATTTCAGATGATATTTTATATCCAATTTCAGAATTCCAAACTCCTTTAATTGGTACAATTTTGTTTTCTGGGGCCATGTTGCAAACCATCATGGAACAACTTCTGCTCTGTCTGCATCTGTGGTTGGAACATAGACTTCGAACACTGTAATTCCTCTTGGCTATACTTGGATTCAAACTGAAATCATTCTATCATTTGGGGACAAATGTATCCAGCTACTGACTTTGTCAATCTTTTGTTCATGATTAATTCATTTATTCAATCTGAACATCACCTGGCTCCAACTGACTCTCGGCAGCTCACAGTAAAGCTCACAAATAAGAAATATATTAAAGGAATGTAATGAATTGGCAATGGAAGTACTGTCCAATAAGTCATACTTGGTATACATCCACAAGGCTCTCCAGTCACTCAGTTGCAATGCCTGGGAGAGGAATCAGGTCTTTTAAGGCATCCAGAATTCCATCACAATGGGAACTACTTGGATCTCAGGGGAGCCTCATGCCATAGGGCAGATACCATGACAGAGATACCATGACAAAGAAGGCATGCTCATGTACAGCACTACTTGAACAAAAGAACCAGAATATACCAATGCTGTTTGATTGAAGTGACTGGACTGATATTATGGGAAATAGGTGGTCCCTCACTAATGAAGCCCTATGCCATATAGTCATAGCTAATACCTTGAACTGTACACAGAAACAAACTGGCAATCAGTGCAGCTCATAAAGCAGGGATGGTCACATGGACATGTCGAAGCATGCCCATCACTGCCTTTGTTGCTGCATTCTGGATGAGTTGAAGCTTCCAAGTGGTTTTCATACAGAGCATATTGTAGTACCAGTAGTTAAGACACATCCAAGGTTAAGGATGAAATATCTTCAGTTCTAGGTAACTCTGACATACATGGCCACTTGGTCTTGTGAACTGAGTTGGAGATAATTTCTCTCCAATTTCTCTTGTTTCCATACAAACACCCCCAATTTCCAGGCACTTGGACAGAACTTCAACAGTTGCCTGGCATTGAAAGATATAACTGGATACCATCAGCATACTGATGATACTGAACCCCAAGTCAGGGGATGATTTTACCCAGTGGTATATGTTGAATAAAGGGGAGAAAGGATTGAGCCCTGTGGCACCCAACAAAGGAGGATGCATAGAACGCAACCTCTCCTCCCTCAAACAACACACAAACAACCCTGCAGGAAAAAAGAGTACACCATAAAATGGTGTTCCCGCTCTCCAATTCCAGAGCTGGCAAAGAAGGATACCATGGTTGATGGTTTAAAAAAAAAGCCCCAGAGAGTTCAAGAGCACAAGGATGAATGTATTGTCTTTGAAACATGGGACAGCTTCATGATTGCCATAAAGATCACAAACTCTGAGCCAACCCAGATTCTATTCCACTAAATGGCACATTGAAGTCCCTGAGCACTAATAACTTTGGGGACTCTATCACTAGTTCTGTGATGGAATCCATCAGGTCAGGCAGGAATAGTGCTGGGCAGAAAGGAGGGTGGTACACCAGCAGCGACTCCAATTATACCTTTAAGCCCAATTTCAAGCAGAGTACATCACATCTGGTTACCTGCAAATGACTTACAGATGACCTACTTAATGACTCACAGATGACAGTAGCCATCTCTCCTCCCCTCCCCTTGATCTCAGCTGGTATAGAACCCCAGACCTAAGCTTACACATTTCCGACAGAAGACCCTCCATCTCCCTGTCTCTACACTGCCACCTTCTGTGACTGCCCATCTAGATCCCAGTAAAACAAGCCAGCAGGTAGCACTCTCATCCATGATAAGATCATGAATGAAAGCAGCTTTGTTATATACCCACTAGTATTCAAACTAACAGACCCCCTAGCCATTGAGAATCCAATAGACAGGCAAGGAAGGTAGAAACTGAGGGGTAGACAATGGGGTCATTTTGAAGCAGTGGATCCAATGTGACTCAGCTCTAGTTCATGCCATATACTCCATTACCTATCACCATTATAATGGACCTATCTATTCTCTTAGTTTCCCCTTTACTGTTTCCTCCACTCCCGTCTCTCCAGGTCAAAGCACATATACACAATCTATCCCTACTCACAACCCACTTCTATGCTCCAATAAGTCATCCTTCTTCACTAGGTACTCAACCTCCCCTGTCCAAACATTCATAAGAACTTGGCAGCCTCAGGGGACTCCAACAACTGAAAATAGCACCTAGGTCCTACTTACCTTCTCCACTGTCAATAAATGGGGGCAAATCGTATCCTTAAAAGTTGGAGGAAAAAGTCAGGAGACACTACCGCCAAGGCCTGTATATCAACCAATATGGTCCAGGAAGCCCAGTGTAGCCACATTCCCACAAGTCAAAGGTTTTTCTCCTGCATTGAATAAATAATTTACTTTCTGGTCTGCTCACTTTACTATGATTGCCTTAAAAATTGCATGTCCTAAATGCAAACTTTCAGTGATCTGAAATATGTCAACATGTGAAAAAAGTTAAAACATTGGGTGCTTTTCTGTTTTTGATTTTAGTTACAAAAATGGGAATGAAGAAATCAGATACAGATAATTTTCTTATATTTGCAGGATGCTAGAGTTTGGGTACTGTGTAAAACTGATTGGTTGTAAAGCCAGAAGGATTTCATATGGCATATAATTTACATATCAAACCCACTTCTATAGAATGTGGCAAAGGCCATTGCTTAGAAGTTACTTTAAAGGAGAAAGTAAAGAAATCCATGGAAGAAAATTACCTCAGTTCTTGTAGCCTTAATAATTTTAATGTAACTTAATATGTACTTCAGGGCTTCCCAAATATGTCAGTTTGTATATGATGGAATCAATATGATGGTTATAGTGCCTTAGGGCTCATCCAGAAAATCTTTTTTGGATTTCTTTTTATGCAAAGGGGATTGGTATAAACAAGACAATAATGAATTAAAGAACAAGCACATTGTAATTTACTATGTTATCCGTGCAAATATGCCTAAAGAAAAGTTTAGCTTTAGGTAAAGTTTGGATAATTGCCATCCTAAAATACTGGGCTCTCTATGGAGCTTAATGATACTGTACTAAATGAACCTGGGTGGGGTGGGGGTGGTGGGCAGAGAAATCTAACCAAAAAAATGAGAAATGTTTTGCTGCAATCATTCATAACTTCCTGATCACTCATATGGTTTATTGAGTCTGTTATCTTTTGTCATGCTTTTTATTTGTTTCTACAAGAATACATGAATAGCATTATTTTTAAAACATATATTTCAAATAAACAAACTTATTTTTAAGGCATATACACACCTTGATTATTCATTCATGGGTCTCCAAATGACCCTATTGCTTTTTCTGTAGTTTCTCATTTTATTCTCACCTATGTAATCCTACCTAGGTAATCTTATAGTATACGTTTTCTCTCTGGATCACATTAATCCAATGTTGCACCTTTTTTCCTTTAACTCGTATTTGGTTCTTTCATTAACACTGGGGCATAATTTGATATTAACACCTTTACTTCCCCACATACATATTTATCATCAGTATTTTGTATTCAGGTCACCTTCATTCAGGTCTATTACATCCCTGTAGAAACAAACAAATACCTATTTATATTTCACTTACTCATGTTATTAATTTATGTTTTATCGTATACTCCTCATACATTCCAAGTTACAATTTTCAGTGTGTGATGGTCATCACCACATGGATCTATAGATATCGTTCTCTATTGCCTAACATGACTTTGATTAATTAAGGTTAATTAAGACTGGACAGCCATTTGTCTGAAATGGTATAGGGTCTCCTGCTTGAGCAGGGGGTTTCAGTAGAAGACCTCCAAGGTCCGTTTCAACTCTATTATTCTAAGGCTTTTGCATATTCCGTATTTTTCGGAGTATAAGACGCACTGGAGTATAAGACGCAGCTTAGTTTTTGGGGAGGAAAATAGGAAAATAAAATCTGTCTACCAGGTATTCATCTGGCTAGCGTCCTTAGTCTGGTCAGCTTCAGCACATTAGTTTGATGGTTTCTTATCCCCTGCTTGGGGATAAAAAAACAGCTTCTAAGGCACAGCTGAGATGAAGCAGCAATGAGAAAAGCAGGCAAAGGGCGGGAGGGAGATGCTTCACAAAAAGCTTCTAAAGAATAGCTGAGAGTCACTAGCGCCTCATTAGTGCCTCCTTAGGGCTGAAGAAAAGCTTTGGAAAAAGCTAAATTCGGAGTATAAGACGCACCCAAATTTTCAGCCTCTTTTGGGGGGAAGAAGGTGCATCTTATACTCCAAAAAATACGGTATTTTTTTTAGTAAGATAGGGTATAGACAGCCTTGGGTGTACTGATATCATATATAGCATTGCCTGCCAATAGCTTTGGATTCTCACCCACAAGTGCAACCAAAGGACATTGGCTCCCATTATGCAAACTAGGAGCTTGAAACTAGAGACTACTTTGTAATCCAACATATTGTTGCCCACATGCCACCGGCTAAGCATTACATGCAACCTACAGCTACCCTTCAGGATACAATTGTTTTGTTTATTCCAGAACTCTTAAACAGACTAGGAAGTACAAAAACCTGGTGTTGGGTGGTATTTAACCTAATGAATAGTTATGGTATACCTGAAAGGTTGCTTACTGATTTCCAACATATTAGTTGGTTCTGAGTAAAAGACACTGGCTGTGGAGTTTGTACTTTAAATTAAATGTTTACTTTATATCCATGCATATACTGGAGGATTTTATCCATCTCCTTTACTAATGCCATAATTAGAACTGTTACATAAAATCCCAGCATAGGAAAATTCAGAGCTTCCGCATCATCAGTCAGAAAAATTAAACAGTTTGGAAAAATACAAACAAAACAACATATTTCCATAGAAAAGGTAGATGTTAAGACCACAGATGTTAACAGTTGCTTTTGAATAGCTCCGAGCCAAATACTGTTGGTTTTTGTAATGTTTTTGTAAACAGAGATAATGAAAGAACTTGCTAAGTAAAGGAGCCAGAAATGAGCACCCTGGGAGAAGTGCTCTTGGGTCACAAAATGTGTTTGCTGGTGTGCTGCCTGTAGCAACTGTTCACTCCTTTGGACGAGATGGAAAGGGAGCGCGAGGACTCTGCAGACCAAACTCAAATGACCACTTGTAAAGATGATGCATGGATTGAATAGTACAATATAAAAATGACACTTAACAACACAGTTAACAGTACAAATGTTATTGATTGCTACAATCAAAATGATTTTTTTCTGGGAGGAGGCTGATGAAAATAAATAGAATTTAGGTGGTCAGGAATGGATTAAGTCTAACTGGTTTTAAGAGCTCAAGATCAAGTGAAAATTTATTTCTTATGTTATCTTGGAGCCACTAATACAAGTCCTTTGGTCCATAAAATTGAGGGGGGAGATAAACTGCCATGTTCCATGGCAGAAATGCAATGATTGAACAGTGTAGGATAAAAGCTTTAATTTTTGTAATCTGTTGCATGTTAGCAATAGAAGCAGGTAATGCTTCTATTACCTGTCCTGGTTTTCATAAGCTATAGTACAAATTACTGAGTTAAATAATACTAATAATTGTACAAAACTTTAAAAAGGCTAACTGGTTTTCCAAACATTTTATTTCTTATATAAATCTGAATGACGATTTAATGGAAATCAAACTTCATGGAAGAGTGGATTTACCGGGTGTATATCTTTGCAACTAACAGCAACAACAAAAGGATCTGTTCTGTAATTGAGTTAATTTCCCTATTCTATTGTTTTCCTTCAGATGTTATCATAAAATTACCTGATGACATTTATTTAAAATAAATAAATGCTAAGATTTTAATAAAGTCTCAGTCCCATAGAAAATGACCCCAAGAGGACTTTGCCTTTTGCCATTTTCTCATCTCAATTTTTTAACCTCTTTCTGTCTTTTTCTAACCCTCTTTTGCCCCTCTAATTCATGATTAGAAAGCTGACCTGAGATAGTTGAGTTTGCCCATCTTCTGTCATCAACCAGAATAAGCTATCTTGGTGTTTTGTTTTGTTTTTTTGTGGTCCACAATTTAAACTAACCTTCATCCATTTGGTGCCCTCAAATGGCTATGCTGGCTGTCCAAGTCCTAAAAGTCAGTCTAATCAAAAGAACTTCCCTGAGATTCCCAAATAAATTAGACTGAAAGTGAGGTCCTCTGATTTGAATAAAATTTATTTCCAGTGACAAATATTTGGCAATCTACATGGGTTCTGGATTCCTGTAACTTTGCTCTTTTTGCATGTATGTGAATAATTTTTTCACATATTTAATGTTTGAAAAAAATGTTAATTACTGTCCTTTAAAAGATCTAGCATCAGAATTATTTTTATACACGTACAAGTTTCAAAAATAAATAAATAGGGAACCAGCAGATAAAAGTGGACAATGTTTTAAAAGGCCTGCTGTAAATGCTACATTTACCATTTCAAATGCACAGTATGTAAAAGAAGGGAATATTATATCAGGAAAGGCATTCACAGCTAGAAAAATGCCCTTCCTTTTGATTGGCATCCATTTTACTTCAAACAAAGAATTAATAGAGATAAAAATGTTGGCTGATTGTCTAAGAGTACAGAAAAACAAGTCTACAAAAAAGTTACTTCTTTGGGCCAAAGCTTTTTAGACCTCTGAAACTAATTTGAACATGTCCTTTAAAATAATTTCAGAAGTTGCTTTGTTCCCAGCTGGGCAGTTTTAACATAAGAAGTTATTATTCCACTAGGCTAGATCAGTAAAAATACTGGTAGCTGTGTTTTGTGCCAAACAAAGTCATACTGTGGGCTGTTCCATGACAGCCCCATGTATAATGCATCAAAATAATCCATTTGGGATGTTAGCATCCCACAGATAATTGTGGCCCAGTGAAGAATACACTGCTTCTGTCCAGCAGAAGTTGCGAAACATGAGATAATTCTCACACATCTCCTCTGTGTTATATGGAGAGGTTTCAGGTTGGTGCCAGCTGTTTGTTACCAGGAAGGATTAGTGATACCAATATGACTACTTTCTGTATGATACAAAGAAAGTTTGCAGCAATGAACTTTGCAGTGTAGTGCCCTTTATATTCAAACTTTCGCAAATAGTCTCCAAGTAGCCTCCAGCAGCCACATGCATCTGCATAACAGATTCTGCTATGTCAGAATATACAGAGGATTTACCGTATGAATGCTGTAGGAACAATGCTTCTCTGAAATATGGTTCATTGCTGCTAAATGGCAAATTTTCAAACAAAAAAAACAAAACCAACAGCAATTTAGGGGTAATGTGCAATCAATCCTGATTGAAACTGACTTAAAAACTTATTCTCTCAAATAGTCATATCCCTGCATACTGCGGAGAACAATATTCATATCACCCCCCATCACCAACACTGCCATCGCTACCACTATCATAAATAAAACTGAGATATTAAATCAAGTGTTCTCCGACCTGAAGTCCAGCTCCATTCTCACTGATGTGGATGTGGAGGTTGTACTGGTTCCTAAAGTCTCAGCACAGAGGACACTGAACTATGCATTTTATTAACTTTAATAAACACGGATCATAATCTATATACTACCAAAACTGTTGGGTCTGTAACTTTTAACTGGGTGAAATTATGCATCCTAGGACAAAACTAAGGTAGCTCAAATGTCCTAACTTCCAGAATGAATTCAAAATCCAGGATCCATCTCTTCAGTGGAATTAAAACTTGGCAAAGCTTATAAAACATTTTATCGCATAAAAATGATCCAAAATCAATTCATGACATATGTCAGAAAACATTTCTTGTGGTCAGCTCTTGATGTTTGTGTGTGCCGTATCATCCAACATGGGCTATTTTCAAGGTAGCTGCATCTCTGAAGATTTCCCTGAATTTTAAAGAACTTTTCAAGTAGAAAATTAGAAGCTCTGCCATCGTTGAAGGAAACTGGTAGGGAAATGTCTCTGAAACTATGATCCAGGGGGACACAGGCTGCCTAGTACAGTTTAACAGTGACCAGGCTATGTTAAAAGAAAGAACAGACACTGTAGATGGATAGTAAAGTAACATTCTCACTTCTAGTCCTGGTTTCTGCCTCAAGAATCCCCTGCCTCTGGCACTCCCCTCCCTCACTTTTTTTTCAGAGGAAGAAAGAGATGTCAAACTTTCATTCTGGAGCAACATTTTTAAAAAAGGAACAAACAACCAATCTTCTCCCCTCTTGTGCTCTCCACCTTCAGCCTAAACTCAAAGCAGAAACAACCCCACCGGTACTCCATTTTTTCCTACAGATACCATGCCAAACGGCAATAAATCAATGAATAAGTAAACAGTAGATCCAGGTTGCATATTTAAGAGTTCTCCTAATCCAGGGACAAGGGTGGAGGTGGGGATTCACAGCTTCAAAGCAAGCCCAGGATTCCTAAAGCTTCTGTTCATGGTTACTCATGCAAAGTTTGCGTAGATCAATCAATTCAGCCAGGATTAGAAAGAGTGCTACATCTGCACCACACATTAAAGAGAGTCAGGAGATAAAAAGGGCTGACTACATTATTAGAAGTAGCACAATTAATTAAATAGTAGTGGATGTAGTATTAATAATGGGAACATTTTGAAAAGCCCTTTTTATGTTTCTGGAATTTATGGGCTTGTCTCCATTTTGGTGTAAACCCATTGTAGCAATGTGGCGAAAAGAAATGCCAACAGCGAAAAAATAAAATAATTTAAAAATGATTCCAATCATAATGAGCTATTTAAAAGTATTGTTTGTAAAGTAATAAATGTTAAGTGTTTATAACTATTATAAGGGTTTATACTATTATAATAATAATAGTCCAGTGAGTAACAAAGAAAATTTCAAAACCTCATGCAAGACAGTTTTATTTTTCTTCCTCTCTTAGCATAAGTGAAGCACAATGAAATTAATCTGATGAAATTAGATTTCAAAAATGGTTTTGTCAGAACACTTATAAGTCTGGAAAAATCTAATAAATCCTTCATTCATTTTAATAATAATTTTATTAAATCATATTTTTTTTGCAAGGAGCTGGTATGCGTAGGCATTTTTGGTTAATTTCAGAGCAAGTGTACACCACACACACATATGTGTATGCAGGCACATGTGTGCAAAATACATGTTATCATTTGCCCTTTGAACCAGAAGGGCCAGGAAGTACTTCACTGTACTTCCCTCTAATGGAGACCAGGAATTTCTCATTTTTCCCCTGATTTTGAGAGAGATGCCATCTTTGAGAGGGATTTGATTTACTAAGCCTTCTTAAAGGTGACCTGGGCATGGGAATGGGAGTGGGTGAAGATAGTGGTACACAGCTTTCTAGTGGGCACCTCTTTCATTTTTCCTTGAATGAAGTCAGAAAAGAAGTGTTGTCTCTCTCCCTCCCCACTTGAAAGTACCAAACAAACAAGCAAGCAAGCAAGCAAACAAACAAACAGAGTGCCAGCCAGCCAGCCAGCCCTGGATGAATCCCTCCCTTTTGGGCTGACTTTGTTCTCCCTTTCTACAAAGATCAAAGGCAGCTGTGGGGTGGAGGGGGAAAACCCTTAGCCAGTGAAGCTGCCATTGTTGCTGTGACAAGGCAAGGTCGCAAAGGCGAGTGGCTGCCCCATCGGAAGTGGCTGCCTGGCCGAGGGAGACCCTCCCTCGGCCAGGCATTGTCTCAGGGCCAGCCTACAGTAGAGTCACCGTGGCAACGCAACCTGCTGCCTGTCGCGCAAAGTTGGAGACTCTGAAAAGGCGTCAAGAGCCAGCGGCGGAACAATATTTTGATTCATTGGGCGGCGGGAGCGAGACTCGCAGCCCCTCCGCCTCGGGCCCATGAATGCTGGCATTGTCCTAGCTTTTCTGAATCTGATTTACCATATCATAACCCCTAGGAAGAAGAAAACATCAATGTCCCCCAAGGAATGGAGATGTTTCTATGGAAAAGCAAGGAATTTTAGGTCACAACAGATCTTCGGGGTGTTTTATTTATTTATTTATTAAAAATCAAAAGAGATCAAAGGCAGCACTCCCAGCCATCAAGACACCTTTCAGAATTAAAGATGGACGATGTAGAGTACAAAGTGTTTCCTGCTCCCCCACTCTCTCTCATGCACCCACTCCCTTCTTTGCTGCATCCAGATCCCATTTTCTCTTCTAATGTCACAACTTCATATTCAGACTAAGCCATCAGCATGAATAGCAGTTGCCAATGGGCAGAAAACCTTCTTCTGAAGGAATTTGACTTCTGTGCCACTTAGAACCAGAAAGTCAAGAAGAGCCATCAGACACCATTTCATAAGATGTTGATAATGGCAAACAATAAAAAAACAAACAGCCACAACTTTGAGGCATATAGGTTCCAGAATTTTGGAATTCTATCCCTCAACAAAGTTTCCATCAAAAACAATATTAAAATGCCCAATATATCCCTTCATGCACATGTTAAGCTAAACTATAGTTGGTCACAGGATGCAGCTTGAACATGGGCAGTTGGATTAATTCAATAACCTATGTTTTAGTTAATCACTGATTATGATATTGTGGCTCAGTTTATTCCCATAATAAATCAATAGGGCTAATTTCTAAAACAGAGGGCATATAACTGTAATCCCACATAGGTTCTTGTGGAGCCCAATTGTGTAAAACTTTAAGATCGCAACTGGCCTTGGTTACCAACATCACAGGGCAACACTTGGCCATAGATGAGCTACTGTTCCAAAGAGTCAAGTGCCTGTATTATTTCTCAAATGTCAGGCTTTTCATTCCTTGCTGAGCTTTGATTTCAATCAGTGAGTGCTTCACTGTCCCTGTTACCTTTCCCATAATCAGCGATAATCATACTTTGCTAAACCTCCATTTGCAGCTGTAGCAGGAGTGGGCTTTGCAGCTATTCCAGATCCCACATACCAGGGCTGCTTTCTTATGCTTGCAGTATGAATAGGAGGGCAGTGCCCACTTTCCCATCCATCACGCTTATCAGGACAACCCTTTTTGATGTGCCTCTGTTGCAAATACCGGGGTATGTCACAGCAGGGTGATTTTGCTTTGTTGACCCTCTGTGCCAATCTTTAGCAGGACGAGTTCCTTGCCATCTCTCCCCAGGTGTAGCCAAGGACTTCAGTTTTTCATTTGATGAAGCCAGGAATATCCTTGCTTGCCCAGAACATAACCAACCTGAAAATAGGCATGAGTTACAATGTAGTTCAGTCTGTGGTTGTAGAATCAGAAACAAATGGAATGGAAAAGGGATTTTCTAGCATTGAGCCTATGTTTCCCTCTTGCACAGGAATGTTTAGAACCAACAACCTACAGCAACATTTATAGGAAGTCACAGACGTAGGGAATCTGCACCCCATTAATTGCATCTCCCCATGCTTAGCTTATTTTGGTGTGCTTGGCGACTTCCAATCCTGACTCAATAGACCAGCTGAGATCAGGTGACCTGAGGGAGACAGGTTTCTAGACCTCCTAATAATATCTTGACTAATCATTTGTCCATCCATCTTTTTTTATCTCAGTTGAAAAATTTTTTCCCCTCTCCTATCTATAAGCATCAAATGTTTCTAGAGAAGATTATATAGGTTCAATAAGAGAACAGAAGAATGGTTAAGTCAGTCATTAGACCACAGAAGAAAATAAGATACACACGTTTTGAATGGAGGCAAAACATCAGTAATATGCTAATTTTTAAAAAATAAAGTAGCACTATTTTCATTCATTGTCCAGAAGTGAAGGAGACTGGTTGTATCTACATTATATCCTTATCTGTGCTGAACTACACCAGGTGGAAGATCCCATATGTTTGCCAGTTATAAAGCAGAACACTGGAACAAGACAAAGATATATCAGTCTCAAACTATTGCATGTAGTCACCAAGATCCAGTTTAAACTGAGTATATCTGGACATAGAGAGTACAGGGAATCATAATCTAACTACTAGACCTAGGTTGTCACAATCTATTAGGTCAGAAGACATTTGGCTTCTGTATAAATACATACGCCACTGTATATATGACTAGGGCTAGGCTATATAATCAAGTAACATTTGTAATTGTAGAATATCTACAGAGCAGGACTACTCTTACTGTGCCTATTTTAAGCACCACAAAAAAAGGGGACAAACCTTCTGATTCTTGTGCCTTATTTCATGATGCATTGGCTATTCCTAACAAAGAACTCAAAACCAGATTGTTACCTTAGGATGAAACCAAGTGCATCTCTCACCATGTTTTAAGGAGATCATTAACATTGGGAGGTGAGGATGGGAGTGGGCTTTAAAGGTTTTATACTGTAGATTTTGAATGTTGTAAGCCTCCTGTAGTTACCATGTGTGTGAGATGGGTGGCCATATAAACTTATTTAATAAGTAAATCAACTTGGGAAAGACTACAATAAAAGTATTTTTCAAATTTGATGAATCAACCCATTTTCTGAGACCCTTTGAGGCCATATTAGCATTATCTGTAACAAGCTAATATTCTATTGTCTTTTCCAGTCTTATGTTCCCCATATGTTGGATTACAATTGCCAGAATTCATGTGGATTGTCCTCACTGAGACTCCTGGAATTTGTGTATTAATATATACAAAGGCCTTTATTAGTACCAGTTAAAATGTCATCAAATACCATTCAGAATATTAAATAGTTTTCAAAGCACTTGAGATGTTTCCTTTCAGTGACCTTGCATTATAACCTTGTAACTGAAGATGAGGGGCAGGACATGAAATACAGCTTTACCAGGGCATTTTTTTGAAATACAACTTTACCAGGATAAAGTTTATAGTATCTCACAGCAATGCATTATTCCTTTAATATTCCTTTGAATATTATCATTCACTTTTAAAGTTTATTTTTAAATCCCAAGATAGAAGTACAGGTGCAGTGGAAGAGACATAAATGAACTGATTACAAGTCTAAGTATTTTTCTGCCAATTGTCTTACATAAAATCAATGTTCTGTGCATTTATGAATCCATAGAAAAACATATTGTATCCTCATTGACACATAGGTTGCTTGAGGATGGGGGCGAATGGTGGGAGTTGAAGTGGGTGACTTATTCCTACCCTTGTTGGTTGTTTTGCTCCTTCCTTGCTTCTGTCTTAATCCCCATTTAGATTTTCAAGGCAAATTTCATGTCTGCATTATTTGGAGGTAATCACAAAGACCAGATAATAGAAGGATAAAGAGAGAATGAGATTGCAATCTTATACACCTAATAATGTAGGATGAAGATTTTTCATTAGAGATCCGCCTCTACTCAGACATATTGTGGTGCTGTTACATTTTTTCCCATATGTATACACTATGTATATAAAATATACTTTGAAGGTTTCTGTTACATTTTCTTAGTCTGTTTAATAGTCTGGATAGCTTTCTTCTACCTAGCACTTTGCAGATGTATTGGATGGCAATTCCCAGAATTATCCCTGTGCCATGATAGCTGGGAATTCCAAGAGCTGCATTTCCAGAGAGGTGACAATTTTCCCATTAGGATGTCTATCAGGGGTGAAATCCAGCAGGTACCGGAAAACCGGTAGCGGAAATTTTGAGTAGTTCGGAGAACTGGCAAATACCACCACTGGCTGGCCCCAGAGTGGGGTGGAAATGGAGATTTTGCAATATCCTTCCCCCAGGAGTGGGGAGGAAATGGGGATTTTGCAGTATCCTTCTCCTGAGGTGGGGTGGGAATGGAGATTTTGCAGTATCCTTCCCCTGCTACACCCACCAAGCCACACCACGCCACCAAGCCATGCCCACAGAACCGGTAGTAAAAAAAATTGGATTTCACCACTGATGTCTATGGAGATTCTCAATCATTCAGATCATGGTTGTCTCAAAGGTGCTTTTTCCAAAGAAAACCTCACACACATTTCGCTTCTCATCCAAGAACTGAAAAAGCTTCTTGGATGAGAAGCAAGACATTTTCAAAGTAAAAACCAAGAAAGTCCATTGCCTTTATATAAGCATCTTTGGGATCCCAATTAGGATATATTAACTTTTCTCTCCTTCTCTCTTTCTGAACTTTAAAAACTTCATTTGAATTCAGTCCAATTACATAGACAATACAATCGTCTTTCATCTATTTAATAATGTTTATCATGGAATACGACTCATTTCAATCCCAGGTTCCCCCTTTGGAGAGAAACTCGGGGGTGTCTTCCCAAAGCTTAGGTCCTGGGGCCAAGGACCTGCACTTCTGATTGAAAGGAAGAAGTTGAAGAATTAATATAGATAAAGAGCATTTAAGTTTCCCAAACAACCTTCCCCACTTATCCTCCCACACTCCCCACCCCCCCAAAAAAAAACTCCAAAGGAGGAGAGAAAGCAGATGAATATTATGGGAGTGTCAATTAAATTGTTTGGAAACACTGGTGGAGAAGCGGGAGAGAGGCTGGAGCTTCAGGTTAGGAAGAAAGCCAATTAAAGGGGCTTGATCAGCATCTGTATTAGCAACAAGTGCAGCGCAGAGGTCACAAGCAAAACTAAGTAAACAGAGCCGGCAGAAGAGAGAAGCTTTTGTGGCTGCGGTGCAGCTGTCCAGCCTCCTATTGTCCAGGGGAAGATTGGGTGCGAGCGCCCCGCTGCCCCCTCGCTAACCCGAAGCACAAAAACAGCTTGGGGATGTTCTGCCCGCATAGGCAACCTCCCAACCCTCGGTATTTCTTCCTTTCTTTCTGTCTCTCTCTCTCTTTTTTCTTTTCTTCCGTCCCCAACAAAAGCCGCTAATAAAACGAATTCAAAAAAAATTGGGGGAGTAGAAGAACCGAAAAAGAGTCTCCGATGGGGAAAGAAAAAGCGCCGGATCACCCCACAAAAGAATAGGAAGTCGAAAGTAGAAATAAACTTGCAGCAGGAATTATCTTGTTTAACAGAGGGACCTCCACCCCTTCCTCCTTTTTCTCATTTCCCCCCTCCCTCTCTTTCTCCTCCCCTCCCTCCCTCCCCCCCCCCAGTTTCACTTGTCTTTGTGAAAACTTCTTGAAAGTATCAGAAAGCGGAACAAGTGCCCCCTCCTCACTCATCGAAAGTTCACCCAAAGATTTGATGACTTACTTGAAACTTGGGACACAGCGGAGCGCGGGGAAGCCCGAGATCGAGAATTTTGATTAATTACCTCTGTCCTGTGAGCTCCAGCCTAGGCAAACGAATAAACCTTTTAATCATATAAAAGACCTTTCCTGCATCCCGACTCACGCTTATTCAGAAGTTCAGAGGGATTTATTTTTTAGCAGCTGTGCATAAATTAATAACTCATAATCAGTAGCGAAGGGGAAAAAAAAAAGAACCCCAAAACCAGATGACTTTGAAAATCGTAAAGGGTTTAAAGATGTTAAACGGTATAACCTTAACATGCCTTATTGTTTGATAGATTAAAATCCAATTTTGGGTTATATGGTCTAAGGTTCGAACGAGAAAAAATGAGAGAAATATGAAGGAACCCAATCTATGTGCTGTTTTCGATATTTGTGGATGAAGAAAGAGATTGGATAAGATACATTGATAAATTTAGAATTCACTCAGAACTCAAGCACTCAATTTTGTCTACGGAGATTCAATTAACTATCTCAAGTTGTTTAAGAAAATCTTTGCACAGGCTTTGACATGATTTAAACGAAAACAACTCTTTGGTTGTGTTAAATCATGTTCATCAGATACAATCTCTGTTTCTCAGAAAGATTTAGATGCCTAATGTCCTGTTTTCGACTGATGAGACAAGGTTACATTAAACGTTAACTGCCACAGTCTTTTCCACATCACCAACTCCTTTGAGGGCGGAAAAAAAAGGAATTCTCAGAGCTCTTGCTAATACAGGTAGGGGTGCTTTGCCAGTCCTCTGACCTTTCTTTTCATTAGTGTGGACGAAAAAGGGGTCTCTCTATGCATCTAAGTCGAAACGATTCCCAAAGAATTTGAGAAAGAACAGAACTTCGTTTCAAAGGATTAGTAGACATATTCTGAATCGTATTACAGCTATCTGCATTATTGCTTTTCTGGGGTGGAGAGGGGGGGAAAGAAAAATGGCAGTGCAGTGAGTCTTACTCAGAAGTAAGCCTCTCTTTATTCGGTGGGATTTTTTTGTCAGTTAACTGTGGGTAGTATAATAGCTGTAAAGTGAAAAATCTGGCCGTAAATTCCAACACATTCAAAAGAGTTTACTTTGAGGGAACGCATCCAAGTTTGTCCTGTACCTATTTCTCTCCCCCCCCCCCAATTTAGGTGCCTGTCCTGTGATCTGGCCAAATTCATTCCACTTGCCCTTTGCCCCCCACACCCCCTAACAGATATCTGAGAAAACTGAATGACCAAGTTGGTATTTTTTTTCCCCCTCCTCTGATATTTAGGAGAAAAAAATATTTGTTTAGTCCAATGCTCGAACAACTGAAAGTTTCTTTTACATGGAACCTAAAGTGATGGAGTTCCCGTGATGGAACCTAAAGCAGCAATTGACCTCAACACCTGGAAATAAACAAGCAAACTGCCATTAAAATAATTGGAATTGGGAGGACATCATACCTAGAACTAATTGAGCTAACTAGACTCAAAAGCAATGGGTCGGACACGACTTCGCAACTAACAACAACAACAGACCCAAAAGTTACTTTGCCTGGAAAAACCAGAATGTTGTTCGGTCAGAATAGAATAGAATAGAATTCTATTGACCAAGTGTGATTGGACACACAAGGAATTTGTCTTTGGTGCATACGCTCTCAGTGTACATAAAAAGAAAAGATCCATTCGTCAAGAATAATAAGGTACAACACTTAATGATAGTCATAGGGTACAAATAAGCAATCAAATCATATTAGGAAACAGTCAATATGAATCGTAAGGCGGAAGTCATCCTTGTCTTCTGTCGGAGTAAAGCCCCTTAAAGGCTGCCTAGAGTTGGAGTCTTTGCATTTTAATACTAAAGCAATTTCGAACGAAATGCCTTTATTAAACGGTTCTTAAAATATCTTTGGCATTGAAAAGTCAAGTGAAAAGACATGCAAGTCCAAAGGTCCCTAACTCCTAATATTCTTCCAAGCCTTGGGAGAAAGCACCCTGCTCATTAAAACTGGCAGAGATGTCTGCTTAACTTCTTAGTTAATAACTTCCTCTCCCTCTTGAGCTGTTTGATTGCATTGATCCTCTCGCACTCCCTTCCTGCTTTCTTGCTCCCACTTATTATTATGTTTAAAATGAATTTTTTTTAAATGACTAAGAGCTGTTGAGTTTTGGTTGGCTGATAATTTAGACTGTTGCATATATAGGCATGCAAACGAAGAAACTTCCTTCCCGCCCCCCAAACCCAGCCCGTCGCCTGTAACAAGTCAGAGAAAAAACTCTTGGGGCATCCGGTCCCTCGTGTCGCGCTTTTGCCTTTGAAGTCCTCGCCTCCCCCTAAGCTCAGCTTTTTAAATAGGACAAGTTTGGTGAAAATGATGGATAGCTTCGTTTCAAGCCCTTCTCAGGCTTTTCAGATCTCACATACTGGAGACGGGCTTCCCGGGCGCACAGCGACGCCTCTACTCCCACCTCCCAAATTCAGGAGGAATTTTTTGCCATTTTATTTTATTTATTATTTTTTTTTAAAAAAAACATACCGCCGCTGTCTTCGAAAGTTAGTCCCAATTATTATGTTAATGGTTGGACTCAGATGCTGAGGACGGCTTTTTGACTGATCCACTATTGTCTGCGTTCCTGCACTAATCCATAGTTTCTTTACTGTGATTTATTGAATAAGCTACCATTGGTGGGATTCACACAACCTTTTATGCCTAAACCAAATAAGTCTAATCGTGGATTAGAGAGCTGTGTAACACCGAGTACATTAGTGACTAGTGTAAGTGTGTAGGTTGTTTTCAGTGGGTTTAACTAGTAAGGCTAAATCTGGATTTAATCTAAAGGTATCTTCACTAGGGTTAGGACATATATAACTGCAGCCAGACAGCTGAGTCATCATCATTTTGCTAGAACTTAAATGCATATTTGTGAACAATTTTCCAAAACCCGGAAATGGGGGTTGATCTCTAAAGACTGTACCACCCTCAAATTTAAGCCAATTCTTTACCTTCCTTTTCAATCGTGCAACTTTATATTCTGTGATCTGAAGAGTGCAAAATTTGGTGTTTATTTAATTTGTTTATTTCTCCATCTAAATAAATCACAGTATTCACAAATAAATGAATATCATTGTCTCTATTAAAATAAATATGCATATATTCCATGTTTATGGAGGAGGTATGTATGTGTGTGGGGGGGGGAGGGGCTTTGTTCTGGAATGGAACAGTGTCCTTAATGTCATTTAACTTTGGACAGCTCATGCCTCCAGTTGTCTAGAAGCAATAGCTCAAGTATCCCAGTAAGAATATATTTGGATTCCAAGTGTAACTAGCCCAGTGTTTTAGTATTCAACTTAATTCGGATTGTAGATTGAGCTAAATTCTTCCCAGTTGGATAAAAGACATGGAAACGTTCCTTGCCGCTTTGGTTTCATTATTGTATGGACTAGAAATGGAATTAGCATTGCTTCCCCCTCCTCGCCTCTTAATCACTATATTGTTATTTCATTTAAAGCCTTGTTTAGCAGTTTCTTAGAGAAATGTCATGCAGGTAGAACGGAAATGTAATAATCCGCTTTCACCATGCCATCAGTGAATGGGGGGGGGGACTGTTAACTAGAAGGAAAAAACTGCTAAATTTACTGAGTTTCCCACTTTTTAAATGGCAATGCTCTTATATTGCCCTAAATGAAGACTTTTTTTCTCTTCTCCACATGGGCACTAGCAAATCCAGTTTTTCCTGCAGCGTTCCTGCTGAACACACAGATATTAGAGGCTGAGTGGCCATGATAAGGCAAATAGGGGGTAAAGCTATTTCAAACCAGCTTTCCCCTGACCGTAGATGAACTTGGATCAATGACCAGGGAAATCTTAGGACACCTTAAAACCCACGCATAGCACAGGTCACTTGGATCCAGACCAAGATCCCTGTTCTTTTCTGAAAGTAATCTCTTCCTTCCATTCACTTTTTCTCAGCCTAAAACGGTGTCTCAACAGTAACAGCAGAATTCTAAATACTTTAATGCTGTTCCTAGGCAGTCTTGGCTCGCTCATCAAATTAAGCAGGGATTGATCTGGTTAATTCTTAAATGGGAAACCACAAGGTAGTACCAGAGTAGTAATCTAGATAAAATCCACCCTGGTAGAATGGCAAAACACTTTGCAGAGTTGGATGGAGTGCGTGACTATAATACATTTAATGAAATAATAGGAAGTGATGTTTCAATTGCTGCCAAAAAATTACAGGAGTCCAGCATGACCAGAAGGAGGTTTTCTTTAATGCGTATTTTTGCTCTCTGCCAGACCCAGGTGCCTATGTACAGTGCCAATATCAGTCACGAAGACAGTCCTCCTATTGCCATAACAACCATGACTGGCTGACGCTCTAAGAAGGTACAACCATGAGTGATGAAAAGCCACAGACTGGCACCTGGCTAGCTGGTGGAGTGACTTTTGTCCCTGCAGATTGGATATTATCTAATCACTAATCATACCCAGCACTGGCTGAACCAGGTGGTCTCCGCTCTGGCTTCTATGCTATCCTGTTCCTTAAGACAATTTGCTTGATGAAGAGTTCTGAAGAAACTGGAAAGTATGAGTTTTTTTCTTCTTAGGACACTTTGGTTAGTCCTAAAAGAGAAGTGGCCACCCCCAGCCCTGAATTTTGCATTGGCTCGCAGAGTTAAATATCCAAATAAAGTGACTAGGAGTCCATCAACAGGTGGGTAACCTACTTCGAATGTTGCCACCTTCAACGGGGCTTTGGGGAATTAACAAGAGCAGTTTGCTGCCTGTGCAACCGTGACAAACCTGGCCTTTAAAAACAACAACAAACCAAACTTAATTAAGTCTAATTGTGTTACTTTTGTTCTCCTGAATGGATGGCGGGCTGGAGCAATTAGAATCATTCGATCAAACACTTGCTTCTCTCGAAGGAGGGGAGGCCTCCCGGAGAAAAAGTCTTAGCATGCTATTTCCCCAGAAAAACTGGAACATTCTCAGCCAAAGGCCTTGGCCTTGGCCTGCTGATCTGGAAGGAGCTTCAGTACAAATCCTTCTGGTTCCTGCAGAATGAGCATAAACACACACACACACACACACACACACCACAGGTCTTCATACATTCACAAGAAGAAGGAAGAGTGCCATTTCTTTAAAAAAAAATACATTGGATCATTTGCTAAGGCTGATGTTTTATGGCATGCTTGGAATGGAAGATTTTGAGGACAGGAGAATGGTTCTATTTCATTTAAAAGAGCTTTCCTTTCAAATAAGCTGTCTGGGATAACCTTGGGGGGAATTAGATTTGAGACTTGATATATATATATATATATATATATATTGCAGTAATGTAGCCCTTTCCAACAGGTCCTAGCCTTGGTCCACTGTAAAACTAAGAAGAATGAGTAGAAGTTGCTATAGCTCAGATTATTTTGTATTCTTGATGCTAATCCTTGCTGTCCAATCAAAGCAAAGCAAAACATTCTGTATTCAGTAGCTCTTATCTATACTTTAAAATTTATTCATAGGCTTTACTTTGAGATAGAATAATTCCACCATTTGTATATTCAAAAATTTCCGACTATTTTTCCTAAGCGAGTAAACTGGAAGCTTTAGGTTCCTGATTTGGCTGGACCTTTCCTCAGTTTTCCTCACCTAGGTGTGTAGACCGCAAATACAGATGTCATTGTTAATGTCAATGCTTTGCAAATATACTAAAGAAATTGCATTCATGCACAGTTATCTTACATTCATAACCTAGATCAATCTAAAGTAAACATGGAAATAAAAAAAAATTATAACCATGAGGAGGGACAATGATCACATACAATACTAAGCAACAAGCTACACTTACAGCTCGCAAGGATTGGTCTCACACATCACACTAGGAAACCAACAAAAGTATACTTTGGTGTGTGATTTGACAATTTTGGTTTGCTGTTTTGCCCCAGTCTGGTGCCTTCCAGATGTGCTAAACAATTCATCTGATTGAGAACCATGGATAGTGTAGTCCAACATACTTTGAGAGCAAGCTGAAAAAAGACCCTATAACTGCAAAACAAAATACTTATTTCTTAAAACCATTTTAATGGTTTAAAGTGTTGGTCTGATTAACAGACTTCAGTGAAAGGACTAAGTTTCCACAACACTCTGAACTGGCAGTTATTCCAATTTAGCCAAATCTAGCGTGGGGTGTGAATCCAGTCATTGTATTATATTTAAATTGTATCAACATTAATTCAGGCTCTTGTATCAAACCTTCTGATGAGTAATCACTTTAAAATAATTTTTTTACAAAAATGATCAGGAAGGCAGATGTCTGAATAACTGGCCCAATATTATCTTTTGCAAAAATAAAGCTGTCATTTTATATGCAAACGAAATTTTCTTTTGATGAGACATCTAAGAGAACAACAATAACAATAACAACAACAAAAGTTATGGGCAAAATCTACCCATCTCTAAGCCTTATGCAGCTCCTCCCTAACCCTGCCCAATCAAAAACTCAACTGTCTTGTTTCCAGGAAAATATGTTTGGTGTGTGTTTGTGTGTTTGATTTCGATGGACCAATTAAAAGTGTTTCCTTCAGCCACCGAAATCCCTGGCAGATCCGAGTGCTAACCCTTGTTCCCAAGATGCCCTGGCAAAAGGCTGCTTTTCAATCAAAACTACCACGATTAAACCGAAGCCACGAGGAGAGGGAATTCTTCAATCTTTGAATGAATCTTTGACTGAATCTTTCCCTCCCCCCCCACTTCTTTTAAATCTCCTGAGCGGGATTGCCCCGCCCGCCTGCCCCATCCCTATGACCCTTGGCAATCCTGTGTGTTCATATTTACTCGGAAATAAATCACACTGCGCTCATGGAACCAAGCTGGCAGCTTTCCCTCGGAAGCGCTCCAGCTTTCGAGAAGACCTTTATAGTATAAGGTGGGAACTAAGTTAGGAGTGAAGCCAATAAACTCTCGAAACGAGACGGCTCGGAGTTGACCTCATCTCAACTAGCTTGCTTTTGGTCACATCCTCACTCCTCGCGGCTAACGTGGCTGCTACTTTTCTCGCGCTGCCTGGAGCGGCCGGCTAAAAGAAACGCGTGGAAAAGAAAATCAACACGCCTCTCCCTCCACTCTCAAACGCTTAACTTCTTTCTGGCTGTCTTCGGTCCGCGCGCTTTCGGCGCGCCAGTTATGGGAAGTCCATCGGTCTGCGAATGCAGCTTTGGTCTAGGGCCGTCCCCAGCACCCCAAACGCGAAGACTTCCGTGGCTATAATTATTAGAAAGAGGGAGTGGAAGCAAGAGAGGGAAAGAGGGAGAAAGTTTGGCTAAAGTATCTCGGGGAGATCTCCGTTTGCGGAGAGGCGTTTCTCTCCCATGAAAGTGATTGTCGGGGCTGGGCATGAAAAAGGCAGAACTCTCAACCTCTCGTGTCCTGGGAGTCTTTATTGCCCTTTGAGGAAAGGGAAAGGGAAGAAGTTGGGCTGCCTGAAATATTTGGTTGTTTTTTTTTTATTATTTTTGTTTTCCGGAGAGCGCAGCGCCGGCTAAGCAGTAGGAAAGAGCCGCTGGCAACGTTGCTTTAATGCCGCCGCCGGCCCTCTTTAATCCGGCTTCGCTGCTCCCTTAACCTGGACCCTACGTGGTTTCTCCCTCCTCCCCGCGCTGTATATGCGGAACAGCATAAAGGAAATCGCCCGGATAAAAAAGAAAAGAAAAAGAAAAAGAAAAAGAAGTTTCTATATGGTCTTGCCAAGCCGGAACTTCTTCCTGCCCATCTATTTTTCTTGCCATCTTGGCTTCAGCTTCAAAGAAGTCCGGGTCTCGCCTTTCCCCAAGCTGAGCCTGTCCGCCAACAGAGTAACAGCCGTTAGACTTGAGCTCAGTTGGTTTAAAGTTCGGCTCGGACACTTTCCAAGCTTTTTCTCTGAATGGCTCAGACCCCCGTCTGACTCTGAAGCCTTCTGAGAAAGACTGGCGAACTCGTTTCCGTGAACCATTTGGCCAAAGGGAGTTCCTAGGATCGGGAGCTCCCTTTCGCGATCCCATCACAATAGCAAAATAGGCACAATTTTGCGACTCTTTTAGACCGGAGGAAGATTCGCTGAGCTCAGTACTTTCCTCCAGCCTAAAGGAGCAAGGTTTAAACCAACCTGCTGCGCGGCTATCTTGTTGATTCCCTCTGTGTCACTGGGATGTGATTGGAGACATGATCCTGAACATGATTAATTAAAAGGACACCTATTTAAAGTTATGCAGATTATTATTGTGCGGATAATACGATATTGTTCTTGCAGCGTAACTCCCTTTTCCCAGCCAGTGGGAAGTCTGGAAGTGGATTTATTCAGTTTTTTGTGTCGGCCCTTTCCAAAGAATATAACACAGCAATTAAAATAAGGTTTATTGCCCAACTTCAAATTTTGATTAGATAAAAAGGGTTTCTTTGCAAGTAATGAATTAGTGGACATGTATATTCTGGGCAGCATTCCGGGAGAAAATACTATGCTCGGTGGTTCCAACGTTGGACTAGACTAGAGCAAGAGGGGCCATTGGGAAAACTGCACCGAATGTCTAAATTCACTGGGTGATCTTGGGTCAGTTAATGTTCGTCAATCCTAACCTCTTTATTCCTTTGCTGTTGTAGGTATAAACTTTAAGCCATTTTGTGTTTTCACAAGAAAGGAGGATCCAAGTGCAGATAATAAGAATACAACTCACATAGTACTGCAAATAATTCGCAAATTAATAACCCTGGTTCACTTTTTTAAAAAAATCTTCAACTAACCTGCATGATCAGGAAACAGGCCATTTACCAGTGCAAGACCCTTTTCCCAAGGCTAAATGTTAGCCTCCACTTCAGCTGGCAGAAAACTATACTGCCATAAAATCCTACTGTCTCAATTGCCAATCCCTAACCTGTCTCTAATGATTCAGATTCAAGTTCTCTTATCTCCCTACAAATTTAACAGACTTGAAGCTGATCTTGGATAATAATAAGGGGTGGGGGCTAACACCTATACAACTAGAAACAATTTAAATCTGTCTTCCTTAAACCAGCTGAGCCTGGGGATGAGATGATGGACACAAGATAGGAAGAAAAGTCTGGGTATATTTGTGTCGTGGTTAAGGGCAAATGGGGGAAATCTCTAAGCCACATTCTCTTCCAGGTCATCTACCTTGTTTGAATTATGTGGATCATAAACAGCACTTCTCTTTTGTGCATCATATGATGAAAATGTGGACAGGCACAACATGTACATCTGAGTTCAATAACTCCTGCTATATTAACAACAACATTTATTATAGCATTATTGGTTTCAATGGGTCTTCTGTGTAAGCTGATGTGCTGGAGAATAGAGGCAGCCTATTAGAAATTAAATGGGACTCCAAAATAACAGGAGGACAAAACCTGTGATATATGCAGGGAGAGGTAGCTTAATATAGTGTTCACAATAAGGTTGTGGAAAGTTATATGCATTTCCATTAGTAGAATATCTTTCCTTTATTACTTGAATCCTAACAAAACTTACATGCATTAGCAGTTCATTTCAGTCTGTGAGCTGCTGCCTGTATTGAGTTTTATAGTGTGCTTTGTATTGATGTTACCTGCATTAAGCTGTTCAGAGTCACTTGTAAGATGGATGGCTATATAAATTGAAATAGAAATAAATATTTTTTCCAAACTTTTGAAAGTTACCTGGAAGATATGGTAGGCTAGTGTAATCAACATGCTTAGAAATAAGTTCCATTATTGTTTCAATGTCACTTCCAAGTTCAGTGGGCTGAATTTTTTATGCATTGATACTTACTTAAGGCACTCTGCATATGTTAGGAAACTTGAAATCAGTCACATCCTACTAGCGTTTTCCTATGCATGACAAAGACTGGATTTGCACATCAGACTAAGCCATAATGCGACTTGCTTAATTTTGATTTAGCCTGTGTGCAAATTTTGATAGCATAGTTTAAGCCATCTTTTATAGTTTACTGTGTTGGGAAAATTCAATTATAATCCATGGGTAAGGTAAATAAATCATGATTTAGTGCAATTTGTGAACCTAATCAAAGAATCTTGTGGCAAACCAGTGTATTATGACAGAAACTTTAGTGGATTATAGTTGATGTTTGAAGGTGCCATTAGATAATTTGGTTGGGGGTTTTAAATGTGGAATTTTAATTGTGAGTTTTTTAAAAAATGTTGTATGTCTCTCAGAGTCACTGGGTGTGTGTGTTGGACAGCTATATACATTTGTTTAATGATAAATAAATCAATATATTTGCAGCCCCAAGCTAACATGATCAATCCTCTTGAATCCCACAATATGCATGTCTATTCAGAAATAAAACCTATTATGATCAGTGGGGTTTCCTTCCAGCTAAGTAGCTGTAGAGCTGCATCTTAAATCCAATCTAGCGGGTTCATAATTCTTGAATGCAGATGGAGCCTTTTAAAGATAATATGACAACTGTAATGTTAACTAAGAACTTTAATTCAAATTTATAATGTTGGATTGTAGCTGAGGAAATACATTTTGACTATTGAATCACCCATTCTTATTTGACTACTAGAATCACTACCGCTAGTAAGTTGTTGACATTGCTGTTTTATATGCCACAGCTGTGTGTATGTACATTCTTCTTGTGTTTACAGAATTACAACATGACATCTCGGCCCAGAGGAGTTTTCAATAAAAAAAAAGTCAACACAGAGAGGGGGGAAGATGGAAATATGGGTATCAGGGGAAGAATGTAATTTCAGTTCAGTTACGCCTACTTGAGCTGAGGCTGCATTCCTATGCACCCTTCCCTGGTAGGAAGCTCCATTGGGCCACAGTAGGATAAACTTTCTGAATAAACATGAAAGGGTTGGGTTGTTATTTTCAGTAGGGAATGAATGCTAAAGAATTGTGCTAAAGACTGCATGGGAATGACTTGGTTATATAGCTATTTACTGGGTTACTATTAGAGGACCAATTGTTAATTGCTCATGCGTAATACCACCAATGACAGCAACAATATCAATACCAGGACCTTAGATTAGGAATATCAAGACAACTCACATGAAATAGAAATGACAGAGTTGACCTCCAATCATTTATTTATAAGGCACCCCTGAAATTGCTAATTCAGGAATAGAGACCTCTAGTTAATTGGATGTTATTGCTGGGTAATAGGTATAAAGCTGCAATTGTAGGCTTCAAGTGCAAGTATTGTAGGATAGAAGAATTAGTAGGAAGCACTGCATTCTTCACAGGTGTTCCAGGTGCAGGTGGATAAGGGAAATATATTAAAAGCCAAACAAAAATGTCCATCTTCCATTCTGACATGTGGTTCCTAAACTCATGAAAATACATAGATTACTCTTTCTAAACAGGTGGTGTCCACATGTGTTGAGCTACAAGCCTCATAATCTGTAGGGCCACTGGAGTCCTATTTTATCCCATCTGGGAAAAACTGTCACAGTAGTTTGTTTCAAAATACCAGTTTTCTGAGATTGATGCTAATGTCATATGACCTTTCTTGGCTAAATTCATATATTAAACTAAGGCATAATATAGGAATAGGATGTTGTTGGGATCCAGCCTTGCAGTTAGTTTATGGCTTGGTTCCAACTTAACCTCAGCATAATCATGACCTAACAACACTAAGTTCCCCCCTTGTCTCACAACACACTACCTCATTTCATCCTTGGCCCATGAGTGCAACTGTTTAAGGTCATTATTAGGGATGTCAGTATAAAAATCTTTCCTTTCTCTCACTAGCACCATCCTACTGAAACTTGAGGTGGTTTAAAATCTGCAATGCTTTAACTTGGAGATATAAAATCAGCTGACCTATGGTGGAAACAATGATAGATAAGATTGAGGAGACAGAAGCATGCCCTTTCACCCCTGGTGATTAACCAGCCTTTCCTGCTGTTATTTGTAATCCCAGAATATTTGCTTATTTGGAAGTTCCACTTCAAATTTTTGTCTGTGTCTTCCTGATATATCAGCAATGGACTCCAAGTGGAATCCAAGTGAGAACTGGAGATTAATCCGTGCTCTAAATGTCCTACTTGGAGAACCTTCCAGAGAGGCAGGTGAACGAACTCCTTACCGCAAAAAACAACAACGTAACTTTGTGTTACTGTAATAGGTTTACACATTTATAGTGCCATTATATGCAGTCTACAAAAGCTTGGGTTGTATCAATACATTACTTAAAATATTTCTAAGGGCATAAAAGATCAATGTTGTTTTATCTCCTATGGAAGCCAGCCATGGCTGTTTGAAGCCAGCCACTGCCTTAAGGGTGGGTTAAGATCAAGACATTGCCCTTCCAGTTAATTTGAGAACTGTTGTTTTGAAATCAAATGAAGATATCATGCTTTTTCTTTGTGCTCTATTCTTGGCATAATCTCAAGGACTTCTTTGACTGACATAATTTTGAGTTCTCTGCTGGTAAATTGGCTGCAGATTATTATAGGGAAGTGTATTTCCCCAGTCAGCCAAGTGATTTGAAGTATGAAGTACTGAGTTTTTTGTCAACCACACTCAGCAATGCCAATGGAGTCTGATGTTGATTCTGTCTCTTTCTCACCACACACAAGTGGTTGATTATTGTATCATGTTTTGGGGCCACAAAGCATCTGGAACAGAAGCTTAGAGGGAATTGGGACAGTGACAGTTATAGGCACTGAGTGATGGACAGTAGGGAATGAACTAAGTTAAAAGGAGCAAGCTACTTTGTTGCACTGTATCCTTCAGACAGAAGAAACAGAGAAGCACCAATAACTCCTCAAGGCTAGATATGCAAATGATATGCAAACCCTGCTATTTGCATCCAATTTAGTTTTTATTCTGGGTCTGAAGTTCTGGACAAACTCTACCCAAGAATGTACTAGTTGAAATAATAGCTGCCTAAGGCTAAGGCAGAACAGCTAGGAAGCTAATCTGGGGTGCATGTGCTTATGTATACACATACACATGCCATTACTGTCAAAATCCATGCGAGCAGGTAGATTGTTGAGTTTCTTCTAACCTGAGTTGTTAGCTTTTGTTTAGGTTAATGCTCTGCTCTTACTTCAACAAGTTCAGATATAGGAAATCAGGGGTGTCCAAATGTGGCAACTTTAAGACCTATGGACTTAAATTCCCAGAGATCCCCAGCCATGCACTAAACCAGAGGTCTTCAAACTTGGCAGCTTTAAGACTTGTGGCCTTCAACTCCCAGAATTCTCCAGCCAGTATAGCATAGCATAGCTGGCTGGAGAATTCTGGGAGTTGAAGGCCACAAGTCTTAAAGCTGCCAAGTTTGGGGACCCCTGCACTAAACAGTTTGTGACCATTCCTTTTCTTAGGAGTTAAATGTCAAATACATATCCTTAGTGCTCAGTTTTTGCCTAAGCTGTAAAATAAGCTTAGCTGAGAGGGAGTGGCTGGCACATCTCATTCTGAATTTCTATGGCTTCCTTGTTCTAGTCAAGCCCCTTAACCACCACACCACATATGAGGAATGTCAACAGGGAGTGTCCATGAACAGGTTGTGACTTCCAGCAGGATCATCAGCAGCGTTTTAAATACACAGCTGATTAATCTTTTCTAGACAATATGGGAGTAGCTCTAAGTTACTTGTGAGGAAAACATCCATTCACCTCCATTATTTCCCAGAAGTCATAGCACTTTTATTTGTAATACTGTATTTATTAGAGAGAAAGTTAAGGTTACATGAGGAGAATTCCAGTGAGTACTTTAAATTAGGTTTCTGTATGGAGACAGTTTATAGCAGAGGTCTTCAAACTTGGAGCTTTAAGACTTGTGGACTTCAACTCCCAGAATTCTACGCTATGCTATGCTATGTTGAAGTCCACAAGTCTTAAAACTGCCAAGTTTGAAGACCTCTGGTTTAACACTAACAGAGTTGGAAGGGACCTTGGAGGTCATCTAGCCCAACCCCCTGCTCTCGCAGGAGACCAGTACTAGGGATTCGAACCGCCAAACTGCCAATCTTTCTGCTCGACAAGCTCACTGTCTTAGCCACTGAGCCACCTTATAGTGACTAAACCAATAACTTTTCTTGGGTTGCTATGAAAGGTCTGGAAACTTGCAGCTTTGGTAAAGCCAACCGCCACTAGACTTCTTCTCGGCAGAAGGATGTCAACTTCTGCATTATTACTTTTTTTTTTTAAATTTGATTTATATGCTGCCCTTCTCTGGAGACTCAGGGCGGCTTACAATGTGCTAAACAATAGCCTTCATCCTTTTTTTGTATATTTATACAAAGTCAGCTTATTGCCCCCACAACTGGGTCCTCAATTTACCTACCTTAGAAAGGATGGAAGGCTGAGTCAACCTTGAGCCTGGAGAGATTCGAACCTGCAGTAATTGCAGGCAGCTGGTCTTAATAACAGGGTGCTTTAGACCACTGTACTACCAAGGCTCCTTATTATTACTTGAAGTAAATTTTATCGGGGGGTGGGTGGGTTTAGGAACTTACCTTGGAGTAACACTATCGTTCAGCCCTACATATTAACTTGAGAGAACGTTCCAACGGCACAGAGTTGGGTTTTTCTTTAGTATAATCTTTTTCCCCAGACATTTTTGAATGTCTGAATGGATCCTTCCCTGTAGCACCAACTGGTACTCGGTGGAACGAGCAGGTGGGGGAAAAGGCACGGTGTGTGAAGCCAAGCAATTATGATTTATTCAAACGGCGGGAAGGCAATCTAGTTTTTCCTTGCCCTGTCCGGTTAGCTTCGGTTCAATCTCTGGTGCGAGTCCAAACATTTGATTCCTCCAGCCGCCAGCTTTTGCAGGGAGGGCGAAGGCAGCCGCTTCTTGCCTCTTCCAGCAGCGGAGAATTCGCCATCTCCCCGCCGACGTAGCTCTTCCGAACAGCTCAGCGAATCCCTTTTTTTTTAAGCACCCCGGTTTATTCCGCCAAGGACCCGGCTAATTAGAGCGGCGCCCGGGTCCCTCCTCCGGCTCCTGTTCCAAGGAGCGTCGCGGTGCTTACCTGTCGAGGCCCAGCGCAACTAACAGATTAATAATAATGTGTGGCCCCGGGGTTGGAAAAGGCCGCGCGTTCCGGAGAAAAACGTCGCTCCACGGAGTGCATCAATATTCCGCCACTCCAGGCTACGGGGCGTCGTGGAAACAAAGGCGAGCGCGCCGAGACGCTCATTACCCTACTTTTTCGCCAAGCTGATGCCAACTTTTTTTTTTTTTTTTTTTTTTTAGGAAGGAGAGGAAGGGATGAAGGAAGGAAGGAAGGAAGGAAGGAAGGAAGGAAGGAAGGAAGGAAGGAAGGAAGGAAGGAAGGAAGGAAGGAAGACGAAGGCTGGTGTTTGTAGTTGAGGTGACCCTACTAGGCGCCGATCTGAATCCCCATCCTGGTTGGTTTGGCTTTATAAAGGTTTCTAGCTGGGGATTTTCAACGGTGCGGATCTGAATTTTTAAATTTCCCCCAATAGTCTTGTGCAAAGAATTTAAGAGAAAGGGAGAGGGAGACAGACAGACAGACAGACAGACAGACAGACAGACAGACAGACAGAGAGATACAGAGAACTAATAAAGACGTCATCTGATTCTATCTTACTCTTTACAACGCTACTTTTGTAGACACTGTCACATAGTATTGACCTCACTTGGTCCTTAGCCCATGATTGAAGCAGCCTTTTATTAGCAGAAGAAAAATAGTTTATCCTTCCAAATCCTGAAGGATTTAGATCCTGAAGTTTCAAGTTGTCTAAGCTGGATGGTGCTTTACCATGGCCCTGAAAACAGATGCTTAGTTGCAGCTGTGAGGGGAAGCCAGGGATGTCTCAGGATGTGGTTAAAAAAGTCAAGATGGAAATCACAACAGTGATTTTTAAAAAAAAAAAAAATAATAAAAAAGGAAGAGCTTTAACTGCAACATTATGGCTGCCACTGATCTTTTTTTAAAACCATATCTTGTGAACATCCAGAATAGAATAGAATAAAACTTTATTACGGTTATCAACCAGCGATAGACATACAATAAATTAAAAATAATTCTGACATTAATCGTGAATAACATCTCTGTTATAAAAATACATGATCTCAAACCTAATTTACATGCATGTAAGTATGTGGGTAAATGTATTGTTATAGATCTCAAAAAATAACCGAATGCGATTTTCATTGTAGTTGTGAACATCCCAACTGGAGACATATCTTGGGTATTACAGCAGTGGTGGAATTCAATTTTTTTTACTACCGGTTTTGTGGGCGTGGTGTGGCTTGGTGGGCATGGCAGGGGAAGGATATTGCAAAATCTCCATTCCCACCTCACTCCAGGGGAAGAATACTGCAAAATCCCCATTCCCTCCTCACTCCTAGGGGAAGCATATTGCAAAATCTCCATTCCCACCCCACTCTGGGGCCAGCCAGAGGTGGTATTTGCCGGTTCTCTGAACTACTCAAAATTTCTGCTACTGATTCTCCAGAACCTGTCAGAACCTGCTGAATTTCACCCCTGTGTTGCACATTCTGGCAAACACACACTTTTTTTAATTGTTGGGAACCCTTGATGACAGTCATTTTGCCTCAATTGTTCCAAATGTTCCAGACACATCTTATTGATGATATAAAATGGCATCGGTTGCTCAGGAATGCAATCTACATGATGCAAACCCAGAATTTTTGTAGGAGAAGAGTTGTAAGGATATTTTCTATACAGATTTCAGTTACTGTTAGAGACCTCTTTATCTTTCCCTCTCCTGGTCTTTCCTGACATGTGGCCTTAGACAGGAAGAGAAAATTAGCCTGGAACTCAGACTGAAGCCTTTGGACTATTTTAAGACAAAAACAATCTTGCTCTCCTTTTCTAAGCGGAATCTGGCCCATTTTTGGAATCAGTTTGAAAATGTCATGCAAGCAATCATTTACAAAATTGCTGAAAAGAAAAGAAAAACACCCACATTCCACAAGATTTGCCCTGTGCTGAAATAGGCTGTGTGTCAGAAAACCCAGTGGGAGACAGCTCTGCAAGTATAGCACCTGAGAAACTGCATGACAGGTCATCAGTTAAAGGACTTGGGGTATTGAGAAAAAAATGTCAAAAATTCTGAATTGGGAGAAAATTGTAGACCTTTGTTACTGTTATTAATATATAAGCATGACCTTTTATAATTGCTTAATATAGTGCAACATTCTGTTTCCTATATTGCAAAACTTTGTTTCCTCAAGCTACTTTGTTGAGAGTCACTGCTGGCCACAATGCTACAAGAAAATAATAGAGTAGAGTAGAGTAGGGTAGAGTAGAGTAGAGTAGAACAGAGAAGATAGAGACCTTCTGACAGAGTCCATCTCAAACCTCCTCTCTCAGAAACCTTCCAGGTTGACAACCTTCTGGACCGAGTTCTTGCCTTTATGTAGTTGCTTGATAGTTGGAGATGCTATCATCTTCATTCCAGGAAAGTGCCCTTAGCTGGAATTCTTCTTTTAACCCTGTTGCGTGAAAGAGATGATGGTAGTGATGATAATAAAGAGGAACAGATACTCTTTTGCATTAACTCCAGACACTGACGTGTGGTTATTAGGAAAATCAGTCACTTCTACTTTGGGAGTTAAATAGAAAGTGCACTGTATAATTCCAAATCAACTTTATATAAAATTAGTAAAAAAAGAAATGTGAAGTTTTTTTTTTTCAAATTTATGTAAACATATGCATGAAAAAAGGGAGAATATCTACAGTGCTGCTATAATCACAAGCAGTGTCTTACAGAAAATCTTCCTCAGAGAAATTAAGTAAAAGAAATAAAAACTTGGGCAGATCGTAAGATGGAAAGAGATGCCAAATTGCATCAAACAAACACAAGGACTAAGCTTTGATGCAGACAATAGCTATCAGAGAGCATCAATATCAAACTTAAGATGCAAAGAAAATAAAAACAACAGAATTGTTGCAATGCTGTTTCCTACAGTATTTCTAGTAAGAAAATTATTGTACCAAACAGATTTTTCTCTATCTCAGTTTCCTGAATCTCTTCCTCAGATGATCCCTGGGAATTCCTGATATTCTTCCAGAGTCCCCTCAGGGTTTCTGAGGCTAAAAGGAAAAAGCTATTCCTAGAAAAATGCAAAAGATGGATCTGATATAGCAATTTGGATCCTCATTTTACCAACTTTGGAAGAATGAGAGGCTGAATCAATCTTGAGTTGGTCAGCATTGAACACCTGGCTGTGGGCAGAGTTAGTCTGCAATACTGCATTCTGACCAACAGAGCCAACAGAGCTCATAAATTATACTGTTTTTACTGCTGTAAAAAAGTCTATTGTACTATCCATCCCATATATTATATTTTATATTGCCAAACAAATCTTGATGAGTAGGTTAAGTAAAGGCTGCCTATATGCACAAATCAATTTAACCCAGACCTTTTTCATCCTAGTTGCACTATGTTTTAGCTCCAGGACAGGTGAGTCAGTTAAGGGAAAGTTTGCAAATGTATATGCATATCACAGGAATATTCACATGGTCATTTTACAGACACACACACACACACACACACACACACACACACACACACACACACACGATCTCCCTTTCTTTATCCTTATCCCTTCTAATAATCCATTAAAGATAGCTAGTTTCCTGCTGCCAATGATAAACTGGATGTATTATTCCTTTCTGTCAGAGCGAGAGTGCTGGTATCTACTTACTCTGTTTTCCCCAAAATAAGATATACCCTGATAATAAACCCAGGCTTTTGAATGCATGGCAATAAGGTCAAGTGCTTATTTCAGGGTTCAAAAAAATATAAGACAGGGTCTTATTTTTGAGGAAACATGGTAATAATAACAACAGGCAATCAACAATGCATTTTTTAATGGTCAGATGATTAGCTATCAGATGGGACTTGGTAAGGTTTTAAAGGTCTGGCTTTTTGTAGCCAAAGTCTATCTGTGATTACTCTGATTTCACTCATGTTCTCTTAATTGCTTGCTGTTCCAAGCAAGTTCCAAGTCCATAATCAACAACGTAGTTCTGTCAGAAAGCTAGGTTATAAAGTAAGTAAACTAACAAAGCAAAGCAAAATAAAGATGATTTCGATTAAAGTGATTTAATATAAAAAGAAAATATGAAAGATAATGAGAAAAGCACAGTTATTCTGGGATAGGTGCATACCTTGCCATCTCACTGTTTATCTTTGGAATGCAACGAACTGTTGACTTGTGAACCAAACCAAACCAGTAATACTCATAAAGGTTTAATTTATATTACCAGTTAAGCTGTCTTTAAATGTTTTATATGGACATCTCGCTTTCCCCTGCATAAAATATTTATTTATTATTCAAGTTTATATAGTTTATATTTGAGAGCGAGAAAAAACACAACTTCACTATGGTAATCTATTACTTAGAAGAACTGAGATCTTCTTTAAGGCACTGTCTCTCAACTATTTTAACACAGCAAACAGGATAAACCTGCATTTTTTCATCCAGGGTATTTTATAATTGAAGTGATAATATATCTGGTATATAGAATAAGACTATATTGACCTGTATTTTTGAATAAAGACTTTGTCATAGTTCAAGTACATATATCAGTTGTGATGAATAGAATTTCTATTAATATAAATGTGTCTGCACAAACCTACACCTGAATCCAATACTTTGAAAGTAGAGCCTTATACTGGAAACTAAGGCGGTTTCCTTAGTTACCCTAGTGCCGCGTAACGGGGTGAGCTCCCGTTACTTGTTCCATCTTCTGCCAACCTAGCAATTTGAAAGCATATAAAAAATGCAAGTAGAAAAATAGGGACCACCTTTGGTGGAAAGGTAACAGCATTCTGTGCGCCTTTGGCATTTAGTCATGCCGGCCACATGATCACAGAGACGTCTTTGGGCAATGCTGGCTCTTCGGCTTTGAAACGGAGATGAGCACTGCCCCCTAGAGTCAGGAAAGACTAGCACATATGTGTGAGGGGAACCTTTATCTTTAAATATAAAGGTATATAAATTTAATAAATAATAATAATTAAGGAGGTTTATTGAGGTGGTTTATGGGAAATGTTTTTGAACTGGTCAGTATGACAGAAAAGACCTTACAAACCACCCAAAATAAGACAATAGGACCAGGGCCGGATTTAGATGAAAAGAGGCCCTAGGCTATTCCACTTATGAGGCCCTTTCACCTATAGTGAAAGTGTAATTTTAATTTTGCTAACAATTTGAATGTAGGCCCCTTTTGATCTTGAGGCCCTAGGCTGAAGCCTAGTTAGCCTATAGGAAAATCTGGCCCTGAATAGGACAATTTGTTGTGGAGAAATGGAGAAACTACTTTGCTTTGAAAACTACTTTGACTGTCACATTTTTCATAGCCACAGTGGCTAATTATTAGCATTATTGGGGTTAGCTTTTTGGAAAGAAAATGAATAGTAATGAGATGTTCCTGTGATTTTTTTACATTGGGATATATGGTATTTAGTTTTAAGTGTCAACAGAGGTAACTCAGTAGTTTCTAAAAATTGTATAAGTAGTCTTCATTTAGCAACTGTCTTACTTAATGACCATCCACAGTTAGAAAGATGATGAAAAAATAACTTTATAAAACAATCCTTGGATTTATGACCTCTGCAAGTCTGTAAAGCAAAGGAAAGCTGAAATAGCATCATAAGCACAGTCATGGTTTCACTTAGAAATTGCTAGGTTTAACACCAAGTTGCTAGTCTCAATTCTGGCTGCTAAACAAGGAGTAACTATACTTTTCTGTATCATTTGCCGATGACAACCAAGCATTCCTTTTCACCTATTCCATGAACAATTCCTATAATCTCCCAAGGTGGAGAGGAGAAAAAATTTTCTCACGAAATGTGTTCAAGTGGTAAAACCTGTCACCATACATACCTCCTCATGTGCTCATTGAATGTGCACTCATGTTTTAGTAGCTGGCATTAAACAGCCCAATTCGTCCTTAGGTTCCTTTTCATTGAAAGTTTTAGTAGTTCTTAGGATTCCCATGATAAGTTATGGAAACACCAAATAGAATGTATGAGAAAGCAAGCAAAAAATACCATGAGTTTCTAAAGAGAGGTCAGGAAGAGGAACTGCCAAATGCTCTTAGTCAAGGATGGGAAACCGATGACTGGTATTGCTAAATGCCAACTGTGATCAGCTCAGGAAGTCTGGCCATTAGAGTGATGCTGAGAATCAAAGATGAGCAACATCAGAAGAGCTGCAGCTTTCTCACTCTTGCTCTCATAGCATTGATAGGAACTATTATCTTTTACCATCCAGCAATTTCAGGTTATGAAAGGAATATGAATAGGATAATTCATCAGATCTCAGGCTGTGATAGTGGAACAGAAAGGAAAAAGTTACAGGCTTCTGAAAGAAATTGGGGACTAATTGCATATATCTTCTTGAGTCTGATGTGTATACATGTGAATACACACATACATACAAGCATACACTATTAAATTATTGATAAATCTTGATGAAATTCTATGGGGAACTTTTGATACCAAATCCTCAAACCAACTATACTTAAATGATGGCAAAGAGTCCTGGTCAAATTTGCAGAAGTCTTTATCAGTTGTAGAACATTTAATAGATCCTTCCACTCCAGGCATATAATTCTTTAAAGAAGTCTGCTCAATAGCATTCAGCCTATTTTACTGTCAATCACAGCATATGCACATAGAGAGGAAGTGCCTTACTGTGTTCCCTCTCAAAATGTGAATTGACAGCATGTAGGGGCGTTGGAAATGTACGCATCTGGCAAAATGCTAGTTGAATGCAGGGTATGTTTACAGGCTTAATTTTCCTGAAGGGGATTCTGCTTTTGAAAGTTTTGGGTATGCAGGCTACCCACTGGAGTCGGAAGTCATAGCATTGTTCATTATTATAATCTTTTTTTTTTTTTAAAGCTAAAGGATTCTAAATGAGATAAACAATGGCAATTTTAGAAAGATCACCTGTTTCATTACAGTCAGGCCCTTGGAGATATTAAATACACTTACTTCACAGTCTTAATTGCCTCAGGATGAGGCAATCCTGTATATCTTTTTAGAACCATTAATAACCTACTTCACCTGATTGCAGCGAGTGTTTTATCAAAAGAATTGTCAGATGGTAAATGCAAGGACGTTCAGTTGGAAGGGGGGGGGAACCAATAGAAATAGCCAGATTTAGTTTCTACTGCAGAGCAACCTCATTTTTATTCCCTTTCCCATTTAATTTGAACCCTAATAGCCTTTTTTTTTGGGGGGGGGAGGAAAAAAAAGCTGGATGACTTTCTTCCAATGCTTATTGTGATTAGAGCAAAGGTGCTCTTGCCTAGATAGTTCAGTGATTTGCTAGCAAGAATTTTATGTAATTTATAGTGCCACTTTTTAAAAAATTCCCAACAGGATTTCCCCCCCTTAAATGTAAGAGATTATAAAAAAAAATAAAAAATGATTATTTATTTTTATTAAGCATCTACATAAAATTTAGACTGATTTTTGAAAAAAAGCAACCTAGATGGATTTACAAGGTCTCTTCCAACTCTTATTCTGTTATCTGTTATCTGATTCTTTTAGTATAGATATAAACTTGGAATAGGTGGTATGATTATCATCTAATTTAAGGGTGAACAACATGTGGCCTTCCAGATGTTGTCAGATCCCAACATGCTTCACCTTTGGCTACATTGACTAGAATTGATGGGAACTACTGTATGATAACATCTGGAGTCCCAGACCTTACAAGCAGTGAAAAAAGATATGCTAAAGGTGAGCCATAGTTTTGGAGCAATGCAAACTTTTCAACCGGCTCTCAGAACACAAATAAATAAAAAGCTACACAGACATCCACACTCATATATAGATTTAATTTCATGTACATTTATTGAATATAACCAACTGCTATATCAAAATAAGTGAGTCAGTAAATTGTAAACAACTAAGCAGTAAATAGTCAAATAAGGTAGTTTTTTTAAACTGCTATCACCAAATGTTGTACCAAAGACGTTGTTTATATTGTGAGAGAAATAATAAGCTTTATGTATCAGGATTATGTTTAAGCATGGTACCTATAAATCCTTTTGTGGAGCTTTGTAAACCATTTATGCATCTATTATTTAACCTGATTATGCTCACTCACTACCCTCCTATTGGGGATCTCTTCTGAATACATATTAAAAACATTCCTTGGAACCACAAATAATGTAGACTTGAAAGTTTGGCAGAAACTGGGTTCAAATAACACCCAGACCCCACAACCCACACGGGTAGTGCAGTGGTGGGATTCAAGTAATTTAACAACCGGTTCTCTGCCCTAATGATTTCTTCCAACAACCAGTGTGTCAAACTGCTCCGAAAGTTAACAACCAGTTCTCCCGAAGTGGTGCGAACTGGCTGAATCCCACCCACCACCACTGGGGTAGTGGGTTGTATCTACTTTCCCACTAGGAAGATGATATTTTCTTCTCTTTGACTGAGAAGAATATGAGTACCAATTCACTCCAGTCTTTAGATTCCAGGCAGCCTACAAAAGTGCAAATGATATCATAAAGCAATAAAACAATTCATTCCGCAAAAAGGATAAATGTGTAAAGATTAAACTTTACTGGGAGAAAAAAAAGGATGAGTAGCATCCATTTCTCACTTCTGTCCTTCTCACTTCTTCCACTTTTTTCCCCCACCAGTAAATAGTTCCAGAGGCAATACTACAGTTGTTCCACGCAGTGCTGGTAAGTAAAGTAAGTCATTCATTATTGACTAAATCCAATTGAGTTCAAAAGGCAGTGTTTTCAAGAGATACCAGTTCAGTTGCCAGCAGCAGCCTAGATACCAAGAATGACTAAATTATGTGAAACTCATCTGCTTTTCACACCTTTGATGCCTGAAATGCTTCTTTTTGTTTGAAATTGCTAATGTGAATGCCAGGCAGAAGAATACTATCTCTGACTGAAGAATCTTCTCCTCCAGATTTCTTTAATGCTGCTCACCCCTCCCCCGCCCCATGATTATTTGCAGCCTCAACACATTCCGAAAGCACCTTTTGAGTCTTTCTATGGAAGAATGGCTAAGTAGAGGGGAAACACTTTGATGTCTAGAATAATTTCATATCTTAAAAGTAAATCTGATATAGAATTTCATTTCATTTGGAAGCCCTTTTTATATACAATTTAATATATGGACCTGTACCATATCTAATGTTTAGATATTTGTTTTAATATTTCAGTTTTATGGCTCTTTTAAAATTAGAACAGACTTCTAATAGTGTGGACAGAATTTATCATAGTTTACCATTTCATATTAGGAGTCATACTGTGCTGTATATTGTCTCCAGTATTTGTTTTCTGCTTAGAGTTTAACAGCAATTTTCAGGTTTTTAAAATGACATAATATATCCAGCTATCTATAAGCACTTAATGAAATAATGAAAATTATATTTTTTTTATGATATTTGTAAATCACTTGCTTATTCATCTGAATTTACTCCTTTATTCTTTTATTTTTGTCTTTTTCTGTTAATATATATATTTCCCTAAAAAAATTCAGTAAAAATGCTACATTAAAACAGAAGGCTTTATGCTTGCTGATGCAAATGTAAATTCCATATTAGAACCATAAATGCAGGAAATTCCAAAAGCAAGTAAAAGCACATACAGTTTCCTTTATAATTATAAAATATTTTCCAGACACAAGAAAAGGACTTCTTTTTACCAATGTTTCTATCAGCAGTATAAAATGTTAAAGAAGATAAAGAAAAGGTCAGAAAACAGAGACTAACCTGAATCCATAGAAGCAGAATTTATAAAATAAAGGGGGTAATAGTTTCACATTATTCTGGGTCGCTTAGATACTACCTTGACTATTACATGCAAATACAGATAATCCAGAACAGGTTCAGAAAAGCTCCGTGAAATCGATCAGGCTACTAGAAAGGGTACTTAATCCTGTGAAGAAGGAACTGGGATTATTTAGCCTTGAACAGAGAAGATTAACTGACATATAATAATTTTTTCAAGTACCTGAAAAAAAATCACAGTTGGGCTTTGTTCTCTGTTAAAGAGAACAGAGGATAGAATAATAGATTTAAATTATAAAAAGGAAGATTTTGTTACAAATCAGATTTTTTTTTTAACAGTTTGAGCAGCTCAATCTGTGGAAACAAGTGGTGGGATTCTATTAAGGAGACAAATTTAGATAGCTAGCTAGATAGAAAAAGCTAGATAGTTCTACATTAGAAATAATTTATTTGGGATTCCTATCCTGAGCAGCTGATTGGTTCACCTTAATGGGCCCTTTCTAACTCCATAATTCAATGATCTGCCTTAGCAAAAATGAAAAGCAGTCTGTTTTATTTCATTGATTCATTCATTATGTGCCATTAGGTGAGTCTCAATTCTTAGCAGTCACATAGATAGACTTTCTTCATGGTAATCTGTATATTCTTTAGTTAGGCATAATTTGCAATATTCCAGAGGATGATTCATTTATATTTGCAGAGTGCATCATATGTGCTATTTATAACTTTTCACTCACAGTTTTAATTTATTGCCTAAATAATTGTTTTATGCTTTGACAGAACTTTAGTAAATGAAAGTTTCAGCAGCTGGGTTACTTCAAAGATGCAGGTAGGAGAAGCTTGCAAAATAGCTGTACAGGTAGTTCTCAACTTACAACCACAACTGCGCCTAGAATGTATGTTGCTAAGCGAGAAATTTGATAAGTGACTTTTGTCCCATTTTATAACTTTTCTTGCCACATTTGTTAGGTGAATCACTGCAATTGTTAAATTAGTAACACAGTTGTTAAGTGAATCTGGCTTCCCCATTGAATTTACTTGTCACAAAAGATGATCACATGACCCCAGGACACTGCAACCCAGGGGTGAAATCCAGCAGGTTCTAACAGGTTCTGGACAACTGGTAGCGGAAATTTTGAGTAGTTCAGAGAACTGGCAAATACCACCTCTGGCTGGCCCCAGAGTGGGGTGGGAATGGAGATTTTGCAGTATCCTTCCCCTGCCATGCCCACCAAGCAGGGCTGAAATGTTCCCGGTTCGGATTGGATTGCCCGATCCGGTAGCGATGGAGGCGGGTGGTTCGGAAAACCAGTAGCAAAAATCCCTGACCCCCCATACCCAGCTGAGCCGCACAATCATCAGAGGCTTTTTTTTTACTTTTAAAAGCATTTTTTCTACAACCTCTTCAGACAAAAAAATGCTTTTAAAAGTAAAAAAAAAAAAGCCTCTGATGATCGTGCGGCTCAGCTGGGATCATCAAAGGCTTTTAAAAGAAAAAAACCTCTAACTAAATGCCTCTAACTATCAGGCAACTCAGCTTGGATCATCAGAGACTTTTAAAAGAAAAAAAGGGTTTTTTTCTTTTAAATGCCTCTGACGATCCAAGCTAAATTGCTTGATCGTCAGAGGCATTTAAAAGAAAGAAGTGTCTGATCAGGTAACTCAGCTGGGATCATCAGAGCCTTTTGAAAGCATTGTTTTACAACCTCTTTGCCGAAGAGGTTGTAGAAAAAATGGTTTTAAAAGTAAAAAAAAAGTTACATTACCCCCCCCACCAAGCCACGCCCACAGAACCAGTAGTAACAAATTTTAGATTTCACCACTGCCAGCAAGCCACGCCCACAGAACTGGTAGGGAAAAATTTTGGATTTCATCCCTGCTGCAACTATCATAAATATGAACCAGTTATCAAGCATCCAAGAAAAAAAAATCACATGACCATGGGGTTCAGATATAAACAGAAGAACACTGTCATTGATATCCCCTAAACTCCACTGAAGATGTTACCTAGCCTGGTAATGAAACATTTGGAAACCAACACACACATTTGGAAAACAAACCTTCACCCTTATTTCTCTTCTAGTCCAATGATGCCATGATTCTATCATTCAATCTCACACAAGCCTTATGCCAATGGGAGTTGTATACTTCTGATTGACTGAGTGTAATTATTTGACAAAATCAGGTTGCTAAAATCCCAGACTTTGGCAAGTTTTGCATATTCCAGAGAAGAATTAATGTTTCCTGGCTATAATGAACACCATAGCAATGGATTTATGAAATAATTTGGACAAATTGAAATAGTCATATAAATTGTTCATCCAAGATGGGTTTTGGGGGAAAATGCAACTCATTTCAATTTTTGAAATACCAGATAAGGAATGTTGAGTAAGGCATGTGCTAAATGTAATGGAAAGAGTAAATCACAAATAAACTCTGGTGTATGATCATACTTCAATACAAAGAAAGTTTCATTAGTTTTACAAAACTAATGGTTAAGTCTTAGATTTTTTGAAATCTTTTGTTATGTTAAAAAATAATTTTTGGATGACAATTGTCATTGGGAAAGCTTAGGAGTTAAGAAATTGAGAAAAAATATAATATAAGTATCACACATAGTATGTTGAATTATAACAGCAGCATGATTAGATACTTAAATTCCTGGGTCTCGTCCATAATATCAGCAGACTTTCGTTTGCCTAAAACATCTTCCTTGGCACCTACTAGTTTTATCCATCTAGTTTTTAGTGTTTTTTTAAAAAAAGAAATCAAATTGGAAACTAGCATGCTGCAGATTTTCGAGACTAATAGGCTTCTTGGTATATTAGTTAGCCATTGTGGGAAAATGCTGGAGTAGATGGGCAAAAGGCTTAATCCAGCAGGCCCTGCTTATATTCTTTTATTCTTAACATTCCAAACTGAAGCATAAACTTATATACATATAATGTATACATACAGAAGTCTATGGAGATTCTCAATCATCCAGGTCATGGTTGTCCCAAAGGTGCTTTTTGAAGAGGCAACTGGACATTCAGTTTTTTTCTTTGAAGATGTTTCACGAGAAGTGAGACATCTTTCTTTTCTTCAAAAAGAAAAGAAAACAAAAGAAAAAATCAGAAAGTCCAGTTCCTTCTTCAAAAAGCATCTTTGGAGTATACATATTGAAATACCTATTACACTAGTGTTCCTTGTTTGGGATGTTATGCAAAATGCTTAACAAAGGAAAAAAAATAGTAATATAAAAAAAATTACAGATAGACAAGAAAAAAAAAGGAATCAACATTATTTCCTTTATCTCTCCCTCCTGGCAAATCTCTGCTTCCAATAGATTCTGATGCTTCATATATTGTTTCTTGTACTTTATCAAGCATAAATGTCCAAGAATGCATGCAAGTCCAGCATGTATCTAGAGACATCCTTAAAAATTGGAAGAGCTAGGAGGTGGTAGCTCAGCGCTCAATTTGAAAGAATGCCCTCCTGCCAAGAAAAAAAAGAGATAGGTAAGCTGAAGTGGTGGAAAGCACTCCAGGAAACTAGAGGAAGGGGAGAAAAGCAATCTCTTTCCAGTTGGTTTTCTGATAAATGGGTGTTGTATAACTGGCCACGCCTGGTTGTATCATCTTCGTAGTCATCTTGGGAGAAAACCCATAATATGCTTTCAATATTCCAGATCTGTTAATGGTGCTAAAAGGTCAGGAGCTCCTTTTATAGCTCTAACTTGTAAAATGTTATCTCATTAAACTTACATCCCATAGGAAACAATATGGGGGCATGTAAAATTATAACAATTTGTAAAATTGTAAAACAATATGTGAAACTGACTTGTTATTTAGTTGGGACTCAGTGAACTGAGAAACTGGAATTTGTCTTCATTGGTACTATATTTTTAACTGGAATTTACTTGTACTATACAGAATAGTAATACTAAAGACTATTATTGTGTACACTATTACTTAGCCCTATCAGAATGGATGCAATGCAATGTCCAAGTAACTATATTGGATTGCATTGTATGGAACCTTCTTTCATGATAAATTTATTTTAAATAACATCTTAGGAAATGTAAGGAAATTTTCCACAGTTTTCCATAGATGCTGATGCTGAATACCTCGTAGAAACCATTTTCATGCTAGAAACGAGGAAGTTTTCTCCCCATCCTCAAAGAGATCGAATAATATTTGGTGTTTTAACTGTAAAATATTTCTCCTTCCAACAAGCAACTCAGTGCTGAATTCTGTTTCATAAGTTATATATTCCCTGAGGTTTAGGACATAAGAGTAAATATAAAATTCATAACACAACCCCCGTCCCTCAAAAAAAACAAAAACCCAAAACTCAAGGTGAGCTTTAGTTAGTCCTAATAAAAGTTCAAGGAGACATTTAATACTTTCCTGTCAATGTATACATAATGTATAGTGAGGGGAGGGGAGGGCAGAGAAAGAGAAAGGGTCAGACAGATAAAACAATGAGGGGTCCATGGTGCTCTCTCAGTTTGATTGTTTTCTTGCTGACATTACCCAAAACAGGTAACAACATCAGTGCTAATAAAGAGATACCTCATGTCAACCCTGAGCTACAAATATTCTCTTTTATCAGGATCAAACTTCTGGCAGTGGGCAGAGTTAGCCTGTAATACTACATTCTAGAATTGCACCACCATGGCTCCTATTTACCATTACCATTCAGAACTATCATAATCAATATGTTACATGACTACAATTTTGACATAATTTCATATTCAGAATTAAAGAAATATACGCATGTTGCAGTAACTGCTCTCAGTTTATATTCTAGTGGCTTGCACTCCCGGTGTTGATGGGGGTGGTCTTTGAAGTACTTTGGTTGAACTTGTTTGATAGTTCCTTGATTTTGATATTGTTTGCTTCTTGACTATTAGTCTGATGTTAATCTTGGTGTTAATCTATGCTCATCTGGGTGTTGATTGCTGATGGGAAGGTGTTTTGTCGTTTGGTTCCCTTTTTGGCTTGTTATCTGTCTCTTTTCACAGTATGTATGTAGATGTCTGTGTGTCTATTGAGGGCCAATTTGTCAGAGTACTAGGCCTCTAGAAATTCTTTAGCATTTTTGAACTTGGCTTGATCTAGGTCTAGGATGATCACAGTTTCCCAATCAAACTATACTTAAGTCTGTCCAAATGTTGTGAAATTGAAGATTTTAAAGAAGGTTTTTGTTACAGAAATGTGTAACCAAACCTCTCCCTAGGAAAGTACAAGGCAAAAACAGCAAGCGATGCTAGTTGAAATTACTTAGCCTCAATTCATATATTATAAGATGGAAATGGAAGTTTTATTTGTACAGAAGAAACATATGAGAATAAAATGACCCAATTCTTTTGCATGCTAATGTTTCTCCAACCTGAGCATGAGAGATATGTGGGGATTTCATACAAAAGAAAATTCTTGGAGGCCAGCTTTGAGTTAAAACAATATTAATGTCCTTTTTATTAATTGTCAATCAGTAGAAAAGAAAAGACAAAGTTGAAATGAATATACACTAATAGTATTAGCATATTTTTTCCCTATCACATACTAGGCTTGTGTAGTTCTTTAGACATAATGGAAGAAAAGTGTTTCAGACTACATGGTAATGCTCATACAGCATCCATCTACAACTCCTTAAAGCAATTCTCTTTTCTTAGGGCTGCATGACTGTTCTCCACAGCTACTGCTTGATCCTGGGAAAATACTTATGCACAGGGATGCAAGAACTATGCTTGCATCCTTGGGCATACAAAGAACATTTTCCTTTGAAGTCCAAGCACTGCATAGCCCCATCACATACACAATAGTCAACAATTGTCACATTCTTTATTTCCATTTTATATATACAGTGATTGATAGAGGCAGTTGAGTTACAATATGTTGAAGAATACTGAAGTATGGTGGTCTGGAGAAGAGGAGGCACTGCAGTGTTCTTAAATGTTCTTAAATTGCAGAAATGAGTGACCCTGAGGCAGTGGTGAAATGTAAAATTTGTTACTACCAGTTCTGTGGGCATGGCATGGTGGTGGTGGGGTTAATATGACTGGGTGGGCATGGCCATCTTTTTAAAAAAAACTCTTAAAAGTATTTTTTCTACAACCTCTTCTGCAGCTCATAAGAACCTGAAGGGATTATCTAGATTCATTTCAGTTGGGATTCAGACCAAAATTTAGTACTGAGACTCTCTTGATCATCCTTGTTGGTGACCTGTGGTGGATCTGGGATGTCAGTAGTGCAGCCATCCTTGTGCTCCTTGATCTTTCAGCAGCTTTCAATACCATTGATCACAGTCTCCTTCTGAGCTGGCTCTGTAAAAGTTGGGGGATGCTATTTTATAATGTTTCTCTTCCTTCTTTTGGGCAGGTTCCATTTGGTGTTGGTGAGGGAGAGAGATCACTCTATAAGCCCATCCTATGTAGAATGCTGCAGGCTTCTACTCTTTTTCACCTCCTTTTCAACACCCGCATGAAACACTGGGTGAGGCCATCTACTGGTTTGGGGTTTGGTATTATCAGTATGTCAATGGTACTCAATTATACCTTTTGAACCAGGAACAGCCAGGTGAGGCTGTTGAGGCTCTATCCCGGTATCTGTTGTGGGCTGCCGGCTGCCTGAGGAGTTGGCAGCAGAATCAGACAGTGAGGAGGTTGGGGAGGAACATGGGCCAGTCCTGGAGTCTGGGGAAGGCTCAGATGAGGGCTCTGCATCAGAGGCAGAGAGGCAGCCAGGGCCATCTGGGAGTTATGTGCTACCTCTGGAGCCTCCAGAGTTGGACTTCAGCAAGGCAGAAGAACACGGAGAGCCTGTTCCCAGTGAGCGCATGAGCAGAGCTGCCAGAAGGCAAGAACAGTTAAGACAAAAGGGACGACTCGGGAGTAGGGCTTGGAGATGATTAGCCCCTCCCATAAGACATAAAGGAGAAGCAAAGGCACGTGAGCCTTTGCAGGAAGCAACTTTGTTCATTTTGGTCAGTTTAAATTCTGAAGCTCCATTTTGAGAGGCTCCGTGTGGCCTTGCAAAGCTAATTGCCAATTAGGTCTTTGGCAGCATGTCAAGGGACATAAAGATGGGTGCTTATTATTCTTATCCCGAAGGACTGTGGGTGACTTCTGTCGGACTCTTTGCAAACTATTTGTGACTCGTTACGGGCTGTGAATGAACATAATTCACAGCTACTGAAATAAAAAGAGGGCTTTTGGGACTAATTGTGTGCTTTTTACTGTCTCAGGAAGCCTAGGTCAGAACAGTATCTGGAATTTATGCATGCTTGGGTGGGACTGACTGGCTTTTTGTGCTTGGGCTGCTTAGATCTGGAGCTACAGTATTTTATTTCTGACTTTGGATAGGGTGATACTTACCATGTGTGAAATTCTCTTGTGGCTATATAGGAATTCTAGGCTTATTCCTGTTTGACTCCACCCTCCCAGGTTCTGCCATTCCTTCTTCTACAGTTCTTCCTATTTAAGGATAATGTACAACTGAACTTCCATTCCAAATTGTAAGGAAAAATAACCACCCACAGATTTTAAAATTCCAGATTATAATAAAGAGATGGAAATACTGGATTTATAAATGAAATTGGGTGATCATTCAAATGTAAAAACTGATGTACAAATAATGTATCAAAAGGGTGATGTGGTCTATCCTTTTAAAGTTAAATACCAGAGATTTACTGAAGTTATTTCAAGGAAATTGAGTCATGGTTGCAAGTATTCTTGGTCTGACATTTCCTGGTTGAAGAGCAAATGTCAACTGTGTCCTGGAAAGTCTTTGCAGATCTCCATCTGTTGTACTAATTTCAACTTTTGCTTGTTTTGAGGGCTCTCAGATAATCACTGACACTATGAAACTGTTACTCAGTAACAAATACAGTTGTTGAATCTCACTAAACCTATTATTTGCTACAAGGGAAATCTGTTGATTGCCAAGGATCACTTAGATGAGCAAGGTCACACAGGTAGGTAGGGCTGGTTATTTTGGGAATAGTTATATTTTGTGAAATAGGCTTATTTTTAGAACTTCCTATAACTTCCTTTAGAACTTCAATATAAAATTAAACAAATAGCATTGTCAATGGGGTCTGCAAGGAAAAAGGATCTCAGAGGACATTCTCTTTATGAGAAGTATTGGAAAATAGGAGAGCAGAATGAAATAGCAAACACAAGTCACAATATATCAGAAAATAATGTTATTTTAAAATATGTAAAATATGATCAGAAAAAATAATATTGCAGTTTGAAATTATTCCCTCAAGCACATTGTGGTTCAATACTGGCATATATGAGAAAATCGGGAATATTTGAGAGATGAGATTTGTTTGTTTGTTTGTTTGTTTGTCTATTTTATTTTAAGCCTCTTGTAAGACTTATTTATTAGCCTTACAAGAGATTTTAATAAGGTATCTCTTATAACATTGCCTCCCAACCTTTTGGGCACCAGGAACTGGTTCTACGGAGAAAGAATTTTTCCATGGACCGGAGGGGCATGGTTTTGCATGCTGCCTGCATCCCATAAATGGGGCTTCACTTGTTTGCATGGCCTGATTTCTGTCATGGTGTGGTCCAGTGATGGTCCATGGACCAGGGGGTTGGAGATTCTTGTCTTATAAGCTTGTGAACTGAACATATATGATCTCTGGAGAGATCATATACATAGACAACATAATATTGGGCAAATATGATCAAAGAAATCCTTCTTAGCTTATTCGTAGCTCATCCAAAATGGGAAGAGATGGCAAGAGATAGGGATGTGAATGGTGATGAGAATTCACATTAAATTGCCAGTGCCAAAGTATCACCAATGTTACAAGTACCACAGGTTAAAAAGCACTGCATTAGACTTTCTAAACTTAAGAGCCATGGTGGCACAGTGGTTAAAATGCAGCAATACAGCTAATTCTGCTGACTGCAGGCTGCCAACAATTTGGCAGTTCAATTCTCACCGGCTCAAGGTTGACTCAGCCTTCCATCCTTCCAAGGTCAGTAAAACAAGGACCAAGATTGTTGGGAGCAATATGTTGACTCTGTAAACCCCTTAGAGAGGGCTGTAAAGGACTTTGAAGTGGTATATAAGTCTAAATGCTATTGCTATTGCTACAGAAACTTATGAATGATAGGATGTCTCAGGAAGCATAAGTACTGAATTAGTGACTGGAAAAGTGTCAATTAATAATACTAGTGAGGCAAGTCAAGGCATCTGTTTCAGTCTTGACTGTTCCATGGTTATCTGGGCTTATATTTAAATGTCTTTGTAAATGATAGAGGTGAGAAGCAAACTGCACAAACTGATATGAAGAGGATTGTAATTGTTTGTAATGCCAAGACAATCTGTTTGACATCTTGTATTATAACAAGGCTTTATAAATTATTATAATTATTCCCTGGGAAAATATATCAACAAACTACTGGTATTAAAGAAGATTTTAAATTCAAATTATTCTGGAAATGATCACTTCAGATAAGCTGGTATGTGAACATGTAGCAGGCTAAGAAATGTGTAGCTAAGGTTCTTGGTCTTAAGTCACTTGGTTAAGAGTGACAGGAGCTAGAGTTAAGAATAGTAGAAAACATCTAGCAATGTAGATATTTCTAATTCTATTCTAGCGCTCAGCTATTTCAAACTCCACTCTGTCTGGCGTTCCATTGAAGTCTATGGTCCAGAATGCAGTGTCACTTCAGAAGAATGCTCACATAATTTGTCCTGGTAGAGTAGCATTTAAACAAAGACCATCATTATATGGCAAAGCTTAAAGAGGCAACCTATTTGCCTTCAGTTTTGATAAGTTTATATGAATATAAAATATGTCTATGTTGATATTTGGCATGCCATTCTTTGGAGACTACATTTTATTGTTATCACTGAGGATACAACTAGATAATTGTAACTAAAGGTACTAATCAGGCAGTGCCCATGGTATGATGCTACCTATGAATAACTTTCTTTGTGATGAGCATAAAAAGGTGCTTTCTTCAAGATGGAGACAAAGGCCACTGCTGAAAAAGTCCATGAAAAATAGACTCTTTTATTCAATCAATGACTCATTCGCAATTCAAGAAATAAAGCCAATAAAATATATTTGGAGTATAGCTGTATATTAAAAATGTGTAGTATTTGAGCCAGATTGAACAATGAAATTTATCATCCCCAAATTTGATTTAAATATTTAGATAATATAATACGCATGCTCACTATGATTAGTTGGAGCATCTTAATTTTAATATGGATGAGAAAAGCTAATTTCTGTTATAAAGTGAGGCTGTTTTCAAGTTGTATTTCAGTTACTAAAATGTTCAAGCATGTGGTTCCAGGGGAGGAAGAAAAAATCATCAAAGGTTAACTTGTTGTTCTTAGGATACTTCAAAGCCAGAGGCAGTTTTGAAGTTTTTAAGTTTTATGGCAGGTGTACAGAAAAAAATATGCCAGTTTATTTCAGGGTGGTCAAGAGAAGATAACAGTCTGATTAGGTTCTGTGGGTCAGAAAGAGTTTTAACAGTGGTTAGAATTGTGAAGATCAAGCCTCTCTGATTTCAGTCATTCTCAGCATGGTAGCTTGCAGTCATGGATTCAGTCAATGGACACATCTGGATAACAGAAGGATAGACCTTCTGATGAGGAGAGAGACCACACAGTTTTCTTCAACATTGTCAGAATCCATGTTTTACATTTTTCATAAAAAAAATTATATTCCCAGTTTTAAATACATGTTAATTATGTAAACAAGATGAATGGGTGCGACACATATTATTTCATATTTCATTGATACGTCTATTTTTTTTTAAAAAAGGCAACTTTATCTGTTTGTCCTGATAAACCTTGAGAAGACATATGTTACAGGAGAATGGAGGAGGAACAAATCCTAAGGAAATGGACAGAAATCCCCTACATAAATAAAAGCCAGCTTCCTAAGATCAGAAGAGTTTGTAGTTTAAGTAGAACAATAAATCCTGCATATTTTCATTAGAGGATTCTCATCTTCCCCCTATGGAAGGTTACACAAAGCTATGTGGAAAACAATATTTTCACGATCAAATTAAGTGACAGTGAAATGTTTATTGATCAAGTATATGTTCAGAGCTTGAAAAGATAACCGATTCTTCTTTATTATTATGTTTTCCTGCTTTTTTTTTTTTTTTTTTGTTCTGTGTGTACTAGTAGGATATACATTAATGTACCATAATATTGCTTAACAAATGCATGGTACTTCTGAGCTTAAAAGAAACCCAACCCCCAACAATCCTAATGGTGCTGTTTGCATTTTATTACAATCAAATGAAAAATGCACAGGAAACCATTCAAAATACCCCGAGACAAGTACTGAGTTTTCTGCTAATGAATTAATGCATTAAATAACACAGTTTAAGTCATTTTACACATTACTTTGATCATTCACTTACATGTCATTAAATAGTCCGAACAATTTGAGTGTCTGAAAAGGCAGTGTTTACAAATTAAAGCTTCTAGCAGAATGCAAGCATATCTATTGTGTTTTATTTTCACTGAACATGACACCACCTTAATATTAGAGGCAGATGATTAAAAGAACATTACCTGAGCCTTGAGAGTCACTGAATGAGCCATGCTAAATTGGTTGTTTTCTGTTTTGTGATTAATCGTTCTTCTAAACCATATTTTAGTGTGCTTTGTTTTTCTGTCCCCAGTCATCCCATATTATTAAAGAGAAATTCTGCATATCTCTCCTGGAGTCCAATTAAGGATTTGCATCATGACTAGATTTTTCACTTTAATTACTGTATATAAAGTAGGTTTTGACTTATTTCCATATTTATCAAACTATGCAGAAGAAGCAAAATTCATCAAATAAACAGATATCTGTGGCTATAATTGCAGCCTGCACTGAACATGTAGGAAGAAAATATGAGGGTCCAAATTTCATTATGTAGAATATAATAAACATCTGAATAATTAAACTGTGTGTAAATCACATACTTGGCAGTGCTAAAAAGAGAAAAGACACCTTCATTTTGATCTGGCAAAAATAAATAAATAAAAATCCAGACATACGTTCTAAAAATACATCCTAGCCTTTATTCAATCAGCTTTGAGAAGGAAATACCTCTCTGCTTGTTTGTGAGCAAAAATATAAAAGGAGCAGTTAGATGCTTTTCATTAATTGTAGCATATGATGAATTTTGCTAGCACACGTATCACAGAAACATATTGTGAAGAATAGTAGATTTAAAGACCCAATATAAAAATATGGATTGCCATTTAAACTTTGTTATTGCAAGCATTGATCATCAGCTTTCTTAAAATAGCTTTTGAAACAAACTGATGCAGCTGTTATGATGCTATGATGCATGTTCAGTCATTTCTATGTTGTGGACTATATTTCTATTGATTTTCATGGATTCTGTATTCTTATATCAGACTTTGCTTTTCGGCGTGTGCTATTCCATATCAAGGCATTTGCACTACGTTCATTCTCAAACCCACTTTTCTGGGTTTTGCTGTCTTTATTTAAAACATTTATGCAGCCACCCATCTTATACCAACTTCCAATCAAGAATTAAAACAACATAAAATCATATTAAAACTATAAACATTAACAACAATACATGACAACTTTGATTCCAAAGAGCCTCTAGAATGCAAAAAATCAGAATGTAAGTAATATTGGAACTGGAAACATTTTTTCCTCTTTTCAATGATAATTAATATGGGAAGATTATTTAATGTTTTTGATATTGTGCTTCTGTGTACTATGCCTTTAGAAACTCATTCTTAAATTGTTATTTTAAGAGGAATTCTTCTAGGGTTTCTAATTTTCGAAAGCTCATTTATGGAGGTGGGAGGGTATTACTGTGTTTTATTACAGTACATAAACAATAGCTTTCATGTTAATCAGTCCTTTATCAGGCCTATTAAATCTTCCATAGATTCTGATGTGGATTCATGCTGTCATTATTAAAAAAAATCCTATCAATGCTGATAGAAGACTTCTCACTATGTTTTTTTTTAAGTATGTGAATTTTATTGGACACTTTCTCAAGCAGGATAACATACTAAATCTTATCAAACCATGTTAGCCAGATATTTCCATCAGTTTGCAATGATTGCTTTGCTATTAAAAGCAGGTAAATGGTAAGGCTTTCTTATTCCTTTCATCAAATATATGTAAGATGCCAAAATTTGGTGAGAGTTTAATCCTTTGGTTAGTGATATCATTTTGTTAAAATAATAAGATATGTATAAAATGTTGATGTCAGGGTGATGTTAGGTGAAAACCGTGGGAACCTTCAGAGTTGGTTTAATGTCAGGGTTCCAAGTAATAGACCCATAGCAAGCAAAACTCTGAGGCAGGTAGATTTCTCAAAGAATAGCTTTATTAGATATATCATATTGGCACAGATCTGATGAAAACCGACTCTGAAGGCTCCCATGGTTTTCACTTAATTAAAAGGAAAAGTTTTCCCTCAAACCCCAAACAATCAGTCACATGATCCAATCAAAGTGCTGTCTGGTTGCCTGGTGACATCACTCCTCCTTCCTCTGGCCAGATGTAAGAATGTCCTTTGTTCCCAACAGAAAGTATTTTATTTTGGCTACAAAACCCCAGCTATCTCTTTCTCCCCCTCCCTATCCCTCAGCTCCAGTATGGCAACACTGAAGATCCAAGATGGCTTCGGTCAAGTCAGCTTTAAGGTTGGCAGTTGAGACTTTATAATATTTGGGAATTTTGACCCTTAAAGCACATCTGGAGAGCTGCAGTTTGGTAAAGGTAGATATTTCTTACTACTGGATTCAGAAATGATCATAAACATGACATTCCATGCAGTGGTGAAATACAAATTTTTTTACTACTGGTTCTGTGGGTGTGGCTTGGTGGGCGTGGTGTAGGTTGGTGGGCGTGGCTTGGTGGGCATAGCAGGGGAAGGATACTGCAAAATCTCCATTCCCACCTCACTCTGGGGCTAGCCAGAGGTGGTATTTGCCGGTTCTCCGAACTGCTCAAAATTTCTGCTACCAGTTCTCCAGAACCTGTCAGAACCTGCTGGATTTCACCCCTGATTCCATGCAATAATATATTTTTCAGAATTTATATTGCCATTAGATTTTTTGTCATTTATATAGTAACATCACGGTATCCATGGTCAAGATGACCACCCCAGGTAGTCCTCATTCAGGAAGTCCTCATACAGTAAATGCCTTGTACAGTGACAGTTCACAGTTACATTGGTGATGAAACAGTAACTTTGCAACTAGCCCTTCCATTTACGACCTTCAAAGGCCTTCAAGCAAAGTAAAGCTCAAGTAAGATTCTAAGCACAGTCATAGTTTTACTTAGCAACTGCTTTGCTTAATAGCGGAATTGCTGGTCTCAATTGAGAACCTAAAGAAGAGGCAAAGTTTTTTTTAAAAAATTCTTACTTATTTTGATCTCAGGAATGATAGAATCGAGTCTGCAACCACACAAGGACTTTGTATTTCTGTTTCTTAATAATCAATTAGTCCTTCACTTACAACAGTTTGTTTAGTGACCATTCAAAGTTACAACAACACTGAAAAAAATGACTTATGTTCATTTTTCACACTTACAGCTATCGTAGTATCCCCATGGTCATGTGATCAAAATTCACATGCTGGGCAACTGACTCATATTTATGATGGTTGCAGTTGTCCCAGGGTCAAGTTTGTGAAGCAAAGTCAATGGGAAGCCAGATTCATTTAACAACTGCGTTATTAACTTAACTACTACAGTGATTCTCTCAACAACTGTGGCAGGAAAGGTCATAAATATGGGGCAAAACTCAGTTAACTGTCTTGCTTAGCAACATAAATTTTGGGCTCAATTGTGGTCGTAAGTCGAGGACAACCTGTAGTTCGTATCCTTCTAGGACAGGGGTCTGCAACCTTAAATACTCAAAGAGCTATTTAGACCCATTTCCCACAGAAAAGAAAACACCGGGAGCCACAAAACCTGGGTGGGCGTGGCCAACTCGATGTCACTCACTTCTACCAGTCACATGACCCCCCCCCCAGCCACGCCTACCCAGACGGTCATTAGGGCAGAGAACCAGTTGTTAAAAAACACTGGGAACCACAAAATCCTTTTGACATCTCTCTCTCCCCCCTCCCTCCCCCCCTCTCCCTCTTTCTCTGTATCTCTCTGTCTCTGCCCTGGTCGCTTCTCCATCCCCCGCCATCACCCTTACCTTCTCAGGCCAGGTGAGGAGTGACTGGGAGGGGAGGGCGAGAGGCGGGGCCAGCCAGTGGTGGGATCAGCTGACAGGGAGCCACAGCAGATGGCCCATGCGGCTCCGGAGCTGCAGATTGCTGACCCTGTTCTAGGACAACTATGCTTAAAAATCATCTTTCATTTTTAAAAAATTGCTATAACTAACAAAATAAGAGGATATGGTGCTATCTGAAATCTCTTAACATATTCTTCCAATTCAACAATTCTTACTTTTGTTCCTTTCTGCTGCAATACTGTTTCAACGGCCCAATCCAGATGCAATTGAATATCCTCCCTCTGTGGAGTAAAGGGGCCTATTTGCTCTAGATGTCTAATGGAATCACATGGGTCAGTAGCTGGTGATATATTGCAACAGGAAGCACGGTGGGCACAAGATATGATTGCCCCAAAGTAGTTTGGAGAATTGCTGGAAAAATAAAAATTGGAAAACCAATTGTGAATAGTTACATGCTCATTTTCAGGCTTCAGGGAGATGTTTAAAAACTTAATTATTTCAGATATCATTCCATGCTGTGCCATCTATTTTGTTTTATTCTGTTCTATTTTGTTTCATTTATATTGAATGATTCCTGTTATGTCTATAGGTTTTCTGATTTTATAATTGAACTGTAATTTTTAAAGGTACTTTGAAAGTTGCAATATATTTTTTGTATATTGTGAGTTGCTGAGAATTACCGGATTGTGTTGGGATGTACACACCATGAACAAACATGTGCTCAAGACCAGCATATTTGGCTCTTCTTGAAATTTTGTCCTTGGATGAAAATTGACAAGCAAATACCAAGTAAAAATTGAAAGCTATGGTACCAGACTTAAAGAGATTCTGGGCAAGAAGCCTACTGTTCCCTATGCCACCCGGATCCTAATTTTTATATGGAAGGCAACATTCCTTCTTTAGCATGTCATACACATTGGCCTAATTCCCCTTTTTTACTTTTGAATTCTTGTTTCTTTTTGAGGTGCACTGCAGGGGACATAGAATAGAATAGAATAGAATAGAATAGAATAGAATAGAATAGAATAGAATAGAATAGAATAGAATAGAATAGAATAGAATTCTTTATTGGCGAAGTGTGATTGGACACACAAGGAATTTGTCTAGCTGCATACGCTCTCAGTGTACAGAAAAGATACATTCGTCAAGAATCAGAAGGTACAACACTTAAGAATAGTCATAGGGTACAAATAAGCAATCAAATCATATTAGGAAACAGTCAATATAAATTGTAAGATACCAGCAACAAGGTTACAGTCATACAGTCATAATTGGGAGGAGATGGGTGATAGGAACGATGAGAAGATTAATAGTAGCGCAGACTTAGTAAATTGTTTGACAGTGTTGAGGGAATTATTTGTTTTTTTATTAATTATTATTATGTAATAATTAATTATTACATGAAGACTGAGGTTGTAGTCACTTTTCTCCATAATGCCTCTCAGCTATGACTTGGAAATGGAAATGTTCATTTTTCATTTATTCAGTCTTCTTTATATTTAATCTTAATCCCATTCTTGTACTTCTTGACTTTCATGACTAGAGCTTGCAAATCATTTGCAATTTAACTATTAGGGTAGTATCATCAGCATAGTGCTGGTTATTGATTTTTTTAAACTCCAGTTTCTTATGGATTGTCATTATTTCTGTAAATATGTGATCATTTCCTCTACATTTCTGATTTGGTAAGGGCAGACTAATATCATCTAAAGCTAGAGGTTCTTGAAAGTGGGGAATATGTTCTATTGTATCTTGTATGTTGATATATCTACTGCACAGAATTTCAATATACTCCTTCCATCAAAAAGTTCTTCAAATCAGTTACTACTTGCTCATTGGGATCCTTTAGCATACCAGTTTGATATTGGAAGTGTCCTCTGAGGTTTTTTTTTTACATCTGTTTCTATCTTCAGTATCTTCAAAGATGTTGCTGAAAATCTGATTCTTATACAGTATTTTCTAACAGTTTACTGAAATTCTTTGCTAAGTGCTTTCCTGGACTCTTTGTTTTTCTTGGCTTTGACTTTTCTTCTTGTCTTGACAATTTCCACTATTTGTTCTGACATCTAGTTTGCTTTATTCTGTCTCTTAATCTTTGTAGTCTCTTTTCATGTTTGTTTTTAACAAGTTCTTTGATTTAATTCCACAATTCTTCTGGTTCCATGTCAACGAAGTTCAGGATTTGAAAATGATTCCTGATATTCTCCTTGAAAATAATGGGTATAGGCAGTGGTGGGATTCAGCCAGTTCGCACCACTTCGGGAGAACTGGTTGTTAACTTTCTGAACAGTTTGGCAAACTGGTTGTTGGAAGAAATCATTAGGGCAGAGATCCGGTTGTTAAATTACTTGAATCCCACCACTAGGTATAGGCTCAAGATGACATTGTGGAAATTGGTTGGCTTTATTCTACTACTTGGAATTTGCACATAAATTTGTAATCTGTTGTATAGTCGGCCCCTGCCCATGTCTTGGCTGTGGTAGCTTTTCCACCTTCTTTATTGATAATATAGTCAATTTGATTTCTTTGTGATCCATTTGTTGATCACCTTCTATATACTATAATTTTAGTTGTTGGAATGAAGCAATGAAGAAATAACTGGATTGGAAAAAAATTGAGAAGTTATTCTCCTGCATATCAATTTCTAAACCATACCGTCCTATAACATTTTAAAAAATATTTTCAGCTTTGGCATTCTACTCTCTAGCCATAACTAGCACACCTTGCTTGCATTTTCAATTTAAAATTGAACTTGACCATAAAACTTCCTCTTTTTATACATTAGTGGTTGGAGTATTAACTTGGACAATTGGCATATTAAAGGATTGTCCATAGGGGTAACTGATATTATTTGATCACTGACTGTATTTTATTTAAGTGTATTTTTGCCATACCCTTCCTATCTAGGAAAGCACCATTCTTTCTTGGCTTTCATCTGTTGAATAGTTATTAAATATTAAACAGTACAATATTCTGACTTAAAGTATCCAATTCCAGTTCCATTTCAATTCACCTGTCTTTAAGATGTCAGTGTATAATTGATCTGTTTCATCTTTCAGTGAATTGAGTTTTCCCATGTTCATGCTTCTTACAGTCCAGTACATGTTCCCACTGTAATTCTACTATAAAGCTTCAGATTTTTTTCCTGCATGGCAACATAATCAACTATGCTGTGCCAATTCTAATCATCTGGTTTTATCTGTAAAATAATGGAGTGGCTTACCATTGTCTTCTTTTGTACAGCATGAAATAATACCCTTGCCATTTTCACATTATCTTCTCAGAGTCACCTGAACTACAAATAAATATGATAAATAAAATAAATTAACGTGTCTATTTCTCATCTGTGCATTGGGATGGTCTTCACACCTTGGGTGATTCTGATGGGCTTTATTCACTCATTTCTCTTGGGAACACCTCCCCATGGCTACAATGAGGCGACATAAAAAGCTTGGAGGGAGAGTGTTATTCAAAGTGTTATACTATTAAAGAAAACAGGAGGACCAGATAGAATTTGTTTGGTATGTAGAGAAAAAGAACTACAAACAGTGTAATCAAAGAGTAAGATTAAAGGAAAGAAAATGCAGAAAGACTTTGAAGATTTAAAAAAAATGACTAAACAAGGAACTTCCAACAGAGTAAATAGTATTAAAAATAAAAGGGATGAAATGATTTAAGTTGAACCCAAAGTGACAAAGCATTGAATCTTTATAAGAGAAAAACTATGATATGCCAAGAAGTAGAACTGAAGTAAATGCTATAAATAGTAGTTTCTGAGAAATAAATGAGAAAAAGGAAGTACAGGTAGTCCTTGCTATACAATGGCAATAGGGACCAGAGGTTGTGACATTAAGCAACAGAGCTGTAAAGTGCAATGTCACATGACCATGTCATTTAGCAACAGCAGGAGCAGCAGTTCCACCTTCATAAAACAAATCTTGCATCATTGTTAAGTGAGGATGTTACATGTTTGCGATTTGTGACTTCCTGCCAGCTTTCCCATTGACTTTACTTGTAGGTAGCTGGTAGAGAAAGTTACAAATGATGACCACATGATTGTGGGATGCTTCCGATGATGGAACTTCAAGGACCAGTTGTAAATATATCACTTATTCAGTACTGCTATAAGTTGGAATAGTTGCTGAATGGGTGGCTATTAAGTGAGGGCCACCTGTAATAAATGCTGTGAGAAGGCTGAAAAATAGCAAGCTAGTATAACTGGGGAAATGTTAAAACAAGGATGTTTGTCGTTTGTCTTACATCTTTAAAATGTGTGTGAAAACTGCATCTGTGCCCAATGATGGGAAAAAAACCTTTCTTGTTTTACTATGCAAAGGGAAAGGTATCAGAGCAGTGGTGGGTTTCAATTTTTTTTTTACTACCGGTTCTGTGGGTGTGGCTTGGTGGGCGTGGCATGGTTTGGTGGGTGTGGCTTGGTGGGCATGGCAGGGGAAAAATACTGTAAAATCTCCGTTCCCACCCCACTCCAGGGGAAGGATACTGTAAAATCTCCATTCCTTCCCCAATCCAGGGGAAGGTTACTGCAAAATCCCCATTTCTTTCCGATCAGCTACCGGTTCTCCAGAACTGGTCAGAACCTGCTGAAACCCACCTCTGTATCAGAGGAATGCTAAACTATAGTGGGGTTAATTTGTTAAATGTACTTTGCAAGGTTTTTGGCATAATCCTGATGGAAAGCGTGCAAGAGAACACAAGAAGCAATATTTTGGAATGACAATTATATTTTAGACATAGTTATGCAAAACAGAGAAATAAATTTTAATCTAGGTTTATTGATAAAAAGAAAGTCTATGATAAATTGAGGAGATCTGAATTATGGAAGGTTTTGCACAGTATGGAATTGAATATGGTTTCTGAATGCAATAGAAATAGTAGAGCACAGAAATAAAGCATAGATGCCATGGTTAGTGAATGGTTCAACATTGAGCAAGGAATAAGACAAGAATGTGCGAGTTAATGATACATGGCAAAGGAAAGTGGTGACAGTACAGAAGCATTTCTAGAACACTTTTGTACACAGATGATATTGTGTTATCTAAATTATTTGCAATGATTAGATTGCATGATGGATATAGTGAACCATGTGCATGGTTCTAAAAATTAAAATATAAAAATCAAGATATGCTTGACAAGGAAAATGGAGTGATGTGCTGTCCTGCTCACACATTACACACACGTAGCTGTGGTTTACAACTTCCTTCACCCAGAAAACTGTCCCAAAAAACCCAGAACTGTCCCAATAAAGTCCAGCCACAAGCAGACCAATGCTACTCCACAGAGCAATGGTCAATGAGTCCATAAGGCACTTCAAAGTTTCCCAATCAAAATAAACCTATCAGGCAAAATTAAATTGACAATACAAGAGGGTTCATGAGGCAAGAGAAATCCAGAGTTCACAAGGCATAAACCAAGTTGAGGCATTGTGTCTATCCAAAGCAAGTCAAGAATCACAACGATCAGAAAACACACAGGTACGAAATGAGCACATTATTTCCAGCATCACTTCAATCTGTCTGCTGTGCTAAATAGTCAGTTTCTGGTGCAGCCCATCAAGAAGGGTGAGGCCTTCTCTTCATGAGTAATCTGGCTGATCTTTTCTGTTCCTGCCTTTACTCTGCCCTATATTTTCTTGGATCAGGTGCAGAAGGCAGTTCCTCTTCCTCATCACTGATTGGCTCCAGCTACATGCTTTCTCTATCTGAAGCCTCTGGGCTGTTCTGCGGCAGTTGTGTTTGAGCTAAATTCCTTTCAGATGGCTGCTTGGAGCCATTAACCAACTCCCCTCCAGACGGGCCTGGAATGGTTCAGCTTCTTCTGAGCTGACATCTGGAGAGATAACTGGGAAAGCATCTGGGGGAGTCATCACAAGTGAACAGTTTCAAGTTCTACATAAATGGGGAAGATAAAACAAGTGGATAGATTTGTATTTTTTGGCTTGAATCAGCAGTGAAATTCGGCTGGATCTATCCAGCTCGCATGAACTGGTAGCGCCGGTGGCGGAAGGCTCTGCCTACCCACTGGGACATCATTACATCCCATTTTTTACTGTCTGCACATGCACAGAAGGCTCTGCACATGCACAGAAGAGGCGTGCACTTTTACACTCCCGAACCGGTAGTGAAGGTAAGTGCATTTCACTGCTGGCTTGAATGCTCAGTAAAGATGGGAAAATGAATGAAAAAATGGTAAAATAAGTGAAAATGTCTATAAGAGAATTGGGAACATCAGGAGCAGCACTGATGATGTTATCTTGTTTGGTAATGAAACATCTGCAAGAAAACAACCAAGCTCAGAGAACAGCACAAAATCACAAATGTAACTTGGAAACAGTAGAAATTGGGTACTTAAGATGTGTATACAGTAAAACAAGAAGAGATAGAGTCAAGAATGAATGGCTGCTGAATGATTATGGGTTGAATTCAAAAGTGAACAAGTATAAAAGAAGTACAATGAGTTGATCTGGTTGTGTAGAGATAATAAATACAGATCAAACTGTAGAGCAAATGTATGAAGGAGATAAGATTGGAACAAAAGGAAATATGACCAAGAAAGTTGTAATGTGGCAGATTTAATAAGATCCACAAAAAGAAAGAGATGAGAAGTTTTATAGGAGAAAAGGTTGAAGTGTGAAAATATGTCAGAAAACTATGTTCCATTCCATCTTGACCAAAGCAAGTGGCCACAGAAGGGCTATGGTCTCCTTTTGCTACCCACATTCTGAACTGGGCTCTTTGTACTTGGTAACATCACCATGTAGCCAAACATGACCATGTTATTAAAATTAAATATTTCTATGTTAAGATCAATAAAGAAAAGAGGTTGTGGCAGTCCATTTCATTAAGTGTATTCTACCTGTAGCTACAGTTATTCAGGACAATCCAATAATAATTACAGCAATATTAATAGATATTTGATCAATTATTTTCTAAGGAAGGGGAATGATACTTTAGGCTAGGCATGCTCAGTTGGTACAAACACCTGTTAAATAAAAATAAAAATAATCTCAGTGTACAGAATCAGTTAGAAAGACTGGTGATTCTTGATCATATAAACCATGAATATTTAAAACAAGAAGGTAGCCTGATAAATTACCTTTGACAGAAGCTATTACTATATCACTTGTTAAAGGAGCAAGCTCTCCCACTTGGCAATGAAGGATATGCTGATTACAGTTTAACAGATAGGGTCCTCCATCAAAATATTGCAGTGAAGTGGAATGTTTATAGTGCAATCATATAAACCTGCCACCCAATAGATTTTTATTTATTTCCGAATAGTTGCCAGCATTTCATCCCCACCAAAATAATGTATTCATTGGCTAGTTTGGGTATTTTTACTATATTTTAAAGGTTGGGGACGGATGGACAAATTGTTTCCAATTCTAGTTCCAATAAATTTGAGCTACTTCCATTCATTTCTATGACTACCTCCCACTTCTGTATCTGGGGATGATTAAAACAGATCTGCTATTTTAAATAGGAAATCTATTTACTATTTGGACAACTTCTTTCTTAAATCTATGTGCCCCTGTCTGTGCTTTTCATTCCCCCCCAGTTTTCCTCTTTGGTTTGGACAATCTTTTTCCTTCTCTTGTTCTAATTCTTAGGCTATCTATGGAATTATATTATGCTTTTTGGCTATGTAAAGGTAAACACCCAAATAATTGGCCTGAAGCAGAGAGAATGATATTCAAAGGATGCACAAAGCACCACTGCTTTCTTTTTCTACTGTAGGTGAGCTTTTGATGTGTTTTTCTGTTTAATCTCAATATCTGACCACTGAAAAAGTCATTTTAGTGCCTCTTCAAGGTATTTTCAAGTAACTTGTTGTAAACAGATAATTATTCAGATTCTTCTTTATTTTTGCCCTAATTACTTTTACCCTTAAACATTCACATTGCAGGACGGGGTTGCTTTCTAAAGTTATTCCAAAAGGATGGATTTAAGACAGCATGGCAAGCTTGGTAT